>NC_083404.1:69236600-69836600 GCF_020745735.1 Hemiscyllium ocellatum
AGTGATGTGTGAGTGATGTGAGAGTGATGTTTGTGTGATGTTTGTGTGATGTGTGAGTGACGTGATGTTTGTGTGATGTGTGTGATGTGATGTGTGAGTGATGTGATGTTTGTGTGATGTGTGAGTGATGTGATGTTTGTGTGATGTGTGAGTGATGTGTGAGTGATGTGTGAGTGATGTGTGAGTGATGTGATGTTTGTGTTATGTTGAGTGATGTGGTGTTTGAGTGATGTGATGTTTGAGTGATGTGTGAGTGATGTGATGTTTGTGTGATGTGTGAGTGATGTGATGTTTGAGTGATGTGTGAGTGATGTGATGTGTGTGTGATGTGTGGGTGATGTGATGTTTGTGTGATGTGGTGAGTGAGTGATGTGTGAGTGATGTGATGTTTGTGTGATGTGTGAGTGATGCGATGTTTGTGTGATGTGTGAGTGATGTGTGAGTGATGTGTGAGTGATATGTGAGTGATGTGATGTTTCTGTGATGTGTGAGTGATGTGATGTTTGTGTGATGTGTGAGTGATGTGTGAGTGATGTGTGATGTGTGAGTGATGTGATGTGTGAGTGATGTGTGAGTGATGTGTGAGTGATGTGTGAGTGATGTTTGTGTGATGTATGAGTGATATGATGTTTGTGTGATGTGTGAGTGATGTGATGTTTGTGTGATGTGTGAGTGATGTGATGTGTGAGTGATGTGATGTTTGTGTGATGTGTGAGTGATGTGATGTTTGTGTGATGTGTGAGTGATGTGTGAGCGATGTGTGAGTGATGTGTGAGTGATGTGATGTTTGAGTGATGTGTGAGTGATGTGATGTTTGTGTTATGTGTGAGTGATGTGATGTTTGAGTGATGTGTGAGTGATGTGATGTTTGTGTGATGTGTGAGTGATGTGATGTGTGAGTGATGTGATGTTTGAGTGATGTGAGAGCGATGTGTGATTGATGTGGTGTTTGAGTGATGTGTGAGTGATGTGATGTTTGTGTGATGTGTGAGTGATGTGATGTTTGTGTGATGTGTGAGTGATGTGATGTGTGAATGATGTGATGTTTGAGTGATGTGTGAGTGATGTGTGAGTGATGTGATGTTTGTGTGATGTGTGAGTGATGTGATGTGTGAGTGATGTGATGTTTGTGTGATGTGTGAGTGATGTGTGAGTGATGTGATGTTTGTGTGATGTGTGAGTGATGTGATGTTTGTGTGATGTGTGAGTGATGTGATGTTTGTTTGATGCGTGAGTGATACGTGATTGATGTGTGAGTGATGTGTGAGTGATGTGATGTTTGTGTCATGTGTGAGTGATGTGTGAGTGACGGGTGAGTGTTGTGTGAGTGATGTGTGAGTGATGTGATGTTTGTGTGATGTGTGAGTGACGTGTGAGTGATGTGTGAGTGATGTGTGAGTGATGTGTGAGTGATGTGTGAGTGATGTGATGTTTGTGTGATGTGTGAGTGATGTGTGAGTGATGTGATGTTTGTGTGATGTGTGAGTGATGTGATGTTTGTGTGATGTGTGAGTGATGTGATGTTTGTTTGATGCGTGATTGATACGTGATTGATGTGTGAGTGATGTGTGAGTGATGTGATGTTTGTGTCATGTGTGAGTGATGTGTGAGTGATGGGTGAGTGATGTGTGAGTGATGTGTGAGTGATGTGATATTTGTGTGATGTGTGAGTGATGTGATGTTTGTGTGATGTGTGAGTAATGTGATGTTTGTTTGATGGGTGAGTGATACGTGATTGATGTGTGAGTGATGTGTGAGTGATGTGATGTTTGTGTCATGTGTGAGTGATGTGTGAGTGACGTGTGAGTGATGTGTGAGTGATGTGTGAGTGATGTGTGAGTGATGTGTGAGTGATGTGTGAGTGATGTGTGAGTGATGTGGGAGTGATGTGAGAGTGATGTTTGTGTAATGTTTGTGTGATGTGTGAGTGATGTGATGTTTGTGTGATGTGTGAGTGATGTGATGTTTGTATGTTCTGTGAGTGATGTGATGTGTGAGTGATGTGATGTTTGTGTGATATGTGAGTGATGTGATGTTTGAGTGATGTGTGAGTGATGTGATGTTTGTGTGATGTGTGAGTGATGTGATGTTTGAGTGATGTGTGCGTGATGTGAGAGTGATGTTTGTGTGATGTTTGTGTGATGTGTGAGTGATGTTTGTGTGATGTGTGAGTGATGTGATGTTTGAGTGATGTGTGAGTGATGTGATGTTTGTGTGATGTGTGAGTGATGTGATGTTTGTGTGATGTGTGTGATGTGATTGGTGAGTGATGTGATGTTTGAGTGATGTGTGAGTGATGTGAGAGTGATGTTTGTGTGATGTTTGTGTGATGTGTGAGTGATGTTTGTGTGATGTTTGTGTGATGTGTGTGTGATGTGATGTTTGTGTGATGTGTGAGTGATGTGATGTTTGTGTGATGTGTGAGTGATGTGATGTGTGAGTGATGTGATGTTTATGTGATGTGTGTGATGTGATGTTTGTGTGATGTGTGAGTGATGTGTGAGTGATGTGATGTTTGTGTGATGTGTGAGTGATGTGTAGTGATGTGATGTTTGAGTGATGTGTGAGTGATGTGATGTTTGTGTGATGTGTGAGTGATGTGATGTTTGCGTGATATGTGAGTGATTTGATGTTTGAGTGATGTGTGAGTGATGTGTGAGTGATGTGATGTGATGTTTGTGTGATGTTTGTGTGATGTGTGAGTGATGTTTGTGTGATGTTTGTGTGATGTGTGAGTGATGTGATGTTTGTGTGATGTGTGAGTGATGTGATGTTTGTGTGATGTGTGAGTGATGTGATGTGTGAGTGATGTGATGTTTGTGTAATGTTTGTGATGTGATGTTTGTGTGATGTGTGAGTGATGTGTGAGTGATGTGATGTTTGTGTGATGTGTGAGTGATGTGTGAGTGATGTGATGTTTGAGTGATGTGTGAGTGATGTGATGTTTGTGTGAGGTGTGAGTGATGTGATGTTTGCGTGATATGTGAGTGATTTGATGTTTGAGTGATGTGTAAGTGATGTGTGAGTGATGTGATGTTTGAGTGATGTGTGAGTGATGTGTGAGTGATGTGATGTTTGTGTGATGTGTGAGTGATGTTTGTGTGAGAGTGATGTGAGAGTGATGTGAGAGTGATGTGTGAGTGATGTGTGAGTGATGTGATGTTTGTGTGATGTGTGAGTGATGTGATGTTTGTGTGATGTGTGAGTGATGTGATGTGTGAATGATGTGATGTTTGTGTGATGTGTGAGTGATGTGATGTTTGTGTGATGTGTGAGTGATGTGATGTTTGAGTGATGTGTAAGTGATGTGATGTTTGTGTGATGTGTGAGTGATGTGATGTTTGAGTGATGTGTGCGTGATGTGAGAGTGATGTTTGTGTGATGTTTGTGTGATGTGTGAGTGATGTTTGTGTGATGTGTGAGTGATGTGATGTTTGAGTGATGTGTGAGTGATGTGTGAGTGATGTGATGTTTGTGTGATGTGTGTGATGTGATTGGTGAGTGATGTGATGTTTGAGTGATGTGTGAGTGATGTGAGAGTGATGTTTGTGTGATGTTTGTGTGATGTGTGAGTGATGTTTGTGTGATGTTTGTGTGATGTGTGTGTGATGTGATGTTTGTGTGATGTGTGAGTGAAGTGATGTGTGAGTGATGTGATGTTTGTGTGATGTGTGTGATGTGATGTTTGTGTGATGTGTGAGTGATGTGTGAGTGATGTGATGTTTGTGTGATGTGTGAGTGATGTGTGAGTGATGTGATGTTTGAGTGATGTTTGAGTGATGTGATGTTTGTGTGATGTGTGAGTGATGTGATGTTTGCGTGATATGTGAGTGATTTGATGTTTGAGTGATGTGTGAGTGATGTGTGAGTGATGTGATGTTTGAGTGATGTGTGAGTGATGTGATGTTTGTGTGATGTGTGAGTGATGTTTGTGTGAGAGTGATGTGAGAGTGAATTGTGAGTGATGTGTGAGTGATGTGTGAGTGATGTGATGTGTGAATGATGTGATGTTTGTGTGATGTGTGAGTGATGTGATGTGTGAATGATGTGATGTTTGAGTGATGTGTGAGTGATGTGATGTGTGAGTGATGTGATGTGTGAGTGATGTGATGTTTGAGTGATGTGTGAGTGATGTGATGTGTGAGTGATGTGTGAGTGATGTGATGTTTGTGTGATGTGAGTGTGATGTGATGTGTGAGTGATGTGATGATTGAGTGATGTGTGAGTGATGTGATGTTTGTGTGATGTGTGAGTGATGTGATGTTTGAGTGATGTGTGAGTGATGTGATGTTTGAGTGATGTGTGAGTGATGTGATGTTTGTGTGATGTGTGAGTGATGTGATGTTTGAGTGATGTGTGAGTGATGTGATGTTTGAGTGATGTGTGAGTGATGTGATGTTTGTGTGATGTGTGAGTGATGTGATGTTTGTGTGATGTTTGTGTGATGTGTGAGTGATGTGATGTTTGTGTGATGTGTGAGTGATGTGATGTTTGTGTGATGTGAGTGTGATGTGTGAGTGATGTGTGAGTGATGTGTGAGTGATGTGATGTTTGTGTCATGTGTGAGTGATGTGATGTGTGAATGATGTGATGTTTGTGTGATGTGTGAGTGATGTGATGTTTGTGTGATGTGTGAGTGATGTGATGTTTGTGTGATGTGTGAGTGATGTGATGTTTGTGTGATGTGTGTGATGTGATGTTTGTGTGATGTGTGAGTGATGTGTGAGTGATGTGATGTTTGTGTGATGTGTGAGTGATGTGTGAGTGATGTGATGTTTGAGTGATGTTTGAGTGATGTGATGTTTGTGTGATGTGTGAGTGATGTGATGTTTGCGTGATATGTGAGTGATTTGATGTTTGAGTGATGTATGAGTGATGTGTGAGTGATGTGATGTTTGAGTGACGTGTGAGTGATGTGATGTTTGTGTGATGTGTGAGTGATGTTTGTGTGAGAGTGATGTGAGAGTGATGTGAGAGTGATGTGTGAGTGATGTGTGAGTGATGTGTGAGTGATGTGATGTTTGTGTGATGTGTGAATGATGTGATGTTTGTGTGATGTGTGAGTGATGTGATGTGTGAATGATGTGATGTTTGAGTGATGTGTGAGTGATGTGATGTGTGAGTGATGTGATGTGTGAGTGATGTGATGTTTGAGTGATGTGTGAGTGATGTGATGTGTGAGTGATGTGTGAGTGATGTGATGTTTGTGTGATGTGTGAGTGATGTGATGTGTGAGTGATGTGATGATTGAGTGATGTGTGAGTGATGTGATGTTTGTGTGATGTGTGAGTGATGTGATGTTTGAGTGATGTGTGAGTGATGTGATGTTTGAGTGATGTGTGAGTGATGTGATGTTTGTGTGATGTGTGAGTGATGTGATGTTTGAGTGATGTGTGAGTGATGTGATGTTTGAGTGATGTGTGAGTGATGTGATGTTTGTGTGATGTGTGAGTGATGTGATGTTTGTGTGATGTTTGTGTGATGTGTGAGTGATGTGATGTTTGTGTGATGTGTGTGTGATGTGATGTTTGTGTGATGTGAGTGTGATGTGTGGTGTGATGTGTGAGTGATGTGTGAGTGATGTGATGTTTGTGTGATGTGTGAGTGATGTGATGTTTGTGTCATGTGTGAGTGATGTGATGTGTGAATGATGTGATGTTTGTGTGATGTGTGAGTGACGTGTGAGTGATGTGTGAGTGATGTGTGAGTGATGTGTGAGTGATGTGTGAGTGATGTGGGAGTGATGTGAGAGTGATGTTTGCGTAATGTTTGTGTGATGTGTGAGTGATGTGATGTTTGTATGTTCTGTGAGTGATGTGATGTGTGAGTGATGTGGTGTTTGTGTGATGTGGTGAGTGATGTGATGTTTGAGTGATTTGTGAGTGATGTGATGTTTGTGTGATGTGTGAGTGATGTGATGTTTGAGTGATGTGTGCGTGATGTGTGAGTGATGTTTGTGTAATGTTTGTGTGATGTGTGTGTGATGTTTGTGTGATGTGTGAGTGATGTGATGTTTGAGTGATGTGTGAGTGATGTGATGTTTGTGTGATGTGTGAGTGATGTGATGTTTGTGTGATGTGTGTGATGTGATTGGTGAGTGATGTGATGTTTGAGTGATGTGTGAGTGATGTGAGAGTGATGTTTGTGTGATGTTTGTGTGATGTGTGAGTGATGTTTGTGTGATGTTTGTGTGATGTGTGTGTGATGTGATGTTTGTGTGATGTGTGAGTGATGTGATGTTTGTGTGATGTGTGAGTGATGTGATGTGTGAGTGATGTGATGTTTATGTGATGTGTGTGATGTGATGTTTGTGTGATGTGTGAGTGATGTGTGAGTGATGTGATGTTTGTGTGATGTGTGAGTGATGTGTTAGTGATGTGATGTTTGAGTGATGTGTGAGTGATGTGATGTTTGTGTGATGTGTGAGTGATGTGATGTTTGCGTGATATGTGAGTGATTTGATGTTTGAGTGATGTGTGAGTGATGTGTGAGTGATGTGATGTTTGTGTCATGTGTGAGTGATGTGATGTTTGTATGTTCTGTGAGTGATGTGATGTGTGAGTGATGTGATGTTTGTGTGGTGTGTGGTGATGTGATGTTTGTGAGATGTGTGAGTGATGTGATGTTTGTGTGATGTGTGAGTGTGTGGTGTTTGTGTGATGTGTGTGTGATGTGAGAGTGATGTTTGTGTGATGTTTGTGTGATGTGTGAGTGATGTTTGTGTGATGTGTGAGTGATGTGATGTTTGAGTGATGTGTGAGTGATGTGTGAGTGATGTGATGTTTGTGTGATGTGTGAGTGATGTAATGTTTGTGTGATGTGTGTGATGTGATTGGTGAGTGATGTGATGTTTGAGTGATGTGTGAGTGATGTGAGAGTGATGTTTGTGTGATGTTTGTGTGATGTGTGAGTGATGTTTGTGTGATGTGTGAGTGATGTGTGTGTGATGTGATGTTTGTGTGATGTGTGAGTGATGTGATGTTTGTGTGATGTGTGAGTGATGTGATGTGTGAGTGATGTGATGTTTATGTGATGTGTGTGATGTGATGTTTGTGTGATGTGTGAGTGATGTGTGAGTGATGTGATGCTTGTGTGATGTGTGAGTGATGTGTTAGTGATGTGATGTTTGAGTGATGTGATGTGAGTGATGTGATGTTTGTGTGATGTATCAGTGATGTGATGTTTGCGTGATATGTGAGTGATTTGATGTTTGAGTGATGTGTGAGTGATGTGTGAGTGATGTGATGTTTGAGTGATGTGTGTGTGATGTGTGAGTGATGTGATGTTTGTGTGATGTGTGTGATGTTTGTGTGAGAGTGATGTGAGAGTGATGTGAGAGTGATGTGTGAGTGATGTGTGAGTGATGTGTGAGTGATGTGATGTTTGTGTGATGTGTGAGTGATGTGATGTTTGTGTGATGTGTGAGTGATGTGATGTGTGAATGATGTGATGTTTGAGTGATGTGTGAGTGATGTGATGCGTGAGTGATGTGATGTGTGAGTGATGTGATGTTTGAGTGATGTGTGAGTGGAGTGATGTGTGAGTGATGTGATGTTTGTGTGATGTGTGAGTGATGTGATGTGTGAGTGATGTGATGTTTGAGTGATGTGTGAGTGATGTGATGTTTGAGTGATGTGTGAGTGATGTGTGAGTGATGTGATGTTTGTGTGATGTGTGAGTGATGTTTGTGTGAGAGTGATGTGAGAGTGATGTGAGAGTGATGTGTGAGTGATGTGTGAGTGATGTGATGTTTGTGTGATGTGTGAGTGATGTGATGTTTGTGTGATGTGTGAGTGATGTGATGTGTGAATGATGTGATGTTTGAGTGATGTGTGAGTGATGTGATGTGTGAGTGATGTGATGTGTGAGTGATGTGATGTTTGAGTGATGTGTGAGTGGAGTGATGTGTGAGTGATGTGATGTTTGTGTGATGTGTGAGTGATGTGATGTTTGTGTGATGTGTGAGTGATGTGATGTTTGAGTGATGTGTAAGTGATGTGATGTTTGTGTGATGTGTGAGTGATGTGATGTTTGAGTGATGTGTGCGTGATGTGAGAGTGATGTTTGTGTGATGTTTGTGTGATGTGTGAGTGATGTTTGTGTGATGTGTGAGTGATGTGATGTTTGAGTGATGTGTGAGTGATGTGTGAGTGATGTGATGTTTGTGTGATGTGTGTGATGTGATTGGTGAGTGATGTGATGTTTGAGTGATGTGTGAGTGATGTGAGAGTGATGTTTGTGTGATGTTTGTGTGATGTGTGAGTGATGTTTGTGTGATGTTTGTGTGATGTGTGTGTGATGTGATGTTTGTGTGATGTGTGAGTGAAGTGATGTGTGAGTGATGTGAAGTTTGTGTGATGTGTGTGATGTGATGTTTGTGTGATGTGTGAGTGATGTGTGAGTGATGTGATGTTTGTGTGATGTGTGAGTGATGTGTGAGTGATGTGATGTTTGAGTGATGTGATGTTTGTGTGATGTGTGAGTGATGTGATGTTTGCGTGATATGTGAGTGATTTGATGTTTGAGTGATGTGTGAGTGATGTGTGAGTGATGTGATGTTTGAGTGATGTGTGAGTGATGTGATGTTTGTGTGATGTGTGAGTGATGTTTGTGTGAGAGTGATGTGAGAGTGATGTGTGAGTGATGTGTGAGTGATGTGTGAGTGATGTGATGTGTGAATGATGTGATGTTTGTGTGATGTGTGAGTGATGTGATGTGTGAATGATGTGATGTTTGAGTGATGTGTGAGTGATGTGATGTGTGAGTGATGTGATGTGTGAGTGATGTGATGTTTGAGTGATGTGTGAGTGATGTGATGTGTGAGTGATGTGTGAGTGATGTGATGTTTGTGTGATGTGTGAGTGATGTGATGTGTGAGTGATGTGATGATTGAGTGATGTGTGAGTGATGTGATGTTTGTGTGATGTGTGAGTGATGTGATGTTTGAGTGATATGTGAGTGATGTGATGTTTGAGTGATGTGTGAGTGATGTGATGTTTGTGTGATGTGTGAGTGATGTGATGTTTGAGTGATGTGTGTGAGTGATGTGATGTTTGAGTGATGTGTGAGTGATGTGATGTTTGTGTGATGTGTGAGTGATGTGATGTTTGTGTGATGTTTGTGTGATGTGTGAGTGATGTGATGTTTGTGTGATGTGTGAGTGATGTGATGTTTGTGTGATGTGTGATGTGTGAGTGATGTGTGAGTGATGTTGAGTGATGTGATGTTTGTGTGATGTGTGAGTGATGTGATGTTTGTGTCATGTGTGAGTGATGTGATGTGTGAATGATGTGATGTTTGTGTGATGTGTGAGTGATGTGATGTTTGTGTGATGTGTGAGTGATGTGATGTTTGTGTGATGTGTGAGTGATGTGATGTTTGTGTGATGTGTGTGATGTGATGTTTGTGTGATGTGTGAGTGAGTAGTGAGTGATGTGATGTTTGTGTGATGTGTGAGTGATGTGTGAGTGATGTGATGTTTGAGTGATGTTTGAGTGATGTGATGTTTGTGTGATGTGTGAGTGATGTGATGTTTGCGTGATATGTGAGTGATTTGATGTTTGAGTGATGTGTGAGTGATGTGTGAGTGATGTGATGTTTGAGTGATGTGTGAGTGATGTGATGTTTGTGTGATGTGTGAGTGATGTTTGTGTGAGAGTGATGTGAGAGTGATGTGAGAGTGATGTGTGAGTGATGTGTGAGTGATGTGTGAGTGATGTGATGTTTGTGTGATGTGTGAATGATGTGATGTTTGTGTGATGTGTGAGTGATGTGATGTGTGAATGATGTGATGTTTGAGTGATGTGTGAGTGATGTGGTGTGTGAGTGATGTGATGTGTGAGTGATGTGATGTTTGAGTGATGTGTGAGTGATGTGATGTGTGAGTGATGTGTGAGTGATGTGATGTTTGTGTGATGTGTGAGTGATGTGATGTGTGAGTGATGTGATGATTGAGTGATGTGTGAGTGATGTGATGTTTGTGTGATGTGTGAGTGATGTGATGTTTGAGTGATGTGTGTGAGTGATGTGATGTTTGAGTGATGTGTGAGTGATGTGATGTTTGTGTGATGTGTGAGTGATGTGATGTTTGAGTGATGTGTGAGTGATGTGATGTTTGAGTGATGCGTGAGTGATGTGATGTTTGTGTGATGTGTGAGTGATGTGATGTTTGTGTGATGTTTGTGTGATGTGTGAGTGATGTGATGTTTGTGTGATGTGTGAGTGATGTGATGTTTGTGTGATGTGTGAGTGATGTGATGTTTGTGTCATGTGTGAGTGATGTGATGTGTGAATGATGTGATGTTTGTGTGATGTGTGAGTGACGTGTGAGTGATGTGTGAGTGATGTGTGAGTGATGTGTGAGTGATGTGTGAGTGATGTGGGAGTGATGTGAGAGTGATGTTTGCGTAATGTTTGTGTGATGTGTGAGTGATGTGATGTTTGTATGTTCTGTGAGTGATGTGATGTGTGAGTGATGTGATGTTTGTGTGATGTGTGAGTGATGTGATGTTTGAGTGATTTGTGAGTGATGTGATGTTTGTGTGATGTGTGAGTGATGTGATGTTTGAGTGATGTGTGCGTGATGTGAGAGTGATGTTTGTGTAATGTTTGTGTGATGTGTGAGTGATGTTTGTGTGATGTGTGAGTGATGTGATGTTTGAGTGATGTGTGAGTGATGTGTGAGTGATGTGATGTTTGTGTGATGTGTGAGTGATGTGATGTTTGTGTGATGTGTGTGATGTGATTGGTGAGTGATGTGATGTTTGAGTGATGTGTGAGTGATGTGAGAGTGATGTTTGTGTGATGTTTGTGTGATGTGTGAGTGATGTTTGTGTGATGTTTGTGTGATGTGTGTGTGATGTGATGTTTGTGTGATGTGTGAGTGATGTGATGTTTGTGTGATGTGTGAGTGATGTGATGTGTGAGTGATGTGATGTTTATGTGATGTGTGTGATGTGATGTTTGTGTGATGTGTGAGTGATGTGTGAGTGATGTGATGTTTGTGTGATGTGTGAGTGATGTGTTAGTGATGTGATGTTTGAGTGATGTGTGAGTGATGTGATGTTTGTGTGATGTGTGAGTGATGTGATGTTTGCGTGATATGTGATTGATTTGATGTTTGAGTGATGTGTGAGTGATGTGTGAGTGATGTGATGTTTGTGTCATGTGTGAGTGATGTGATGTTTGTATGTTCTGTGAGTGATGTGATGTGTGAGTGATGTGATGTTTGTGTGATGTGTGAGTGATGTGATGTTTGAGTGATTTGTGAGTGATGTGATGTTTGTGTGATGTGTGAGTGATGTGATGTTTGAGTGATGTGTGCGTGATGTGAGAGTGATGTTTGTGTGATGTTTGTGTGATGTGTGAGTGATGTTTGTCTGATGTGTGAGTGATGTGATGTTTGAGTGATGTGTGAGTGATGTGTGAGTGATGTGATGTTTGTGTGATGTGTGAGTGATGTGATGTTTGTGTGATGTGTGTGATGTGATTGGTGAGTGATGTGATGTTTGAGTGATGTGTGAGTGATGTGAGAGTGATGTTTGTGTGATGTTTGTGTGATGTGTGAGTGATGTTTGTGTGATGTGTGAGTGATGTGTGAGTGATGTGATGTTTGTGTGATGTGTGAGTGATGTGATGTTTGTGTGATGTGTGAGTGATGTGATGTGTGAGTGATGTGATGTTTATGTGATGTGTGTGATGTGATGTTTGTGTGATGTGTGAGTGATGTGTGAGTGATGTGATGTTTGTGTGATGTGTGAGTGATGTGTTAGTGATGTGATGTTTGAGTGATGTGTGAGTGATGTGATGTTTGTGTGATGTGTCAGTGATGTGATGTTTGCGTGATATGTGAGTGATTTGATGTTTGAGTGATGTGTGAGTGATGTGTGAGTGATGTGATGTTTGAGTGATGTGTGAGTGATGTGTGAGTGATGTGATGTTTGTGTGATGTGTGAGTGATGTTTGTGTGAGAGTGATGTGAGAGTGATGTGAGAGTGATGTGTGAGTGATGTGTGAGTGATGTGTGAGTGATGTGATGTTTGTGTGATGTGTGAGTGATGTGATGTTTGTGTGATGTGTGAGTGATGTGATGTGTGAATGATGTGATGTTTGAGTGATGTGTGAGTGATGTGATGTGTGAGTGATGTGATGTGTGAGTGATGTGATGTTTGAGTGATGTGTGAGTGGAGTGATGTGTGAGTGATGTGATGTTTGTGTGATGTGTGAGTGATGTGATGTGTGAGTGATGTGATGTTTGAGTGATGTGTGAGTGATGTGATGTTTGAGTGATGTGTGAGTGATGTGTGAGTGATGTGATGTTTGTGTGATGTGTGAGTGATGTTTGTGTGAGAGTGATGTGAGAGTGATGTGAGAGTGATGTGTGAGTGATGTGTGAGTGATGTGATGTTTGTGTGATGTGTGAGTGATGTGATGTTTGTGTGATGTGTGAGTGATGTGATGTGTGAATGATGTGATGTTTGAGTGATGTGTGAGTGATGTGATGTGTGAGTGATGTGATGTGTGAGTGATGTGATGTTTGAGTGATGTGTGAGTGGAGTGATGTGTGAGTGATGTGATGTTTGTGTGATGTGTGAGTGATGTGATGTGTGAGTGATGTGATGTTTGAGTGATGTGTGAGTGATGTGATGTTTGTGTGATGTGTGAGTGATGTGATGTTTGAGTGATGTGTGAGTGATGTGTCAGTGATGTGATGTTTGAGTGATGTGTGAGTGATGTGATGCTTGAGTGATGTGTGAGTGATGTGATGTTTGTGTGATGTGTGAGTGATGTGATGTTTGTGTGATGTTTGTGTGATGTGTGAGTGATGTGATGTTTGTGTGATGTGTGAGTGATGTGATGTTTGAGTGATGTGTGAGTGATGTGATGTGAGAGTGATGTGAGAGTGATGTGTGAGTGATGTGTGAGTGATGTGTGAGTGATGTGATGTTTGTGTGATGTGTGAGTGATGTGATGTTTGTGTCATGTGTGAGTGATGTGATGTGTGAATGATGTGATGTTTGAGTGATGTGTGAGTGATGTGATGTGTGAGTGATGTGATGTGTGATTGATGTGATGTTTGTGTGATGTGTGAGTGATGTGATGTGTGAGTGATGTGATGTTTGAGTGATGTGTGAGTGATGTGATATGTGAGTGATGTGATTTGTGAGTGATGTGATGTTTGAGTGATGTGTGAGTGATGTGATGTGTGAGTGATGTGATGTTTGAGTGATGTGTGAGTGATGTGTGAGTGATGTGATGTGTGAGTGATGTGATATGTGAGTGATGTGTGAGTGATATGATGTTTGTGTGATGTGCCAGAGGATGTGTTGGAGGCTGGTACAATTGCAACATTTAAGAGGCATTTGTATGGGTCTATGAATAGGAAGGGTTTGGAGAGATATGGGCCAGGTGCTGGCAGGAGGGACTAGATTGGGTTGGGATATCTGGTCGGCATGGACAGGTTGGACTGAAGGGTCTGTTTCCATGCTGTACATTTCTATGACTCTGACTCTATGTTCTTTCTGAAACATCTAAATCCTGGAACCTGCAACAACTATTCCTGTCCCTACTCTATCTATGCCTCCCAAAGGCCACAACATCAAAGTCCCAGGTAACGACCCATGCTGCAAATTCACCCACCTTATTCTGGATACTCCTGGAATTGAAGTAAACACACTTCAAACCACCTTCCTGCTTGCCCGTGCACTCTTGCAATCTTAAAACCTTATTTCTGACCTCCTGTATACTGGAATACCATTTAAGCTCCCGTCTCCCGACTGAATTAGTTTTAATCCTCCCAAAGAGCATTGGCAAATCCACCCCCCCGCCCACACCCCTTCCCCCACCCCCTCAGTATACTGATACTCCTTTGGTTCAGGTGTAAACCATTCTGTTTGTAGAGATCTCAACTACCCCAGAATGAATCCTAATTATCCAGATGGTAGTGGTGAGTTGCCTTCATGAACTGCTGATGTCAACCTGTTGTGGGTTGATCCACAATGCCATTAGGAAGGTAATTCCAGGATTTTGACCAAGCAGCAGTGAAGGAACAGTGATATATTTCAGTAGTGCATTTTGGTCCAGCAAATCAGAGCAGGACTTATACACTTAATGGTAAGGTCCTGAGGAGTTGCTGAAAGGGACCTTGGAGTGCAGGTTCATAGTTCCTTGAAAGTGGAGTCCTAGGTAGATAGAATAGTGAAGAACTTGTTTGGTATGCTTTCTATTATTCATCAGAATATTGAGTATAAGAGTTAGGAGGTCATGTTGTGGCTGAACAGGAGATTGGTTAGGCCACGTTTAGAATATTGCATGCAATTCTGGTCTCCTTCCTATCGGAAGGATGTTGTGAAACTTGAAATAGTTCAGAAAAAAATTACAAGGATGCTGCCTGGTTTGGAGGATTTGAGCAATACAGGGAGGCTGAATAGGCTGGAGCTGTTTTCTCTGGATATCGAAGGTTGAGGGGTGATCTTATAAAGTTTATAAAATCCTGAGGGACATGGATAGGCTAAATAGACAAGGTCTTTTGGGGTGGGGGAGTCCAGAACTAGAGTACATAAGTTTACAGTAAGTGGGGAAAGATTTAAAAGGAACCTAAAGAGCAACATTTTCATGCAGAGGTTGGTGCATATATGGAATGAGCTGCCAGAGGAAGTGGTGGAGACTGGTACAATTACAACTGTTAAAAGGCATCTGGATGGGTATATGGATAGGAAGAGTTTAGAGGGATATGGGCAAAGTGCTCAAAAATGGGACTGGATTAGGTTAGGTTATCTAGCCAGCATGGACGTGTTGGGCCAAAGGGTCTGTTTCCATGTCTTTTTACATCTCTATGGCGCTATGACTCTATGGCTTAGAGATGAAACTTGAAGATGGTAGTGCTCCATATATCTGCTGTGTTGTACTTCTACATGGAAGTGGTTGTGGGTTTGGAAAGTGCTGTCTAAGGATCTTTGCTGAATTTCTGCAGAGCATCTTGCAAATAATACACACTGCTGCTGAGCGTTGGTGGTGGAGTTAGTGGATTTTTGTGGATGCAGTGCAATCAAGTGGGCTGCGTTGTCCTGGAGAGTCTCAGGCTTCTTGAGGGTTATTGCATTCATCCAGGCAAGTGGGGAGATCACACACTCCTGACTTGTGCCTTGTAGATAATGAACAGACTTTGGGGAGTTAGGAATTGAGTCACTCGCAGCAGTATTCCTAGCCTCTGACCTGTCCTTCTAGCCACTGCATTTAGGTGATGAGTTGAGTTTAGTTTCTGATCAATGATAACTCCCATGATGTTGCTAATAGGGGATTCAGTGATGGGAACACCATTGAATGTCAAGGGGCGGTGGTTAGATTGTGTCTTGTTGGTGATGGTCATAGCCTGGCATTTGTGTGGCACAAAAGTTTCTTGTCACTTGTCAGTCCAGGTCTGGGTAGTGTCCAGATCTTGTTGCATTTGGACATGGATTGCTTCAGTGTCTGAGGAGGCACAAATGGTGTTGGACATTGTGCAATCATCAGCAAATATCTCCACTTCTGACCTTATGATGGAGGGAAGATCATTTTGAGCTGAGGACACTACCCTGAGGAACTCCTGCAGAGGTGTTCTGGAGCTGAGATGACTGACCTCCAACAACCACAACCATCTTCCTATGTGTCAGGTATTACTCTAATCATTAGTGACTTATAGAACATGGAACAATACAGTGCAGAACAGGCCCTTTGGCACTCGATGTTGCACCGACCTGTGAACTATTCTCAGCTCATCCCCCTACACTATCCCAAAATCATCCACGTGCTTATCCAAGGATTGTTTAAATCTCCCTAATGTGGCTGAGTTGACTACATTGGCAGGTAGGGTATTCCATGCCCTTCCAAATCTCTGAGTAAAGAACCTGCCTCTGACATCTGTCTTAAATCTATCACACCTCAATTTGTAGTTATTCCCCCTTGTACAAGCTGACGTCATCATCCACGGAAAAAGACTTTCACTGTCTACCCTATCTAATCCTCTGATCATCTTGTATGTCTCTATCAAATCCCCTCTTAGCCTTCTTCTTTCCAATGAGAACAGACCCAAGTCTCTCAGCCTTTCCTCATAAGACCATCCCTCCAGACTAGGCAACATCCTGGTAAATCTTCTCTAAATCATCTTTTACAATACTTCCACATCCTTCCCGAAATATGGCGACCAGAACTGTACACAATATTCCAAGTGTGGCCAACTGGCGTTTTGTATAGTTGCAACATGATATTGCAGCCCTGGAACTCAATCCCTCTACGAATGAAACCTAACACATCGTATGCCTTCTTAACAGCACTATCAACCTGGGTGGCAACCTTTAGGGATCTATGTACATGGACTCCAAGATCCCTCTGCACATCCACACTACCAAGAATCTTTCAATTTACCGAGTACTCTGCCTTCCTGTTATTCTTCCCAAAGTGCATCATTTCACATTTATCTGCATTGAACTGCATTTGCCATCTCTCAGCCCAATTCTGCAGTTTATCCAAGTCCCCCTGCCACCTGTAACATTCTTCCAAACTGTCCACTACTCTATCGACTTTAGTGTCATCTGCAAATTTATGAATCCATTCACCTATGCCTGTGTCTAAGTCATTTATAAAAATGACAAACAGCAGTGGTCCCAAAACAGATCCTTGTGGCACACCACTCATAACCGGACACCAGGCTGAATATTTTCCATCAACCACCACTCGCTGCCTTCTTTCTGAAAGCCAGTTTCTAATCCAAACTGTTAAATCACCCTCAATTCCCATGCCGCTGCATTTTCTCCAACAGCCTACCATGTGGAACCTTATCAAAAACTTTACTGAAGTCCATGTATACCACATCAGCTGCCCTACCCTCATCAACATGCTTGGTCACCTTCTCAAAAAACTCAATGAAGTTTGTGAGACATGACCTGTCCTTGATGAAACCATGTTGACTATCTGAAATTAAATTGTTGCTTGCTACATGATTACAAATATTATCTCTTATAATCCTTTCCAAAACCTTTCCTACAACCAAAGTAAGGCTCACTGGTCTATAATTACCTGGGTCATCTCTACTGCCTTCTTGAACAAGGGTGCAACATTTGCAATCCTTCAGTCCTCTGGTACCAAACCTATAGACAATGACAACTCAAATATCAAAGCCAAAGGCTCTGCTATCTCCTCCCTAGCTTCCCTGAGAATCCACGGATAAATCCCATCCAGCCCAGGGGACTTGTCTACTTTCACTTCTTCTAGAATCGATAACACCTGTTCGTAACTAATCTCGATCCTTTCCAATCTAATATCTCGTACCTCATTCTTCTCCGCTACAATATTCTCCCTTTCCTGAGATAAAACTGATAAAAACGTTTAGCACCTCTCCAATCTCCACAGAGTCCACACTCAACCTCCCACTTTCCCCCGAAAACCATTGATTCCAATTTTCCTAGGGATATGTGATGCTACACTCAGTCAAATGCAGCCTTGATGTCAAAGGCAATTAATCTCACTTCACCTTTGGAATTCAGCTCCATGTTTGAACCAAGGCTGTAATGAGGCCAGGAGCTGAGTGGCTGTGATGGAACCTAAACTAGATGTCACCGATCAGCTTATTACTGAGCAGGTGCTGCTTGATAGCACTGTTGATGACACCTTCCATCACTTTACTGATGATCATCAGTGGACCGATGGGGCAATTATTGGTTGGTTTGGATTTCTCTTGCTTTTTATGTACAGGGAGAAAGTGAGGACTGCAGATGCTGGAAATCAGAGTCAAAAAGTGTGGTGCTGGAAAAGCACAGCCAGTCAGGCAGCATCCGAGGAGCAGGAGAGTCAACGTTTTGAGCATATACTCTTCATCAGGAATATGATGAAGAGCTATATACAACTTATACTTGAGCAATTTTCCACATTGTTGGGTAAATGCCAGTGTTGTATCTGTACTGGAACAGCTTAGCTAGGGTAGCAGTAAATTCTGGAGGATAGGTCTTCAGTACTTTTGCTGGTTTGTTGTCAGGGTAGTAGCCTTTGTAGCATCCAGCACCTCTAACCTTTTCTTGATATCACGTGAAGTGAATGGTATTGGCTGAAGACTGGTATCTGTAATTCTGGGGACGACTGGAGGAGGCTGAAATGGATTATCCACTCAGCACTTCTGGCTGAAGATTGTTGCAAATCAGCCTTATCTTTTGCACTCATGTGTTGGGCTCTTCTATCATTGAGGATGGGGATATTTGTGGAGCCTCTTCCTCCAGTGAGTTGTTTAATCATCCATTACCATTCACGACTGGATGTGATAAGACTGTAGAGGTTAGATCTGATCTGTTTGTTGTGGAATTGCTTAGCTTTGTTTATCACTTGCCGTTTATGCTGTTTGGCATGCAAATAGTCCTGTTTGGTGGCTTCACCAGTTTGACACCTCATCTTCAGGTATGCCTGGTGTTGCTCATGGAATATCCTCTTGCAGTCTCTATTGAACCAGAGTTTATCCCCTGGCTTGATGGTAATGGTTGAGTGAGAGATATACCAGGCCATGAGGTTACAGATTGTACTGGAATGTAATTCTGCTGCTGTTGATGGCCCACAGCGTCTCATGGGTGCCCAGTCTTGAATTGCTGGATCTGTTCGAAGTCTGTACCCTTTAGCATAGTGATAGTGCCACACAATGTGATGGAGGTTATTCTCAATGTGAAGGCGGGACTTTGTTTCCACAGGGACTCTTACCAATGCTGTCATGGATAGAAACATCTGCAGCTGGCAGATTAGTAAGGATGAGGTCAAGTATGCTTTTTCGCTCTTGTTGATTTCCTCAGTACCTTCTGTAGATCCAGTCTATCAACTATGGCTTTTAGGACGTGACCAGCTTGATCAGTAGTACTTCTGCCGAGTCACTCTTGGTGGTTGAAATTGAAATCTCCTTCCCGGCGTACATTTTGTGCCTTTATCCTCAGTGCTTCCTTCAAGTGTTGCTCAATATGGAGGAGTACTGATTCATCAGCTGAAGAGGATAGTACATAGTAATTAGCAGGAGGTTTCCTTGTCCATGTTTAACCTGAAGCCATGAGACTTCATAGAATCCAGAGTCAACATTGAGGACTCCCAGAACAACTTTTTCCTGACAGTATACCACTAGCTGCTGGTCCTCCTGGTGAGACAGGATATATCCAGGGATGGTGACAGTGATGTCTGTAACATTGTCTGTAAGGGATGCTTCTGTGTGTATAACAATATCAGGTTGTTGCTTTTCTAGTCTGTGAGATAGCTGTCCCAATTTTGGCACTAGCCCCCAGAATGTTAGTGAGGAGGACTTCACAAGGTCTACAGGGCTGTTTCTGCCATTGTCTTTTCTGGTGCCAAGGTCAATGCCTGGTGGTCCATCTGGTTTCATTTCTTTGAAACTTTGTAGCAATTGTTACAACTGGGTGACTTGCTAGGCCATTTCAGAGGGCAATTGACAGTCAATCACATTGATGTGAGTCTAGAGTCACATGTAGGCCAGATCAGGTGAGGATGGCAGATTTCCTTCTCTGAAGGACATTAGTTGAACCAGATGGATTTTTCTGACAACCGCCAATGGTTTCATGGTCATCAGTGGATTCCTAATTCCAGATTTTTTAATTGAATTCAAATTCCACCATCTGCCATGGCGGGATTCAAAATTAGGTCCCCAGAGCATTATCTGGATTAATAGTCTAGCGATAATACCACTCAGCCATAGGCTTCCTTGTCCTTGTACTCTTACTGGCCTTAATCTCTGACTCCGCCTTGATCATTTTACTTCTGACCTACTGCTCTGTTCCTGTGCCCCAGCCGCACTAATTTAATCTAGCCTCCAATCTTATCAGCCTTATCTGTTACAGTCCATGAACTAAAATAAATAAACTTTAAACATCCAGGCACTGCCTACTCTTCCTATTAAACATGATTGACTTCATCTCTACCTTCTCCTCAATCCCTCAATGCTGACCTACTGTTCTGGTTCCCATAAACTGACACACAAATTTAAACCCTCCCAAGAGACATTAGCAAACCTCCCTGCAAACATATTGATGCAACCTATCCTTCATTTCGGGTCTCTCTGCCCTGGAAGAGATCCAAATGATACAGATGAAGCTTTGTATCCTACACCAGCTCTTTAGCTGTAAATTCAACTCTACTATCTTTCTATTTCTGGCCTCATTAGCACATGGCACAGGGCATAACCCTGTGATTACAACAGGGTCCTGCTTTTCAACTTTCTACCTAATTCCCTGCATTCCGTTTGCAGGACCTCACCTCTTTTCCTGCCTATGTTGTCAGTACAAATATGTACCATGACCACTGTCTGCTCACCCTCCCCTTTCAGAATGACCTGTGCCATTTAGAGACATTCTTTAACCTAGTATGAGGAAGGCATAGCAACATCCTGGAGCCTTGCTTGTGGCCAAAGAAACATCTATCTGTGCTCCTGACTACAGAGTCCCCTATCACTAATGCTTGCCTGCATTTTGACCCTTCCTGCTGTACAATAGAACCATTTGTGGTGCACTGATCTGGCTGCTGCTATTGCTTTCCTCTGAGAGGCAATTTACCCAAAATGGATTACCTTTTTTGCCCTTATTGATGGTCAGCCATTTCTCTGGTTGAATCTTTGATGTGACCACATTCCTAATATTCCTATCTATAAAACATTCTGCCTCCTAAACGATCCTCTGGGAGTCTAACTGTTACTCCAAAAATTCCATGCAATCTAAGAGAAGTTGCAAATGGGCACTTCCTGCTGACATCGCTGTTAGAGACATTTGACTTCTCCCTGATCTCTCAATCTCACTGGAGGAACATATCACTCCACTAACTGCCATTACTTACTGTCTACTAACTTTTGGATTTAAAGTAAAGAAAGACCTTTCATTGCTGTACTTTAATGTAGGATTGAATATAAGAGTTGGGACTGGATGTTATGAAATTGGAAAAGGTGCAGAAATGATTTACAAGGTTGTTACTAGGTCTGGAGTGTTTGAGCATAGGGAGAGAATGGACAGGCTGGGAGTTTTTCCCTTGGAGCATAGGAGGTTGAGGGTTGACTTTATAAAAGTTTATAAAATCATGAGAGGCATAAATAAGATTAAAGCAAAGTTTTTTTTCCCCCTAGGGTAAGAAAGTTCAAAACTGGAGGGCATAGTTTAAAGTGAGAGGGAAAATACTTAAAAGGGGCAGGAGGTACAACTTCTTCACTCAGTGGGTGGTGTGTATATTGAATGAACTGCCAGAGGAAGTGGGAGATGCAGGTAAAGTTATAACATTTAAAAGGTATTTGACTAACTGTATGAAGAGGAAAAGTTTATAGGGATAAATGCAGACAAATGGGACTACTTAGTTTTGGAAAATTAATTGGCATGGACAATTCAGACTGATGGGTTTGTTTCTGTGGTGTACGACCCTATGACTTCAACCTTATAGCTCCTCTCTAAAATACCCTACTCTAACTAGAGCTTGTCTCCCTCTTATATGCTGCCAAAAGGAAGAAAAACAATTCTCCCAGAATCGTCCTCAGTCATCTCTCACTACCACCCTCTGTTAGACGTTCTTTTTCCTGTTGAGCACCAGATTCTTCATTATCTCCTTCTCAGTTGTGTGAGTGAACTGATTTCTTCCAGAGTTCTCCTCAGTCACTCCTCACTACTGCCTCTTCTGTTTAAGTCATTAACATGCATTAGAAACAATTGAGACCTCAAGTGCAATATTGTTGCTCTCCAAAATCATCATTTGTTAATCTGAAAATACCACTTTAATACCTACTCATTGCTTTCTGTCAATTAACCAGTCCTGTATCCCTGCTAATAGATCTCTCCATACCTAGTCTGCGTAGTACAAAGGAGAATGATTGTGCTTGTTGGAGGTCAGCCCCAGGAGGTCTCTTCTTGAGGTCCTCAGGGTTGTTTCCTAGGTCCAACTATCTTTTGCTGCCTCATTAATGACCACCCCTCAATCATAAGGTCAGAAGTGGAAATATTCACTGATGACTGTACAATTTTCAGCATCATTGACAATCCTTTAGATGCTGAAGCAGTCCATGTCCAAACACATTAAGACTTGGACAATACCCAGATGTGGGCTGACAATTGGCAAGTAACATCCATGGCACACAGTGCCAGGCAACTAACCATATCCGACAAGACAGAACCTAACACTTGCCCTTGACACTCATTTGCATCACCACCATAGAATCTCCCTCTGTCTATATTCTGGAGGTTATCATTAACCACAAAATGATTTGAATCAGCCATAAAAAATATGGAAATATTTTAATATGCTACAAAAATACATCAGAGTTTAGAATCCTATGGCACATAACCTACTTCCTAAACTTTCCAAATCCTGTCCACCTTCTGCAAGGTACAAGTCAGGAATGTGAAGGTATATTTTTATCTTTCCTGCAGCTTTGATTGCAGCTTTGAGGTGATGATTTTCCAGTAGTATTGTCACAGGATATAAATCTGGAGACCCTCATAATATTCTGGGGACGCAGGTTTAAAGTCTGCCATTGAATTCAATTTTTAAAAAATCTCGAATTAAGAGTCTAATTATCAATCGTTGGATAAACCCATCTGGTCCACTATTGTCCTTCAAGGAAGGAAACTGCCATCCTTACTTGGACTGGCCTAATGATACTCCAGGCTCGCATTGATGTGATTGACTCTTTACAACTGGAGACAAGTATTAATTGCTCGCCCGACCAGCGACATTCACTTATATTCACAGAGGTATACAGAATGGAAACAGACCCTTCAGTTCAACTTATCCATGCTGACTAGATAACCTAAATTAATCTCGTTCCATTTACCAGCATTTGTACCTTATTCCCCCAAAACCCTTCTTATTCATATACCCATCCAGAGACCTCTTAAATGTTGTAATTGTACTAGTCTCCACCACTTCCTCTTGCAGTTCATTCTATTCATGCACCATCCTCTGCGTTAAAAGTTACCCTTTAGGTCCCTTTTAAATATTTCCCCTCACATCTTAAACCTATGAACTCTAATTTTGGACTTCTCCATCCTGGCGAAACATCTTGTCTATTTATCCTATCCATGCCCCTTATGATTTCATAAACTTCTATAAGGTCATGCCTTAGCCTCTGATGCTCCAGGGAAAATCTCTCCAGCCTCTTCAGCTTCTCCCTATAGTTCAAACCCTCCAACCCTGGCAACATCTTTGTAAATCTTTTCTGAACCATTTCAAGTTTAATAATACCTTTTCTAAAGCAGAGAGACCAGAATTGAATGCAATATTCCAAAGCTTGCGTAACCAACATCCTTTAGAGTCATATAGTGGCTTCCCAACTCCTATACTCAATACACTGACCAGTAAAGGCAAGTGTACCAAGCATTTTCTTCACTACCACGTCTACCAGTGATTACATTTTCAAGTGTGTTTTTTTGGAAAATGTAAGTATTCTGTTTTGGAAAATGTAGGAAGTGATGGACTCTCAGGGAACGTAACATGGACAGCCAAGTTTCTGGCACCTAGACTGACTCTATTGTAATAACAAGTGCACCAGGTTCCAAGCAATCGATTGTAAGAGGGGATTCTCTAGTCAGAGGCATAGACAGATGTTTCTGTGTTCAGCAATGAGGTATAACATCCAGTGAATGAATAAACAAAAAATTTAAATGGCTCCTACAATACTCAAGAAGCTTGGCACAATCCAGGAGAAATCAACCTATTTAATTGTCACACATTTGACATCTTCAACATTCACACCGTCCACCACTGATGCACAATAGAAGTCATTTCTCAACAGCAGGCACGATTACCTGCAAGGATAAGGGCAGTAGATACATGAAAACATCACAACCTGCAAGTTCTCATCCAAGCAATTTCTCAGCCTGACTTGAGAATATATTGGAGTCTGTTTATGTTCTTGTGTATGCATAAAAAAGGTTCTGCAACTGTGGCAGATGGGGTTCACTTGTCACGTTATATTAGTTGGGTCAAGATTCACTGATCATAGATGTAGATTAAATGCAGGATATTAAAACAGAATCCACACAAAGCTATCCTTTCACAAATGCCTGTATTTTAAGCAAGGTCATATCATATAAACATTAGTTTGTGGACCTGTTATAAAGATGGTGGCCTTTCCTTGCTGGTATTGACAGTTTTTAATTAAAGTTATATCAGTGATGATCATATCCTGTGAATGAATAACTTTCAAGGTGTATTTTCATGGAATCATAGAATCCCCACAGTGTAGAAACAGGCCCTTTGGCCCAACAAGTCCACACTGACCCTCTGAAGAGTAACACCCCCAGACCAATTCCCCAACCCCATTACTCTGCATTTCCACTGACTAATGCACCTAACTTACACATCCCTGAATACTATTGGCAATTTAGCATGGCCAATCCATCTAACCAGCACATCTTTGGACAGTGGGAGGAAACTAGGGCACCTGGAGGAAACCCACGCAGACACAGGGAGAATGTGCAAACTCCACAGAGACAGTTGCCCGAGGCTGGAATTGAACTTGCATCCCTGGCATTGTGAGACAGCAGTGCTAACCACTGAACCACCATGCTGCCCTTTGAGAGGGTTGAGGTGCCTGAAGTAAAATGATTTGTGGTATTAATTTTCTGATAGTTAAGTGCTATTGTATCAGTTCTACCTTTTCTAAAATGTAGACTCAATGTATGGACTTGAGCAAGTTTGGCTACAAATGAATCTCTGCGTACCTCGACACGGTTCTGTCCCCTTTAGTCCAAGAACTCCCCACCTACGTTCGGGACACCACCCACGCCCTCCACCTCCTCCATGATTTTCCCTTCCCCGGTCCCCAACGCCTTATCTTCACGATGGACATCCAGTCCCTGTACATCTCCATCCCCCAACACGAAGGACTCAAAGCCCTCCGCTGCTTCCTTTCCCGCCGCACCAACCAGTACCCTTCCACTGACACCCTCCTTTGACTGACTGAACTGGTCCTCACCCTGAATAACTTCTCTTTCCAATCCTTCCACTTCCTCCAAACTAAAGGAGTTGCCATGGGCACCTGCATGGGCCCCAGCTATGCCTGTCTCTTCGTAGGATATGTGGAACAGTCCATCTTCCGCAATTACACTGGCACCAACCCCCACCTTCTCCTCCGCTACATCGATGACTGTATCAGCGCTGCCTTGTGCTCCCACGAGGAGGTTGAACAGTTCATCAACTTTACCAACACCTTCCACCCCGACCTCAAATTCTCCTGGACTGTCTCAGACTCCTCCCTCCCCTTCCTAGACCTTTCCATTTCTATCTCGGGTGACCGAATCAACACAGACATCTACCATAAACCGACTGACTCCCACAGCTACCTGGACTACACCTCCTCCCACCATGCCCCCTGTAAAAATGCCATCCCATATTCCCAATTCCTTCGTCTCCGCTGCATCTGCTCCCAGGAGGACCAGTTCCAATACCGTACAGCCCAGGTGGCCTCCTTCTTCAAGGACCGCAGATTCTCCCCAGACGTGATCGACGATGCCCTCCACCGCATCTCCTCCACTTCCCGCTCCTCTGCCCTTGAGCCCCGCCCCTCCAACCGCCACCAAGACAGAACCCCACTGGTTCTCACCTACCACCCCACCAACCTCCGTATACAGCGTATCATCCGCCGTCATTTCCGCCAACTCCAAACGGACTCCACCACCAGGGATATATTTCCCTCCCCTCCCCTATCAGCGTTCCGCAAAGACCACTCCCTTCGTGACTCCCTCGTCAGGTCCACAACCCCCACCAACCCAACCTCCATTCCCGGCACCTTCCCCTGCAACCGCAGGAAATGCAAAACATGCGCCCACACCTCCTCCCTTACTTCTCTCCAAGGCCCCAAGGGATCCTTCCATATCCGACACAAATTCACCTGCACCTCCACACACATCATCTATTGCATCCGCTGCACCCGATGTGGCCTCCTCTATATTGGAGAGACGGGCCGCCTACTTGCGGAACGCTTCAGGGAACACCTCTGGGACGCCCGGACCAACCAACCCGACCACCCCGTGGCTCAACACTTTAATTCTCCCTCCCACTCCACTGAGGACATGCAGGTCCTTGGACTCCTCCATCGCCAGAACATAACAACACGACGGTTGGAGGAAGAGCGCCTCATCTTCCGCCTGGGAACCCTCCAATCACAAGGGATGAACTCAGATTTCTCCAGTTTCCTCATTTCCCCTCCCCCCACCTTGTCTCAGTCGATTCCCTCGAACTCAGCATCGCCCTCCTAACCTGCAATCTTCTTCCTGACCTCTCCGCCCCCACCCCACTCCGGCCTATCACCCTCACCTTGACCTCCTTCCACCTATCACATCACCGTCGCCCCTCCCCAAGTCCCTCCTCCCTACCTTTTATCCTAGCCTGCCTGGCACACTCTCCTCATTCCTGATGAAGGGCTCTGGCCCGAAACGTCGAATTTCCTGTTCCTTGGATGCTGCCTGACCTGCTGTGCTTTAACCAGCAACACATTTTCAGCTACATATGAATTGTTATCATGCTGCACTGAGTCGTATCACAAATTTACATTTTGACATGAGTTTCCTTGTAACAAATACTGAAAATACAATGTGCTGTTTGTTACAACCAAGTGTATTTTCCTAAAATCCCACTGATCAAAACATAAATATAATCATTTAACCAGTTCCCAATATGGCCATTCAAATGTATTCAAACAGCATTGATGAGAAAGTGCGTGATGTCAACTCAATAACCAGCAAGCCATCTGGGGGGATAATTACTAAAGTCTTTGCTATCGTGAGAAAAAGAGAGTGAAATGGAGCCAGAAGCAAGTTAATGCAGGAGAAAGAAGCCAATAACAGCAGAAATGCTGTTGTTAGTAGTTTGCAAGCTGTCAGGGCTGGGGAGAAGTCCTGAGATGCATAGAAGTGAGTGAGAAGAAACCTCGAGAAGCAGAGGGCTGTAGTAGTGTCCCACAAACACATTGAAGACATGACTTTGAAGATTTCATGTTAAATAAACGTGAGCAGTTTTAGCATTGTGTTTCATTGGTTTCAGGGAGAGACATCATGCAGATTCTTCCCTCAGTGCTGCTGGGTACCTTCACTGGAAGGACCCCGCAGCCATGTTGAATACTATCAAATTTGAAACCCACCAAAGTCTGAAAATGTCTACAAAAGGTTGATTTCGAGTAAAAAGTGAGGTCTGCAGATGCTGGAGATCAGAGCTGAAAATGTGTTGCTGGTTAAAGCACAGCAGGTTAGGCAGCATCCAAGGAACAGGAAATTCAGTAAAAAGTGAGGTCTGCAGATGCTGGAGATCAGAACTGAAAATGTTGTTGCTGGTTAAAGCAACAACGAATTTCCTGTTCCTTGGATGCTGCCTAACCTGCTGTGCTTTAACCAGCAACACATTTTCAGCAAAGGGTTGATTTCTACCACTTACATTAATTTTCATGCAGATCCACAGCTAGTATTAGCAGGCACACAGCCTGCTCAAGAGCATACAGCATTTGTAAATCCCATTGAAGAGATTATGCATTGTCTGTTTAATTTTTACATGGGGCCTTTGTTTTACAAATTTCATCAAAACAGAATAGTTTCAAAATTCTTTAAAAAATTAAATAGAAGTGGATTTTTTTAGCTATAAGACAGGTAGACTGACAAACAACAGCAGGGGAAGTTTTGGTCATTTTTGGGAGTGGGAAAAAGAACAATGAATATGAAACTATTTTAGCAATCTCTGCAGAGGTGAGATACTACCTTTAAATCTAAAACAATATTGAAATCAATGAAGTTTTTGTGATGATTTATTTTTTTTTAGCTTTCTGAAAAGCTGTTAAAGGAATTCCTGTTTGGATAGCAAACTGTTCTATATCAATGATGATCTATTTGTTGGAGTCTAATGTTGCTTTCCAACCAAATACTTGAAATTCTGCAAATTTCAAAAGAAGATACTTGGATGCAACTGCGAAATGCTTAGGAAGTTACCCTAGGGTCTGATTATTACAAGTAGACAGAAATTCTAAACACTTTTCCTGTTGCTTGGTAACAATTCTGTTGTCCAAGCTTTTCCTGCAGAAGTTATCCCATTTTCAATTAAGCTTTCTGATTCTGATGGCTGTAATTTGTTAAGCGTGTTGGATTAAAGCACAAATTATTTATCATCTGTTCCATATTTGATGTGTATTTTGACACAACTGTATGCCTTTATCGGTCATTTTTTTGGATCAGAGATCAAATTTTGCAAATAGCACCCACAGTTCTAACAGCCAACCGGTTTACTCTGGTTTGGGTTTCAATTACATCGTTTGGCGTAACTGTAAAAGGATTTCAACTGTTGAGTTCATCAGACTCAGTTGTTTCTTCCCAATTTCTTCCAGAGTAAACCGGTTGGCTGTTAGAACTGTGGGTGCTATGGTGTTTCTGCACCAAAATGTCATAATATCCTCCAGATCAAATTAGCAAAATTTGATCTCTGATCCAAAAAATGACTGTGATAAAACATGATAGACATTAATAAACCTAACCTTTCCATTGACAAACATCTGGACCAAATTTAGATTAGACTAGACTTACAGTGTGGAAACAGGCCCTTCGGCCCAACAAGTCCACACCGACCCGCCGAAGCGCAACCCACCCATACCCCTACACTTACCCCCTACCTAACACTACGGGCAATTTAGCTTGGCCAATTCACCTGACCCGCACATCTTTGTGACTGTGGGAGGAAACCGGAGCACCCGGAGGAAACCCACGCAGACACGGGGAGAACGTGCAAACTCCACACAGTCAGTCGCCTGAGTCGGGAATTGAACCCGGGTCTACAGGCGCTGTGAGGCAGCAGTGCTAACCACTGTGCCACCGTGCCGCCCATTTATCGGAGACTGCATATTTTCACAACTCTTTCTAGGAGTCATTTCAACTTCTATTGATGTGATTAATTCATTTTTAGATTCTGGTTCAATTTCAGACTTTGTTCCCCAACCTTTGACACCTGTCTTCTTGTTTGTGTTGTTTTTCTATCACTGACTGTGCTAAATGTGGCTTCAGTAATGAAAGCTTAATTCTAGACTGTTACCTAAGAAACAATTTAGATGATGTTCTGCCAGCAATAATGCTAACTTGATTCTGATTAAAGACAAATTTCAATTTGTGATTCAATTATAGGTAAAACTGAAATGGATGAGCCATATAAATACAGCGGCTACAAAAGCAGATCAGAGGTCAGGAAATTGCAGTGCGTAACTCACTCCCAAAATCCTCCACCAAGGAACAAATCAGGAGCACTTTGCCTAGAAGAGTGCAACTCCAACAATACTTAAGAAGCTTGACAGCATCCAGGACAAAGAAGCTCACTTCATAGGCAAAAATCCACTAAATATTCACTTTCTCCACCAAATATTCACTCCCTCCACCAAGACGATGGCAGAAATTCTCCAAGGTGCCTTCAATATGACCACTACCACCTAGAGGACTGGGTCAGCAGGTACATGGGAACACCAGCATTTGCAAGTTCTCCTCCAAGCCATTCACTATCCTGACCTGGAAATACATTACCGTTCATTTAGTGTCGCTGTATCAAAGTCCTCGAACTTTGTCTATAACAGCTTTGTGGATCTACCCAAAAGCACATAAACTGTAGTGGTCCAAGAAGGAAGCTCACATCATCTCCTCAATGGCAACTAGGGATAGGAAATAAAAGCTGGCCAGCCAGTGATGCTGTCATTCCATGAATGAATTTTTTAAAAAACTTGATAATTGCCCCTGTGCACATCCTTTCAGAGATGATACAATGAAATCTCACTGTAAGTTATCTTATTAATTCTCATGAAACTTGAAATTCTTCTGAACCAAACTGAGGGCTGCTGTGGGACACAATTTCCACAAGGAAGCTACAAACAATATTCAAGCTTAAAGAAAATCTAGCATGTTCCAATTACAGTGGATAAATGTTACCTTGCAAATTCAGCAAAAACAGTGTGCTACCTCTGTCACTCGCTTGCTGGCCACTTGCATGATTGCAATGCACTGATGGTAACTTCTTTTTTTACAGCTCAACAAACTCCACACATTGCCTTCTATGTCCTAATCTAATCCTGGCTCACAAAGACTGCTTCTCACAAGACATATGCCACAGTGTTGATCATGCATGTCATGAAGCAACTGCAATCTGTACCTTTCTGGAATTCAACACTTGTTTTCCAACTAACAACCTTTATCAACTGATAACTCACTCTTACCATAGTAAATAGCTTGATTTCTGAATGCAGTCTCTGTGTGGCCCACCTATTTGCAATATAACCATATATTTTTGCCCATGGGGTCCCTACAAGTTAACCTACTAATGTTGTCTGCTGTGACTGGTAATTCATGTACATTTGAAAAGAAAAATACATCCTCTTTGTTATTCTGTACCACTCATGGGTATGGTAACCTTGATATCACATTAGCATAACAATTGCCCATACTTAATGGCATTTTGATAATCAGACAAAGTCAAGGCCTATCTCTTCAGTTAAAAAAGTTACTGGAGCTTTGAGAATCAAAATAGATGTCAGTGCCTTATGGTCAGTTTCAGTTGTGAAACTGACTCCACAACTATGTATGAAACTTTCCATTCACAAAAACCACAGTCAATATTACACTTTCTACTTGAGCATGATTTCATTCACTGGCATTGAGGGTGCATGAGACACAAATAGTAGCTTGTCACCAAGTAGTTGATCTTCATCAGAGCATGAAAGATCACAGCATCTACTCAACATGGAGAAGTGTCATATGCTGGTTTAACCCTTTTGGATTCAGCATAATGTACAAACATTTCACCATCGCCCAATTACTTTTATATTACAGAAATGCCTTGTCACATTTATGATTCAATTCACTGTGCCTCAAGAGTTCACTCAATTAATGTAATAGGCTGCCAAATGTGGAATGAATTTATTGGAGTCATTCATTAAGCCACGAAAAGATCAGAAATCAGAGATAATAAGAGGGCATGGCACATTTCTTATTGCTTTAACCTTAGTTTGGGATAGAGCAAAGCCATCATTGTTTACTCCTTGACATTACTCCACAGAATGTTGAAACATTTCACATTTCCAGCCGTCATTCAAATTTGATGGTTTTCACAACGTTAGATCTCCTTCATCAAAGATGTCATCATAGGTTTGCCTGTTTACGGCTGAAATAATATGCCATCCAAGTAAATCTACTACCTAAATTCTGTGAAAACATTTGGTTTGTTACCCTTTGTAGAGTATATTAAGATAGAGGTTCTGGAGACCTAACAGTTTGGAAGGTCGATTCTTCCTTTCAAAAGGTAGATCAGAACAAGCACTTTTAAAATTTTTGTTCATGAACCATGGGCATCACTGACTGGCCAGCAATTATTTTTCATTCCTTATTGCCCTTGAACTGAATAACTTGTCAGGTCATTTCAGAGGCCAGTTTAGAGTCAACAGCATTGCTGATGATCTGGAGTTATGTGTAGGGCAGACTAGGTAAGATTTCCATCCCTATGAGATATTACTGGACCAGATGAGTTTTTACCACATTAACAATGACTACAGTTGGACAATTAATTGCAGAATTTTATTGATTTCAAATTTCAACATTTTTTACAGCAACATTTGAAACCATGTCACCAGAACATTTGAGACTCTGGATTATTAGTTACATTACAACTATGCCACAGCTTCCTTGTAATTTCTGTTATAATGTACAACTTCCTTGCAAGTCTGAATAATCTCATAGCCACTAATTAGAACAAGGTCAGTGTCAAGCAATTTACTCAGTGGTGGCTCTGATTTGCATTACCTGAATACAATTTGGCCTCTGAAATTGAGTATTTATACCAAGGATTTGTCTTCCTTTGAGCTAGATTTAATACCTCTCAAATTTTCCTCCACCGTAGCAGGTTCATGCTGCAATGTTACAGATACTGACAACTTAGCTCATACTGATGATATCAGCCTCGACAATAACTGCCATCAGCAGGTGAGTTAGTGCGAGAAGGTATAGCACCCAGGCTTTAACCTGACCTCACTCAAAGTCTACACATTGGGCATTTTATAGGTGGATTTAATGTGCAAGAGCAAGAGTGCAGATTGCTTGTTTTTTTTCCCCAATTTATCTAGCCTGGGGCATTTGTGACCAATGATAGTAACTGAAACATCACTCCACATCTGAGACAGTGAACACTATGCAGGCTAAGGTTTGGATCAGGTCTGCAAGGCTCAATTCTACACACACCAGTGGATCTACCAGCAAAGGCACCAGTGTGCCAGGAACACCTGTCTCAATGAAAACAGAGCAAAGGAAGGAAAAGCCCCTGCTACACAGATCGGATGAATGGCCTGCTGCCTGAAGACTTTCATTATACCTGCATGATCAGTTTCAAATTCAACCCACGTTTTGTTGGATTTAATGTAGAAATCATGTTTTGAACATAACCTATGCCTTTTATGTTGAAGGGATGACAATATGAATGAACATTTGACTACAGTTAAGAATTCACAGTGATGAAAATTTGCTGTTGCAAATTGTTTTGCTTTTAATTAATGCTCCAAGAGTTATAAGTGTTAATAACTATTGTCAGATAACAATGGTCAATATCTTTTGGAATGTGTCCCTGCTACGGGTTAATGCTTCCTTTTTAATTAGTTTGGACTTTGTTTATAGTTTGAAACATGGTTAAAAAAACATAAAACAAATGAGAAACCATAGGATTTGACTGTAATTTGGGTTGTAAACCTGATTAAATGTGTAATCTGGGCAAAAAAGGCATTAATCTCAAAGGGATTTACAGCACCAATGTGTGTAGGAGAGAGAATTTTCAGGATTAGATCCTATCTTGGTGGTGGTGGTGGTGGTGGTGGTGGCGGGGGGGGGGCAGCGGTAGTCTAACATTGGGCTCTTTTAACCTTTAAATTAGAGTTCAGCTCCAAACTAATATTAAATTAATTTATCAGAACAAAATTGATTTTGGCAATGGAGCGAAAGCTTTTGGTTTTGCAATATTCTCATTAGAAGAAAGGAGAATGTTTTCACTGTTTTCAATTTCTCTATGCAAATGTAGTGCGTTAAATTGCATTAGCAGTTCAGTAATCATGGGGTAACATTGTACATGTCTCCAAACATTTAGAATGTGCTGACATTTTAATTAAACAAATAACTTTAATGGGACAGATCATTTAAATGACAGAAAGGAAACTCCAAAAGATGGAAGGAATTGGAATCACACAGCAGCTTGATCAACAAAAACTTGGATGGATATTTCAGCTGAAACTTTTAATTGAATATAACAAATTACTTTGAGAATTTTGTTCTAAACAGCTCTGGCTTGCGATCAAGGAGCAATTTTAAACTAATTTACCTACAGAGAAACAGACAGGAAACAGTTCAACAGTGGTCAAAGCACCTCCCCCCTCCATCCCCCATCAACCTGTCTCAGCCCTTGTATTAAATGTGACATGATAATCAATAGAGAGTAATATTAGTTGCAATATAAAACTCTCCTAATCCAATGGTTTTCTGATAAATGAACTAGATTGAAATCCTTTTCAAGCCATGCGCTTAGATTGGTCATCCATTCATGTGGCAAGTATTGGTAGTTCTCAGTTGCTATAGTATGGGAAGATTCTAGTTCAACTCAAGATAAGAACTTACAGCAAAGCCAGCTCACTATCAATAAGAAAGTTAAAACATATGCAGCTGTGTAGAGTTACACTAATAGGAGTGTCAGCTACATTCCTTGTAAGTCATACAGTTAATATAGAATGGGGCTGAAGGAGAAAACACTAAAACAAAATAATTGACATTAAAACCTTAAAAGTCTTCTTCCATAACATTACTTTGGATGTTCTGAAGGAGGAGCTTTTTGAGTTTTATCAGGTCTTTTGTGCATAAGAGCATGTTACAAGCTTTATTCTATTATAGTAGCTTGAAAGATTTTCCATATTCTACTCAAGTTAAATAATAAGACCTAGCTAAGTAAATTGTCTTGGTGTGCCAACAAAGTTAAAAACAGAGCTGAAGACTGTTCACTTATCTTAGAGTTAAGCATACACTGGATTAAACCAGGACATCAAAGACATAATTTATTGACATTCACTTTGAGCCGAGGGAATGTTGTGCAAGAAAATGGTTCAAAGAGGACTGATGTCGGAGATTGCATTAAACATCACCTAATCTGCTGAAATCATAAGGACTTGGGTCGGAAAAGACAAAACATCTTAGGATCTTATGTGGTGAAACCCTACATCCACAGGTTTCCTGATAGTTTTAGTAACTGTCTAATTTATCAATGCAACTTGTTGCTACCTTGCTTAAGGTAAGAGCCTTTCCTCATTAAGACTTATTAGTGCTTTTCTGTTCTTACTGTAAATCAATTAGGCCTTTACACCCACCAAACTAAGAGGATGATGGTAGCAACATACCTCAGCCACAAGCTGCTAATGGATGGCATTGTAACACATACAACATGATGATCGGAGATGGGCATTATTGTTTAATAATATAAAGTAGCAATAGTGTGAATTCCAATGGACCCAGGGCAATAATGTACATTTCCAGCTTTAAAGACATCAAGACTTGAAGAATTATTCTTTCAGACAGTCAGCAGGTAAACAGTGGGCTAACCCTAAATGACGCAAAATAGGCCAAGAAGGCTAGCAGTTAAACATAGATTATAGCTTTCAGCAAACCTACTGAGTAGGCATCATGGAGCATGACTACAGGGGCATAGAAGTAATGTAAACAAAGGTTTCAACACCAGCAATGCTGTGAATCGAGAATTAAGGTATCAAAGGGACAATTTCAATGCCTAAACATACAGGGTTTAATCTAATAAGGTAGTGAGCAAATTATTGAAGCCACAATGACAGCAGAAAATCCATAATGTAAGCCATGTTTCAGGTGGGGAGTATTTATTAAAGCCACAGGCATTAGGCCTTTGTTTGGAAGTTATAGGAAGGGATAAGCATTACTTGTTGAAGCTGCAACATGCAGGGAATCATTCATTTTGCCTCTATGAGAGCGGGAAACCTCTAATTTTCCTAAAGATGGTGGGAAAGTTCCATTTTCACTAATAACGCTGTTATATTGGAAGTGTAAGAACCTACTTTGTAATCAAATTGAAGCAACATTATGAAACAAATAGATTGAAAACTTTAAACCAGGAATAACAACAGCATTGAGAAACTAGTGAATTAAAATGAAGAATAAATAAATACATTATCAGGAATGGCAGGTGAAATATTACTGCTTTACAGATTTAAAATCAGACATATGACTGTGTAGAGTTTTGGTCCCCTTACCTAAGGAAGAATGTCTTTGCTTTGGAGGAAGTCCAGTGAAGGTTTCCTAGATTAATTCCAGAGATGAAATGCTTGTCTTACGAGATGAAATTAAGCAGTTCACACTCATTAGACCCATAGAGTCATAGAGATGCACAGCAAGGAAACAAGCATTTCAATTGAACTTGTCCATGCCAACCAGATTTCCTAAATTAATCAGGTCCCATTTACTAGTATTTGATCCAAATCACTCTAATGCATTCCTATTCGTATATCCATTCAGAAGATTTTTACACCTTATAATTGCACCAGCCTCCTTCATGTCTAGCAGCATTCAAGCGGAACCTGAACAAAATCTCGAACAGGAAAGGAATAGAGGGATCCGGATCCGGTAAATGAAGACACTTTTAGTATGGAAGGACAAAATGTATCAGTGCATGCTTGGAGGGCCGAAGGGTCTGTTCCTGTGCTGTATTGTTCTTTGTTCTTCCTCTGGCACTTCATTGCATACATGCACCACTCTCTGCATGAAAATGTTGTCTCTTAGGTCCCTTTTAAATCTTTCCACTCTCACCTTAAACATATACCCTCTACTTTTGGATTCCTCCACCCTGGAGAATAGATTTTGATAGTTACCCTATCCATTCTTCTCATGATTTTATAAACTTCTGTAAAGTCATCCCTCAGCCTCAGATGCCGTAGGGAAACTCTTCATCTTTCAAGAAAGAGGGATGTGTACCAGTCAACAGTATATACTGAAGCAGCATGACTAAGGAGTTGAACTTATAGGCTTCACCAGTAAGACAGCCTTAGAGGGTGAATAAGACATTTAACCTAATCTACACACTGAGGTGAAGAGCTTATATATTTTAACACAGACATATCAGCATATTTTATCAAAACTGGAGAATAAGGGTTTGCTTAAATGGATTGATAATGAGCTACATACTACTCCATGGGTGTCCCAGGTTGGGTCAGTGTGTATTGCCCATCCCTACCTGCTCTTCAGAAGGTGGTGGTGAGCTGCATTCTTGAACCACCAGAGTCCATTTGGTTCAGGTAAACCCACAATGATATTAGAGGGGGGGAGTTCCAGGATTTTAGCCCAGTGACACTGAAGCAATGGTTCAGTGGAATTTGAATCATCTATTTTTCAGGCTCAAAATAGTCACTGAATTATGACACATTTCAAGGTTTTGCTCAATGCTTCTTGGGGTTGTACCTGTATCTAAATGTGGACTCAGAGTTTCAGATATGAACCTTTTCAAAGCCAAACCACGTTCCTAGCTTCTATCACTGTGCTTGGTACCTCCAACCAATTGTCACCCAGAAGTAGACTACGACCATTGTTACCCCATTGGCCTTACTGGAAGTCGCATTCATTTCACCCATTTCATTTAGGCCAGGTCAATAAAGGCATCAGATTAGGCAAGCTGCTTAAAAAATTGGAGTATGCCAGAAAGGTATAGGTACAAGTTATAAATATAAATACAGAAATAATTGACTCAACATGTTACGGGCCCTGAAATCCTATACAGGCCTTGTCAGCCTTTCAGTTGCTGGAAACTGTTGGATAGCCACAAACCAAGTGTTGAAAATTGTAACAGACTTTTGTGCCATGTCTCAGGGAAAGTTTCACTGATCTTCTGTCAAAATAATGGAGAGAGATCAGTTGAATTGTGAGTACTGTTTATCTGAACTGTTTAGTTCCTCTGGCACAACAGAGGCTGTAGTAACTTAATTTGAAACAGACGTAAGACCAATGCAGAACAGCATTCAGCTGTGGGTGACAATAAATTATGTTGTGCATACCTGTTGGACTCTGCAGTTGTGTTCTTCTGAAGAAGTCTTCACTATATTAGTAGGGGTCACAGTGACTCTGCTGAAGGCAGGAAAGAATGAAGATTCATCTACTGTTAGACGTGCTAAAACTCTACTTCATCAGCAGAAAATCTATACATATCTGAAAAGTTTAAGGGATGGGAAAGGACCCACAGGACAAGCTGTACAGATGTAAAACAAACATATCCAGCTAGTGTGATGATATTATTATGCAGAACAACCATTCTGAGCTGTTTATGGCACAATCATTGCAAAGAGGTTCCTGGAGAAGCAAGTGGCCCTTACATATAGTCTATTCAAAGTACTACAGGAAGAAATTCTAAATTCAAGATTTTTACTATTCTAACTTTTTGAATATCTTCTATTAAAAATAACTTGACAAGTTGGAGAGTAAAAAAAATAAATGCACATTTCTTGCAAGCTATAAACCCTGCTCATGCAAAATTCAATAATTTATCACTTAATAACATTGTGGCAAATTTAGGAAAGTCTCACCTTCCACCTACAACTGGCTTTTCCACAGCCAATAAAGCTTAATAAGAGAATAATTTATGAACAGTTTGCTGAATATTGATCTACGACTAGCACAAAAGGCAACACAGAGAAGCTGTTTAAATAGATACAGAGCTGAATAGAAGCGATACAGTTGGTGTAATCGTTGGCTCCCAGAGCTGTGCAGTGACACCTCATTGTTTTTTTTTGCAAATACAAGTCTTTTTAACATCACAATATAAACCATTATCTCTGCCAGCAAGGTATATTTAAAAAGCCAGAAAAATGTAAAATTCTCAGCTGCAGGAAGATCAATACAGGAGATACAAAGTCATGCAAATATGATAACAGTGAAATGCAGGAAATATAATTTTAATTATTCCATATCTACACATTTTGGTCCTGGAAATAATTTTTTTAAAGCACATTATATGATCGCTAGACCTTGGATATGCTTGTTTAGAAATTCGGTGCATTTGATCTAATCTTGATATCAAAATATTCAGGAAACACAATGATATCTCCTCAGAACAGCCCAGCACCCATTAATTTTGAAACTCAGGTAATTTATTAACACTTATCAGGAACTGTAAAATTGTTACCTCAGCATTTTTAATGTGTGCTAAAACTGAAAGCACTTATTTTTTTACAGATTCTTGATGGTTTATAATGACTGGGTACATTTAGCAGCAGTGATTCTATTATAATGTAAAGTTCAGTTTTGTTTCAAGATATTCTTGAACTCAAAGTTCTATTTGCTGCAGATATTGAGCAGATCTCTCAATAGCAGAAATTCTGTGAGATTATGATTTTATGAAGCCTATTGTTTGCTGCTTGCTTGTCATTTAAGATAACTTAATTAACCCTTTCAGCACTTGCAATTCTCTTCCTTTTAATCAAGCTAGCATAATTACTTCCAAACCTATAAACAAGATAAATGCTGATGGTGTGCACTGAATATGCTTATTAATTCTCCTCCCTGCATCTAATAACACCACACATGCTATACATTTCCTACACTTGGGTTGTTAGCTTTCTTAAAGTGATCCTTAAAATGATCCTGTTGGATCATTTTGAAAGTAGTAAGGTATTGTTTAGACTTTCCCAGATAATGGAATGGTTGCAGTATTGGCAACTTCCAAGCGAAATATTACACAGAAATGAATAAAAAGAGTTGGCAGAGGACTGGTGGCTGAATTGATTAAGATTAGAATTAGTTGTGTCCCTCATGTCCATATAATGTGGAGAATTCTCGAGGTATGTCCTGTCCACTAAAGGTAGGACCACTGGTTAGTTACTGCCTTATTAGTCTACTGTCAAATGCATTAGCAAAACAATGCAGGGTGTCATGGACAGTGCTCAAGCAGCACTTGCTCACTACTCAATAGCAATTCAGGGGTCAGCTTCTGACCCCATTGCTTGTGCAATCATGGACAAACGAGCTGAAATCCAGAGAGGAGGAGCGATCGAGGTAGTATTTATCTGAGCATGGCATCACAAAATCGGAGTAACATTGATGGTAATGGGATCCAGTGTAAAAACACTCCATTGACAAGAGGTATATCTAACGAAGGAAGATTGTTGTACTATTTGAGTCCAATCATTTCAGTCCCAGGGCTTCACTGGAGAAGATCCTTAATCTGGGTCCTACAGCCATTCTTCAGTTGCTTCCTCACTGGTCTTCCTTCCAGTAAGAAGGTGAAGAGTAATGATGTTCGCTGATTAGTTCCAGACAGAGACATAGGGTCATAGAGCTGCACTGCATGGAAAAAGACACTTCAGTCCAACTTTTCAATGCTGACCAGTTATCCCAAATTAATTTTGACACATTTGCCAGCATTTGGACCATTTCCCTCCAAACACTTACTATTCATACACCCATCCAGATGCCTTTTAAATATTGTAATTGTAACAGCCTCCAATACTTCCTCTGGCAGCTCATTCATCCTCTGGGTGAAAATGTTGTCCCTTAGGTCCCTTTTAAATCTTTCCCCTCTCAACTTAAAACTATGCCCTCTAGTTTTGGACTCCACTACCCTGGGAAAAAGACTTTGTCTATTCACCCTATCTATGCCCCTCATGATTTTATAAACCTCTGTAAGGTCACCTCTCAGCCTCGGATGCTATAGAGAACATTGGCCCAGCCAACTAAGCCTGTCTCAATAGCTCAAACTCTGTAGACCTGGCAACATCCTTGTAAATGTTTTCTGAACACTTTCAAGTTTCACAACATCCTTCCTATAACAGGGACCCCAGAATTGAATCCAGTACTCCAAAAATGGCCAATCAATGTCATGTATACCTGCAATATGACCTCCCAACTCCTACACTCAATGCATTGACTAATAAAGGCAAGCATACCAACTGTCTTCTTCACTATCCTATCTACCTGTGACTCTACTTTCAAGGAACTATGAAACTGCACTCCAAGGTCTCTTTGTTCAGCAACACTCCCCAGGACCTTATCATTAAATGTATAAGTCCTGCCCTTAGTTGCATTTCCCCCACCTCACATTTATCTAATATAAACTCATCTACCATTTCTTAGCCCACCAGCCTATCTGGTCAAGGTCCCATTGTACTCTGAGGTAAACTTCTTGTCTGTCCACTACACCTCCAATTTTGGTGTCATCTGCAAACTTACTAACCATACTTCCTATGATGTAACACAGCCTATAACCAAACTGGACAGGATTCAAACATAAACAGATTGGTAGTAATTAACATTCACACCATACATGTGGTATGGTGTCGTCATGAGGTCATGATCATTTACACCATAAGAAAATGCTTAACATTCAAAAGGCTGAAGCCCAATTATCAACATCCTGAGGGTTACAATTGAACAGAAACTGAACTGGATTTACCATATAAATATTATAGTTACAAGAATAATTCAGAGGCTAGGAATCCTGCAATGAGTGACTTAACTTTGGACTTGTCAAAGACTGTCCACCATTTACAAAGTACAAGTCATGAAATACTCTTCACTTGCCTGAAGAGTGCAGCTACAAGCCACCACTGATAACAGTCCAACTTATGGAAAGGAACAGAACTAGTTAGTGACAACAGTCAATAAAAGTTATCCATGTGTCATTAGGCAATTTGTCATGCTAATTTTCTTTTTTATGGGAAGTGAAACATGGTAATTCCAGAAAAAGAACTTGAAAAATTCCCTCTTTTCCATGACTAATTTGTATCTTTTGTCTTTCAAAGTGCCTTCAAACATCTGTGCAGACATGGCAGCCATTGACTCCTTAAAGGAATCATTCATCACAGTGCTTGATCAGCCCATGCACCAGTTCAGATAGTCACATAGTGAGAGGATCAGTTAAAACAGATAGTGTGATTTTGAACTGTGGACTAACACTTAAAAGTGATCAAGAACAGGTGGGATAGGGAGAGCAGAGGGAATTCACAGCAGAGGTCTGGGCTGGTGTGGCAGTAGGGTTGTAATCTTGTCTAAGTTCTTTTCAGCTGGACACAGATTCTGTTCCCTGAGATAGAGTCATCAACGAAGAGAGAATCACTAAGATACAGTAATATGCACGATGATGGTGGATCTTCCAAGTGTACTCACTGCAACTGAAGAGGGAATGGAAAATCAACCTCATACATGAAGGAGGGACTTGTCACCAGTCACTCCTCCTACTGCCCCCTTGACCATGATCCCACCTCCCATCACCAAACCATCATCTCCCAGACCATCCAAAACCTCATCGCCTCAGGGGATCTCCCATCCACCGCCTCCAACCTCATAATCCCAAAACCCCGCACTGCCCGTTTCTACCTCCTGCCCAAAATCCACAAACCCGACTGCCCCGGCAGGCCCATTGTTCCACCCTGCTCCTGCCCCACCAAACTCATCTCTGCATACCTTGACACACCCTCCTCCTGTCTCCCTTAGTCCAAGAACTCCCCACCTACGTTCGGGACACCACCCACGCCCTCCATCTCCTCCATGATTTTTGCTTCCCCGGGCTCCAATGCCTTATCTTCACCATGGACATCCAGTCCCTATATACCTCCATCCCTCATCACGAAGTCCTCAAAGCCTCTGCTTCTTCCTTTCCTGCCGAACCAACCAGTACCCTTCCACTGACACCCTCCTTCGACTGACTGAACTGGTCCTCACTCTGAACAACTTCTCTTTCCAATCCTCCCACTTCCTCCAACCCAAAGGAGTAGCTATGGGCACCCGCATGGGCCCCAGCTATGCCTGCCTCTTCGTCGGATATGTGGAACAGTCCATCTACACTGGCACCACCCCTCACCTTTTCCTCCACTATATTGATGACTATATCGGCGCTACCTCGTGCTCTCACGAGGAGGTTGAACAGTTCACCCACTTTTCTAACACCTGCCACCCTGACGTCAAATTTACTTGGGCCATCTCAGACTCCTCCCTCCCCTTCCTAGACCTTTCCATTTCTATCTCGGGCGACCGACTCAAGACGGTCATTTACTATAAACCGACTGACTCCCACAGCTACCTAGATTACACCTCCTTCCACCCTGCCCCCTGTAAAAACGCCATCCCATATTCCCAATTCCTTCGCCTCCGCCGCATCTGCTCCCAGGAGGAGTAATTCCAATACCAAACAACCCAGATGGCCTCCTTCTTCAAAACCGCAATTTCCCCTCAGACGTGATTGACGATGCTCTCCAATGCATCTCCTCCACTTCCTACTCCTCCGCCCTTGAACCCCGCCCCTCCAATCGCCACCAGGACAGAACCCCACTGGTCCTCACCTACCACCCCACCAACCTCCAGATACATCGTATCATCCTTCGTCATTTTTGCCACGTCCAAACAGACCCCACCATCAAGGATATATTTCCCTCCCCTCCCCTATCAGCGTTCCAGAAAGACCACTCCCTCAGAGCTCCCTCATCAAGTCCACACCTTCCACCAACCCAACCTCCACTCCTGGCACTTTCCCCTGCAATTGCAAGAAATGCAAAACTTGCGCCCACACCTCCCCCCTCACTTCCCTCCAAGGCCCCAAGGGATCCTTTCATATCCGTCACAAATTCACCTGCACCTCCGCACACATCATTTACTGCATCCACTGCACCCGATGTGGCGTCCTCTACATTTGGGAGACAGTTGGCCTACTTGCGGAACGTTTCAGAGAACACCTCTGGGACAGCTGCACCTACCAACCCAACCGTCCAGTGGCTGAACACTTTAACTCCCCCTCCCACTCTGCCAAGGACATGCAGGTCCTTGGCCTCCTCCATCGCCAGACCATGGCAACATGACGCCTGGAGGAAAAGCGCCGCATCTTCCGTCTAGGAACTCTCCATAAAACAAGATTTGAATGCAGATTTCTCCAGCTTCCTCATTTCCCCTCCCCCCACCTTATCTCAGTCCCAACCCTCAGACTTAGCACCGCCTTCTTGACCTGCAATCATCTTCCAGATCTCTCCGCTCCACCCCCTCTCCGGCCTATCACCCTCACCTTAACCTCCTTCCACCTATCGCATTTCCAACGTCTCCCCCCGAAGTCCCTCCTCCCTACCTTTTATCTTAGCCTGCTTGGCACACCTTATTCATTCCTGAAGAAGGGCTTATTCCTGAAACGTCGATTCTCCTGCTCCTTGGGTGCTGCCTGACCTGCCTGCGCTTTTCCAGCAACACATTTTTCAGCTCTGATCTCTGGCATGTGCAGTTCTCACTTTCTACCAGTCATTGACGTAACATCTTTCACCATAGGTGGGGAGAAGCTAGTACTTTGAACCAATCAGGTCAGGAAAGCAAATAGATTGTTATGTTTTATTATGAAGAGAATTGAATGGAAGAGATGGGGCTTTGGTGAGACCACATCTGGAACTCTTCATACATACTTATCACTGTACTTACCTGAAGGATGGTAATGTGTTGCTAAGAGTTCAGACAAAGTTCACTAGGCACATTACCTGAAATGTGAAGATTGCCTTAAAGGTTAGACAGGCTAGACCTGTATCATCTGGAGTTTAGATGACTTAAATGAAGCATATAAGATTTTGAGGGGACTTGACTGTGGAAAGAATGTTTCATCTCATGGGAGAAACTAGAATGAAGGGTCATAATTTAAAAATAAGTGGTCACCAATTGAGTGAGATGAGGAAAAAAGGTTCTTGCCAAGGATTGAGTGTCTTTGGAATTCTCTTCTTCAAAAGAAAATGAATGCAGGATCTTTGTAGGATGAGCTAGATAGATTCTTGATTACTAAGGGATGAAAGATTTTCCGGGGTAGGCAAGAATGTAGAGTTGAAGTTAATATCAGATCAACCATGATCTTATTGAATGGTGCAGCAAATACAAAGGGCTGAGTAAACTACTCTTGTCCCTTGTTTGTATGCTCACATTCCATGTATTCAACAATGATGCACAGCATTTGGATACCAACATGTCCTTTAAATGGCCTTGACCATAGGGACCACAGTGTTCTGCATCAAGGTGTTGACTCACACAACGTTAATAAATTGGTGTAGCTGGACTATGAGAGACATGAGAGAGAAAGGAGTCATTGGAAGTAACAGTTCCACTCAAAGTGATTGCACTTTTAACCCACCAGCCACTTCTTAGTCTGATACCACATACTTGATTTACTGATGTCCTTGCAGAAAGACAGATGAACAATATTGATATTCATAGACTCCAGAACTCTGAAATTAGCAACCCCAAGCAACTCACTTGTTGGAGAAAAGATGCAAACCACCTGCCTTTAGCACTGTTTAAGCCATAGCGTGCAGGAAAAGGTAAAGTAAGAGTTTGTAATTGAAAAAGAGTATGTACATCGGAGCTTGAGAAAACATTGTTTAGATAAATTGTTGATGCTTATTTTCATGACATAAATGCCATTCTTTCACATGACTTTGATATGTTGTGTGCTGGGTGGTAAGCAGCCTTCAAATTTGTTTCTTGATGTATGTTATCATACACAATGTTGGTCACTGTACTTATGACAGAATGTTAATGCATTGGAAGCAGTTCAGACAGTGTTTACCAGACTAATTCTTGTAATGAGGCAAAAGTGAGTACTGCAGGTGCTGGAGATTGTGGTGCTAGAAAAGCATAGCAGGTCGGGCAGTATCTGAGGAGCAGGAAAATCGATGTTTCGGGCATGAACCTTTCATCCTGACATCATCCTAATTCCTGTAATGAGCAGATTACCTTATTGAAGAAAGGCTAGAGAGGTTAGGCGTGTATCCTCTGGAGTCTAAGAAGAGTCAGAGTGACTTAATTTAAATATCTAAGATTCTGAGAGACTTGACCAGATGGATATGGAAAGGATATTTTCTCTTGTGGGAGAACCTAAAACTGGACATCATAGTTTATGATTAGATTACTTACAGTTTGGGAACAGGCCCTTCGGCCCAACAAGTTCACACCAACCCTCCAAAGAGCAACCCACCCAGACCCATTCCCCAACACCACGAGCAATTTAGCATGGCCAATTCACCTAACCTGCACATTTTTGGACTGTGGGAAGAAACTGGAACACCCAGAGGAAACCCACGCAGACACAGTGGAAATGTGCAAACTCCACAGACAATTGCCTGAGGCAGGAATTGAACCCAAGTCTCTGGTGCTCTGAGGCAGCAGTACCAACCACTGTACCACCGTGCCACCTATGAATGAATTAGTTGATGAATAAATTAATGGAATTGAAAGAGGGAATGTTCCGACTATGGCTGTTTATATTTAGCAGCTTTTTAGGTGCTAGTGAAGAAGGTGAAAGTAACCATTAGATTTTATGGTAATGGGGAGGACAACTGCAACAACCAAAATTAACAACAGATCAGATGGGCAGCAATGTGATCAAACGGCATTGCCCTTTGTTATGAAGATGTGAGTGTACTATACCTTTAAGAGAGTAAAAGCTAGCAGTGACAGCACCAAGTGTTCTCAATAAGACACAATGCAACTTGTGCTCCAGCTCCTGGGGTAGCTGGTTGCCTGGAAATGACAAAACAGAATGAGGCCAAATCAATTTAAATTACATCCTGAAAAATACCAAATTCCAATCTAGTTTGAATTGAGTATATTCACAATCTTAAAAGCCAATGACATAATCTGATGCTTTGAGGTATAAGACCAGGGAAAATTGAACAGTTGGGAGGAGAACTGCCTCAAGACCACCAATGTAGACTGCTAGTCAGAACTCTTTGAGAAGTACTTGTCTAGAGAAGAAGATTGCACGGAGAAAAACCTCAACATTGACCTGGAGAGTCAATCTGCCAATAAAGATAAAGAGAAGATTCGACGGCTGGCTGGTTTTAAAATTTGAATTTTCCTGTAAATAGTAATTGGGAATTTTATCAGATTAGTATTACAGAAGGGAAGGTAAAGATAGGTTAGAGAAAGGAGGTGTAAATAGTTGTGAGACAATTATTCTCTGTTATACTTTAAAGATTGAAGTTGTTAATTTTTAATTTAAACAGTTCTTGGCCTCTCAAATTTTCGCAGATTACTGCACAGGATAAAGCTTTCTTGTGTGGCTGGTTTTTAATTAAGCAGGAGGGTTTATCCTGTGTCGTAGCACCTTGCACTGCACTCATCACCATTCTTCTCCTCCTCTTCCATTTCTGAATCATTCAAAGAGGATTTGAACAATTCTTCTTCTGGCACAGATTCAATCGGCTGAAGGGTCCACTTCTGTATTGTAAACTTGTTTTACTTCTGCTGGCCCAAAATTGTTGGAGGCACACAACAATCCACAACTGTACTAGGTTTTCTAATGTGTTGAGGACCCAGAAGCTCATTTTAGCTTAATGATGCCCTTTACAAAGATATACTTGATAGTAAGCTTCAATCATGGGCTTCTTGAGGGGGTTATGAGTTAGATTTGCCATGCATGTTCATTTCCACCTAACAGGGGATAGAGACTTGCATCAGGGGTCTGGGGGTGGGTTGTTTTTTGAGGGGGTGGATGGGAGGGGATGGTAGGGTTGATGTTGTGACATATGGTTCTTTGCTTCAAGAGAGTGTGTTCTCATTCTGATGCCAGGGTTAAGGTTTAGTTAAGTCTTAGGTCTAGAGAGGAGCTTGTGCTGTAATAGAAAGGATCCAGCTGTGAACCACAGGAATAATAACGACAAGAGGTTCTGCTGACCAAGTATGAACAGATAAGGGGTAAATAGATAAGTAAATTCACAAATGTAATAATCCCTTACACAATTCATTACTCTGAGCATCAACAATTTGGCAAATGATTAAGAAGATAAGAGTTAGTGACTCAAAGATTGATTCCCAAGGGGAAAAATACATTTTTTAAAATTCTTGGAAATGAATGGACTGATGTGCTGAGGCACTGTTAAGTCAGACCAGTATGCGTGATGGATCTGGTCCTAAGAAATGAGGCAGGCCAAATGGAGAAAGTCAGTATGGGGAGAATGTTAGTGTGGGGAGATACTGATCATAATATAATAATGTTCAATATTAAGTTGGAAAAGTATAAAAATCCAGTTAAGTATTAACTTGTTAAAAGTATTATTTACCATATCCCATAATATGGCTTCTGTCAGTTTTCCTGGTATTGACATCATGTTGACAGATCTGTAGTTTCCTGAGTTACCCTTTGTTCCTTCCTAAACAATGGTTTCACTTTACAACCCTTCAGTCCTTTGGGACTAATCCTGTTCAGAGAGGCTTAGAAAATTTCTGTCAACAGCTCTGTGATTTGCTCCCTTATCTCTGTCAGCAATCGTGGATGTATCCCATCCAGGCCACATGATTTCTCTACTTGGAGTGCTATTAGCCCTTTAGTGCATTTTCTTTATCACTTAGCCAGTTGCTCAATGCCCCCATTTTCGAATAGGCCATTGTCACCATTTTCTAATTGGGTAAAGACCAAAGCAAACTACTCATCTTAATATCTCTGCCATATCCTTTGCTTCAGTGGGCAGCTAATCCAACTTGATCCATATAGGCCTCACTCTATTTTTCATTAATCTTTTACATTTAATTTTTTTGAAAAATATTTTACTATTTGTTTTAGTGCAAATTGCTACCCTTTCCTCATATATCCTCTTAATCTTCCTTATTCCACGCTTGGCCTTTTTCCTGTATTTGAGATACTCTGTCTGACACCGATGAATATTATTATTCTGGTACATATCATATGTCTCCTTTTGATTTTTTTATTTTCTCATTAATATTCTTAATCATTCAGAGTTCTCCAGCTTTGGACATCCCATATTTATTTCTCATGTGTAAGTACCAAGCTTGTACCCTATTCATCTTGTCTTGGAAATTCTTCCATTTTCATCTACCATTTTATCCCAAAAAAAATGCATTGCCATTCAACCTGCTCCACTTCAACTTTTAAATACCTAAAATCTGCTCTTTTCCAGTCTGGAATCGCAATCAAGCACAGACACCTCAGTACCTTACTTTACAGTAAGCCCAAAGATAATCTCACGATGCTTCACTTCTTTCATCTCGATAAATTATTATGATCTTAGTTAGTTTGTACAGTTTTGGATTACTTATTACTTTGGTTAGACTCTCGACATATGATTCTTATACCTACCATATTATTCCAGTCATTTGGTTTGTCTCCAGCACTACCTTATTTGTAATTTTTTGTAATTATCTATCTGCCTAATTTAATCGGATTATAGGTCATCCCTCATTTGTTATGCAGCTTTTGACTCTCTACTCACACCATCTGACATTTTTGATAATCTGCAGAGACTTACATTCACACCATTTGTGTCACTTAATTCATCTCTCTGCTCTTGATCTCCCTGCCTATAAATTCTATGTCTGCTCGCTTCTCTCTCACCACCTGGTGAAGGGGCTATTCTCTGTAAGCTTGTGATTTCAAATCAACCTGTTGGACTATAACCTGACATCGTGACATCTGATTTTGTCCACCCCAGTCCAACATCAGCCACCTCCACGTCAAATTTAATTGAATTCTTTGATGAAGTAAGACAGTTTGAAGGTAGCGCAGTGCATGTTGTATATCTGGACCTTTAGGAGAAACTTGATATGAAATGGTGCACCATGCAGGCTGGCTGGCAAATTAGAAATGTTTGGGATTGTTGATTCCTTGGCAGCATGGATTAGAAGTTGGCTAAAAGTTAGGAAACAGAAGGTGGGGGTTGATGCGCATTGTTCCCAGGAATTGGTGCTGAGACCCTTGCTTTTTCTAATTTATATAAGTGATTTAGAGGTGGGTGCTTAAGGAAAAATCTTTACATTTGTAGATAGTATTAAGCTAAAAGACTAGTGAGTTCTGAGAATGATGCTGAGCAACTTCAAAGGGACATTGGCAAATTGGTCAAAAAGACTCCAATACTTAGTGATATTATAGTAACCACTTTAAAGAAACTCATACAAAGTATTTACTTAGGAATTGGAATATATATACTTTTCTCGACAATCTTTTAAGACATGAGTTGTAAGCAAATTGAAATATTTGCATTATCTTTATGACAACAGGAAAAAAGTAAAAGTAGGTGGGATAACTCTGTTAATAAAGGATAAAGTCAGTACTGTGGTGAGAAATGACCTTTGCTTGGAAAGGGCGCTAACAACATAGCGGTATTGCCTCTAGACTAGTCATCTAGAGACCCAAGCTGATCTGGGACATGAATTTAGTCTCACCATAACAAGAAAGTGAAACTTGAGTACAGTTAATATGCTTGGAATTCAAAATGTAAAAACCCCTGTGAGTCCTTAATGTTCTCTAGGAAAGGAAAATCTGGTCTGCTCTGCATTTGACTCCAGGCCCATGGCAATGTGGTTGATTCTTAAATGCCCTATAAAATGATTTCACAGGTTATTCAAACTGCTACATATTTTGATAAAAGGACCACACAGCACCAACAACAATGACAAACGCAACACTGTCAACTCTGCAAGGTCCTCTTTGTTAACACCCAGGAGCTGATGCCAAAAGCAGGACAGTTGTCTCACAGACTAGTCAAACAATAGCCTGAAGTTATGATAAGAACAGAACCATACTTTACGGTGAATGTCCCATATAGCAGCACCATTACAAGAGGTGGCAATATGCACTTGGGAGTCAGTTGTTCAGGGAGTCCTTAAAATTGAGTCCAGAGGTCCTTAGCTCTGTGTACAATGTTCTGACTCTGTCGCCAGTTGGTGGATATTTTCAAGATGCATGAACAGAATTCTGTTTTCTGTAAAACAAGACTTCATAACTTGCAAAGTCTTTTGCTGTTTTAAATAAATTACTGTAATGCATGGAGTTGATCAATATGCGATCGATTGATTATTAGATCATTATGTTAGGCATGGCATGGGATAAACCTCAATATATTTTTTCATTAAAGTATCAGAGAGTATTGAAATAATAAACCTAGATTATTGCAAACACAGTTTGCTGGTAAGTGAACAAATCTCTTTTGAGAAAAGCAAATGATTAGGATGCACGCTACATCCATAACAAGCAAGGTGAGGCCAAAACTTGAAAGCATTTTAGGACAATGTCCAGAAAATTTCTTAGTTTAAATTGGGAACAGAATTTGAAATAGTTAAACAACGCTCAGAACTAGAGTTTCAAGGTTCAGGTGTGTCAGATGCAGTAAAGGAAACAATTAAATTAACTTAAGAATTGACATTGAAGTCCAATGCAGTCTTAACACATCAAGATTAATTGCCATTAAGGAAAAAAGTCCCCAAAATATATGGACTAAATTAGAGATTCATTCAGAGACAGATTAAGCTTCCACATTCAGCAACAGGATTCATGTCATTTAGACTGATGTCTATATTTTCTATAGACCTTTGTGAGCAGATTGAAGAAGTCTCATTCTGTGATGTTTCAAATGGTGACATAGTAAACACAGTTGTTGAATTGGTGATTACATCCATTCCCATTGGAGATTTCTAGAAAGAGCTGCTGGAGAAACTAACGACTCATAACATCGAAGAGGTACTGAAGGATGGGTGTAAGTAGTACTTGTAGTCGACAAAACTTATAGATCCTACATACAGACTTGATAGTCTGGAACATTACCAAAGAAATAATCAGTTTTCAGTCAATATTGCAAATGTATGTGATAGTAACAGCCAATGGCAGGGGCAGTGCCCTGGAACAATGGTTAATGAAGCTACAAATACCCTGCACCAATCCAAACAGGCTGTGCACAAGGAGCCTGCTCAAGTTAGAGTAAAGACCATTTTGTATTCACCTGTGGTATCTACAGGAAATGATTGAAAAAATGGAATCTGACAAATAGTGGTGACAATTTGCACAATTTTGTGGAAAACATTAACACAATCACACCATCCAAAGTGATTCCAAATATTAAAATAATCTGTCCTCAGAAAATTGGTGACTATTCATTATTGGCTAAGACTTACTCAGGGGAAAATATTACCTCAGAAAATTCTAAAAAGTCAGCCAACAGACAGGAGAAGCTTTGATGAAACTTATTAATGTAAAACATTCAGGATACAACAGTTCCTCAATTCTATATGCAGATAAATAGTGCCAGATTACAGGTACAATCAATCTGCATGAACATTGTAGATATTCTATATCATAGTGTCTTCTATATGTTAGCCCATGTAACATAAACTATAGCGACTAAGGTTCTTGTTAAGTTGGATGCATTGAAATTTATTTACAATTTCCAATTTTTAATAGATTACAATTAACTGTTTATAATCCTCCACTACCACAGTCTTATACAATTATATGCAAAGTCATGTCTTAAAGGTATAGGCCTGTATGGTCTGGAATCAATGACAATCTTTTAAAAAGTTCATTCATTGGATGTTGCTGTTGCTGAGTCTCCCAGCATACTATCACCTATCACTAGTCACAATCCGGTAGACATCAGAAACACAAATCAAGCTCAGAAACTTCACCTATTACTTTAATTCACTCTTTAACTTTGAAATAAGGCCAAAATCTGATAGTGGCCTGAATGACAAGGTCCATGATGAGAACACTTGGCAACAAGGCAGCCTGGTGGCTCAGCGGTTAGCACTGCTGTCACACAGTGCCAGGGACCTGGGTTCGCTTCCAGCCTCAGGTGACTGCCTGTGTGGAGTTGGCACATTTTCCCTGTGCCTCCATGGGTTTTCTTTGGGTGTACTGGTTTCCTCCCACAATCCAAAGATGTGCAGATTATGTGAATTTGCCATGCTAAATTGTCCATAGTATTCAGTGATGTGTAGGTTAGGCGCATGAGTCAAGGGTAAATATGGGGTAGGGCATGCATCTGGATGGGTTACTCGTTGGAGGGTCAGTGTGGACATGATGGGCCAAAGGGCCAGTTTCTACACTGGAGGGATTCTAATTCTAATCGTGCAAGAGGTTTGGTGAGGCCTATCTTGACTTAGGAGCAACTCACTGCACCTTTAGTAATTTTCCTTGTGGTGAGGGTAGTTTCACAGATGGTTTGGTGATTTTTCAGGTAAAGGACATTTTTGTTTGATAAATAACTCATTGAAGGCAGAACCCATCTCATCAATATTCAGCTTTTATCTTAACAAATACACTAAAGATGTTGCACTTTGAAAAATCTCAACATTGAGATCAATGTGGGGTACCTGGTGATTTCAGCTTGTCGCTAGGTGCATATAGCTTTCATGTTGCTCAGTACCAAACAGCATCTCTATGGGCATGATTCATGAACACACACACATATCTCTTTCATGGACAGTTGCATCAGATATTCATCAACACCTCAGGACCCTAAGAGCAGCTCTCTGATCCCTTGCAGGATGCTCAGGAAGCACCAACATGTATCTCTGGGCACACAAGCTAGTATTATTGAAGGTACATTTTGCAAGGAACTGATATTCAGCTTACAGATTAGACTAGGCTACATTTCAGCTTCAAACTTCATCTATCACTTCAAGTCATGATTTAGCATCGACACATCTAGAATATTATGATAAAATTGTCAATTTTAAGGGTGCTGCATCATTGAACATGAAGGAATATGTCAGCCCATTCATAGAGCCACGATGTAAGTACAGTGTCTCCTTCAGGGGCAAATTAAAGATCAAGTTAGATAAAGATGAAGTGAGATGGCATCATTAAAGGAGTACAGAAATACATAGACTGGTGCAGCTTAATAATGTCTGTGTACTCTGAAGATGGATTAGTACTCAAATATGTTTTGATCAATAGTGCCTAAATATAGCTTCACATCTTCAAAATGGTATCTTTATAATATAACTCCTTTAGAAGATGTAAATCCAAGATTTGCTTGTGCAAAATATTTTTCAAAGCTAATGCTAAGCATAGTTATGGGTCAGTATAACAGAACAGTAATAGCGCCATAGAGATATACAGCACAGAAACAGACCTTTTGGTCCAACTCATCTATGCTGACCAGATATCCTAACCTAGTCTAGTCTCATTTACCAGCATTTGGCTCATATCCCTCTAAACCCTACTTATTCATGTGCTCATCCTTTTATATGTTGTAATTGGACCAGAATCTACCACTTCCTCTGGCAGTTCATTCGAGACAGGCACCATCTTTTGCATGAAAATATTGCCCATTATGTTCCTTTTATATCTTTCTCCTCTCACCTGACACGTAAGCCCTCTAGTTCTGGACTCTCCCACCCCAGCGAAAATACCTTGTCCATTTACCCTATCCATGCCCTTATGATTTTATAAACATCTATATGGTCACCCATCAGTCTCTGACACTCCAGGGAAACAGCCCCAGCCTATTCAACCTCTCCCTATAGCTGAAACCCTCCAACCTCAGCAACATCCTTATGAATCTTTTCTGAACCTTTTCAAGTTTCACAATATCCTTCCTATAGGAGGGAATCCAGAACTGCTCACAATATTCCAAAAGTGGCTTAACCCCTGTCCTGGACAGCCACAGCATTAAGTCCTGAAAGCTCAATGTGTTCTTTGCCCCATTTAGATGATATTGTTTTCAATGACAAACCTTCTGTGCTAGCCAGGATTCTTTCAAGATCAGGTGAACTACATGACATCTATTGAATCATTGATAACATTGCTGTGGTAGAATAAACAAAGCAAGGGGAAGGCAATGAAGGATTGGTGTTCAACAGTCAGAACTATCACATCAATGTAATACACATCTAATTTTTGGTTCCATTTATTCCAGTTCCAATCATTCCAAAACAAGTTCCAATCCAAATAAACCTAAATGCCATTCTTAACACAGGGGTGATCTTTGAAAATGTTTAGTTCTCTTTAATTTCTTGACTCCTTAAATTTCGTCAAAGTTTTCTTCACAGAAAAAATCATTAAGAAAGGGTCTATCTTTCCTATGCAAAGAGGACCATCAAGACATGCACCCTCAAACAAGGCAAGGGGTGGTATGTCTGTCTCCTAACCATCAACACCTCCTGGTACTCAGATGTGGTAACCCTGATCCGTAGACCTGGAATATCAAACAATGATGATGTGCAGCTTGAATTCACCTCCAATTTCTTGACAGCTGTCTACATACCACCCCATGTGGAGGTGAAAAGTGAGGAAATAAGTACTGCTACAAATTTACTTGAGAAGGAATATCCTGAGACCTTGTTCATCATAGTCAGTGACTTCAATGAGGTCTATCTCAAGCGTGTGCTACCAAAATACCATCAATACCATCTCCTGTTCCACCTTAGGGCTGAATATCATTGAGCATTGCTAAACAATCATCAAAGATGCCTTGCTGCTCCACATCGTTGGAAAATCAAATCACAATGCTTTGTTTCTTCTCCTGGCTTACAAGCAGAAATTGAAACAGGGGATCTGGTACAGAAAGTAGTACAGTGCTGATCTGAGGCAGCAGAAGAGCTTCAATGGGACTGCTTAGAATCTGTTGACTGGTCCATTATCAAGAACTCAGCAGATAACTTCGATGAGTATGTCATTCCTATTAGACTTCATTAACATGTGTATAGAAGACTGAGGGCCGAAGAAGACAATCTAAATGTTTCCTAATCAGAAACTATAAATGAACCAGGAGATCCATTCACTACTGAAGTCTAGGTGTGTGGTGTTCAAGTTAGATGATACTGACTTTTATACAAATCCAGAGACAATCCCTGAGAAGACCAATACGAATGTTAAGAGGCAATAGTGGACTAAGCAAACTAACCACATGGATCACCACAGTTTGTGGCAAGGCCTACACATAATGGGCTACAAAGTGAAGCAGAGCAGAATAGCAGTCAAAAATACACCCCCACCCCACCATGCGCTCAATGCATTTGTGACTTTCATTTTGAACATAATTTCATTGAAATGGTGTTACCTGCACCTGTCCCCTCAGACACCACTGCAAATGTCAGTTCTGCCTTTTTGAAAGTGCATCCATGGAAAGTAATTGGCCGGGCTGAAGTCCCCTGCCGGCACTCAGATCCTGTGAGCCCCAGCTGACAGGAGTATTCACTGACATCTTTAGCCTTACAAGGGCCTCCTACCCTCCTTTGACCACATCATCTCCAACTGCCTTCATAACATCAACCACCTCAACCTCGCCACCTCTCTCGCCACTCCAACCTTTCCCCCTCAGAAAATGCAGTCCTCCATTCCCCCTGCTCTAACCACAACTTCACCATAAAACCAACTGACAAGAGAGGTATGTTGATGGTTTGACGCACTGACCTCTACTTCAACCTCACTGAGGCCAGATGCCAACTTACTGACAACTCCTCCTAGTCCCTCCTTGATCACAACCCCACCTCTCATCACCAAACTATGTCCAAGGCCATCAAGAACCTCATCACCTTGGGAGACCGCCCATCCATTGCCTCCAAACTTATAGTTTCCCAACTTCGCAGCATCTAGTTCTATCTCCTACCCAAAATCCATAAACCTGACTGGCCCGGTTGACCGATTGTCTCCACCTGCTCCTGATCCACTGACCTCATATCTTTTCTGATCTTATCTTGACTCTGTCCTGTCCCCTTTGGTCCAGGAACCCTCCACCTACATACAGGACACTACCCACACGCTCCATCTTCTCTATGACTTTCAAATCCCTGGCGCCAAACACCACATCTTCACCATGGACATCCAGTCTCTCTAACCTGTATGACCAATGAAGAGGGCCTAAAAATTATCCGATTCTTCCTCTCCTGCAGACCCAACCAGTCCTCCTCCACCGATACTCTCATTTGGTTGGTGGATTTGGTTTTCACCCTTAATGACTTTTTGTTTGAATCCTCCCATTTCCTCCAAACAAGAAGGGTGGCTATGGGTACCTGCATGGGTCTGAGCTATGCCTGCCCCATTGTAGGATTCATGGAACAACCCTGCAGCTACACTGGCACCATCCCTCATCTTTTTCTCTGCTACATTGGTAACTATGACAGTATCGGTGCTGCCTTGTGCTCCCATGAGAAGCTGAAACAGTTCATTAACTTCACCCACACCTTTCACCCTGGCCTCAAGTTCACCTAACCCACCTTCCTGGATCTCTCTGGCTCTATCTCAGGCAACTGACTTAGCACTGACATCTATTTTAAACCCACCAACTCTCATAGCTACCTTGACTACACCTCCTCCCACCACCATCCCCGCCGCCCCCTCCCCCACTCCCTGTGAAAATGCAATTCTGTATTCCCAATTCCTCCACCTCGCTGAATCTGGTCCCAGGATGAGCGATTTCATTCCAGAACATCCCAGATGGCCTTCACCTTGAAGGTCCATAATTTCCCCAGTCCCGTGATCAACAATATCCTCAATCGCATCGTCTCCATTTTTCACACCTCTGCCCTTAAACTCACCATTCCCCCCAAGCATAACCAGGATAGAGTCCCCCTGTCCCAACATTCCACCCACTAATCTCCAACTCCAAAGCATCATCCATCACGATTTTCACCACCTGCAGTATAACCTCATCAGCAAAAAGATATTTCCTTCCCCACCCCAATCTGCTTTCCGTAGGCCCACTCCCCCTGTGACTCCCTCGTTAGGTCCATATTCCCCACCAACCTCTTCTCCTCACGTGTCACCTTTTCCTGTGGCTGCAGCAAGTAAAACACCTGCCCCTCAAATGTCCCCTCTCACCTCTGCCTAATGCCCCAAAGAATCATTCCAAGTTCAACAGACATTCACCTGCATTTCCTTTAACCTGATTTACTGTATTCGGTGCTCCCGATGTGGTCTCTTCTACATTGGGGAGACGGTTCACAAATTCAGGGACAAGTTCAGGGAACATCTATGGTATGTATGCTCCAATCAACTCCTGCTTCTGGTTGCCAGCCATTTAAACTCCTTCTCCCACTCCCCCGATGATGTGTCCATCCTGGGCTTACTCCATTGCCAAAATAAGGCCACACACAAACTGGAGGAAGAACACCTCATTTTCCACCTCAAGAGCTTACAACAACATGGCCTCTGCATTGAAGTCACCAGCTTCCAAATCTCCTCACCGCCTACCTCATCCCAGGTCCAGCCCTCCCTTTCCGCCCAGCCCCCTTGACTGGTCCTAACTTATCGATCTTCCTTCCCATCTATCTGCTTCACCTTTCCCATTGACCAATCACAATCACTACCTAGTGTATCCACCTATCGCCATTTCACCTACCTTTCCCTCAGCCCCACCCTCCCCTCTATGCATTTCTCAGCACCTTTCCCCCTCCCCACCATCTCTCTTGCCCCATACTCATCTCTAAAACATCTGCATAATGATACCTATGTCAGGTTCCTACTCATTGACTACAGATCCACCTTCAACACTGTCATCCTGCAAGGCTGTGTACTGTACTCAGCCCTTATTATACTCCCTGTACGCTCATGACTGTGTGGGCCAAGTTTCATCCACACTCCATCTACATGTTAGCTGATGTGGTGCAGGGAGAAGGGGTTCAGATTTTTAAATCATTGGGATCTTCAGGAAGTATTCTTGTAATATTACAGGTCACAGCAACCCTGCTCAATGTAGGAAAGAATGAAGATTCATACTCTGACCATACTCTGAGCATATTCAAGCTCAAACCATGCTTCACCAGTATGCAGAAAGTTTAGGAAATGAGAAAAGGCAATAAAACAAGGCGGACAGCAAGAAAATAAACATATTCAGCTAGTGTGAATATCTTACAATATAAAACACCCATCCTGAGCTGTCTATGGCACAACCATTGCAGAGAGTTTCCAAAGAAGTATGTTTACCCTTACACATATTCTATTCAAACTTCCAGCAGCACTGACGGCATTGCAATATATTTTCAAGTCTTATTAATGAGAGGCTTGGAGGGAAAGTTGCAGATGGTGATATTCCTATCGATCTGCTGTCCTTGCCATCCTAAACAGTAATGGTCATGGGTTCAAAAGATGCTGTCTAAGAAGCCTTGGAAAATTCCTGCAATGCATCTTGTAGATCATGTACACTGTTGCTATTGAGTGTTAATGGTGTCGATAGTGAATGTTTCTGGATGTGGTGCCAATAAGATGGGCTACTTTGTCTTGGATGGTGCCAAGCTTCTTGAGTGTTCTTGGAGCTGCATTTACTCAGGTACTTGAGGAGAATCATACTCCTGATATATACCTTGTTTTAGATACACAAGCTTTGAGGAGTCAGGAGGTAAATTACTCACTCTGTGATTCCTAGCTTCTGATGTGTTTTTGTAGCTATGGTAATTATAAGACTAGTGCAGTTCAGTTTCTGGTCAATGGTAATGCCCCAGCATGTTGACAGTGGGTGAGTCAGTGATGACGATGCCATTAAAACCCAAAGAGCAATGGCTAGGTTCTCTCTTTTTACTTTGTGATAAGGGGCCTAGTAGGGATGGCAGTGCAGGGAGAGCAATGTTCCTCCTCCATGATGTTTGAGGTGAGGGATGCCATTAGTTTCCCATCCAGATACATCTGTCCATTTTTGGGTGACGATCCGTTGAAGGTACCAAGCACATTGACAGAAGCTACAAATAATGTATTTGGCTTTGTTCAGGTCCTTGTCTGAAACTCCTTCCCCACATTTGGGATACAGATACAACATAGCAAAAATTGAGCACGCATTGGACTTGTGCAATAATGGATCCTTCAGTGCCAACTTTGAGCCTGAAAAGTAGGTTTACGTGATTCAAATTCCACCGACAACATCTTTCAAACTCATGCCTTAAAAGGACAAGGGCAGCAAATAACACTGGAATAAAGCCACTTGAGAAGCATGGATAGGATAAATAGACAAAGTCTTTTCCCTGAGAAGGGAGAATCCAGAACTAGAGGGCATAGATTTAGAGTGAGAGGAGAAAGATATAAAAGGAATCTAAGGGACAACATTTTCACGCAGAGGATGGTGCGTGTATGCAATGAGCTGCCAGCGGAAGTGGTGGAGGCTGGTACAATTGCAGCATTTAAAAGGCATCTAGATGGGTTTATAGATAGGAAAGGTTTAGAGGGATATGGGACAAGTGCTGGCAAATGGGATTTGATTAGATTAGGATATCTGGTTGGCATGGTCGAGTTAGACTGAAGGGTCTGTTTCTGTGCTGTATATCTCTATGACTCTATGACTCTATAAGTCACTCACCACTCTGATCGCTGAACAATATTGTCATTCCTTCAAAGTTACAAAGTCAAAATCCTGAAAAATCACCGAGTCATAGAGATGTACAGCATAGAAAAAGACTTGTCCATACCAACCAGATATCCCATCCTAATCTAGTCCCATTTGCCAACTCTTGGCCCATATCCCTCTAAACACTTCCTATTCATATACCCATCCATATGCCTTAGGTCCCTTTTAAAGTTTTCCCCTCTCACCCTAAACCTATGCCCTCTAGATTCCTACCCTAGGGGAAAGACCTTGCCTATTTATCCTATCCATGCCCCTCATGATTTTATATACTTCTATAAGGTCATACCTCAGCCTCTGATGCTCCAAGGAAACAGCCCCAGCCTACTCAGCTTCTCCTTGTAACTCAAATCCCTCCAACTCTGGCAACATCATTACAAACCATTTCTGAACCCTTTCAAGTTTCACAGCAGCCTTCCTATGGAGGGAGAGCAGAATTGCCCACAATATTCAAATAGTAGCCTTACCAATGACCTGTACAGCCACAACATGAACTCCCAACTTTTATACTCCAACGCCTTCTTCACTATCTTATCTACCTGCCACTCCATTTTCTAGGAGTTATGAACCTGCACTCCAGGGTCTCTTTGTTCAGCAACACTCCCTCGGGTCTTACTACTATATGCATAAGTCCTACTAAGATATGCTTTTCCAAAATGCAGCACCTCGCATTTATCTAAATTAAACTCCATCTGCCACTCCTCGGTCCATTGGCCCATCTGATCAAGATCCCATCGACCTCTGAGATAACCTTCTTTGCTGTCCACCACACCTCCAGTTTTGGTGTCATTTGCAAATGTACTAACTATATCTCTTATGCTTACATTCAAATCATTTATATAATGAACAAAAGCAGTGGACCCAGCACCAATCCTTGTGGCCACCACTGGTCAAAGGCCTCCAGCCCAAAAGGCAACCCTTCACCTCCACCCCCTGTCTTCTACCTTTCAGCCAGCTTTGTATCCACATGGCTAGTTCTCTTTGTATTCCATGTGATCTAACCTTGCCACCTTTAGGATGGCACAGTGACTCACTGGTTAGCACTGCTGCCCCACAGCACGCAGGTCCCAGGTTCAAATCCAGCCACGGGTGACTGTCTGTATGGAGTTTGCACATTCTGCCCGTGTCTGCGTGGGCTTCCTCCAGGTGCTCTGGTTTCCTCCCACAGTCCAAAGATGTGCAGGTCAGGTGAATTGTCCATGTTAAATTGCCCATAGTGTTAGGTGCAATAGTCAGAGGGAAATGGGTCTGGGTGGGTTACTCTTTAGAGGGTTGGTGTGGACTGGTTGGTCCGAAGGGCCTGTTTCCACACTGTAGGGAATCTAATCTAATCTAACCAGTCTCCCATGGGGAGCTTTGTTGAATGCCTTGCTGAAGTCCATACAGATTACGTCTGCTGCTCTGCCCTCATCAATCCTCTTTGCTACATCTTGAAAAAACTCACTCAAGTTTGTGAGACATAATATCTCATGCACAAAGCCATGTTGACATCCCTAATCAGTCCTTGTCTTTCCAAATACATGTAAATCCTATTCCTCAGGATTCCCTCCAACAACTTGATTAGCACAGATGTCAAGCTTACTGGTCTATCTTCCCCTGGCTTGTCCTTAACATCTTTCTTCAATAGTGGCACCACATTAGCCAACCTCCAGTCCTCTGGCACCTCACCCGTGACTATCCTTTTATGTACAATTCTGTTCACCAAAATGGACTGTAGCAGTTCAAGAAGGCAGATAAAATCTGAGACAGTTGAGAAAAAAAGTGAATCAGTCAGGGACAAAGCTGAGTTAGGACAGATAAATTAAACTGCATTTATTTCAATGCAAGAGGCCTAACAGGTAGATGAATTCAGGGTATGGTTAGAATAAGGGACTGGGATATCATAGCAATTACAGAAAAGTGGCTCAGGGATGGAGAGGACTGGCAGCTTTAATGTTCCAGGATATAAATGCTACAGGATGGACAGAAAGGGAGGCAAGAGAGGTGGAGAAGTAGCGTTTTTGATAAATGATAGCATTACAGCTGTACCAAGGGAGGGTATTTCTGGAAATACATCCAGGGAAGTTATTTGGGTTGAACTGAGAAATAAGAAAAAGATGATCACTTTATTGGGATTGCATTAAACACTCCCTAATAGTCAGTGGGAAATTGAGAAACAAAGTTGTAAGGATATCTCAGTTATCCGTAAGAATAATAGGGTGGTGATGGTAGGGGATTTTAACATTCCAAACATAGAATATGACTGCCACAGTGTTTAGGCTTTAGATGGAGAGGAATTTGTTACATTTGTACAAGAAAATTTTCTGATTTAATATGTGGACGTACCTACTAGAGAAGGTGCAAAACTTGACCTACTCTTGGGAAATAAGACAGGCGGGTAACTGAGGTGTCAGTGCGGGAGCACTTTGGGGCCAGTGACCATAATTCTATTCGTTTTAAAATAGTGATGGAAAAGGATAGACCAGATCCAAAAGTTGAAGTTCTAAATTGGAGGAAGGCTACTTTTGACAATATTAGACAAGAACTTTCAATATCTGATTGGGGGCAGATGTTCGCAGGTAAAGGGGCAGCTGGGAAATGGGAAACCTTCAGAAATTAAATTATGGAAGTCCAGAGATAATATATTCCCATTGGAGTGAAAGGAGAGGCTGATAGGTGTAGGGAACACTAGATGACTAAAGAAGTTGAGGGTTTGGTTAAGAAAAAGAAGGAAGCATATGTCAGGTATAGACAAGATAGATCGAATGAGTCCTGAGAAGAGTATGAAGGTAGTAGAGATATACTTAAGAGAGAAATCAGGAGGGCAAAAAGCAAACATGAGATAGCTTTGGCAAATAGAGTTAAGGAGAATTCAAAGGGTTTTTAAAAAATACATTATTGTCAAAAGGGTAACTAGGGAGAGAATAGGGATCCTCAAAGATCAGCAAGTTGTCCTTTGTGTGGAGCCGCAGGGGATGGGGCTAAATGAGTATTTTGCCTGTGTTTACTGTGGAGAAGGACATGGAAGATATAGGATGTAGGGAAATAGATGGTGACATCTTGAAAAATGTCCATATAATAGAAGAGGAGGTGTTGGATGTCTTGCAGCACATAAAAGTGGATAAATCCCCAGGATCTGATCAGGTGTACCCTAGAACTCTGTGGGAAGCTAGGGAGGTGATTGCTGGGCCCCTTGGTGAGATATTTGAATGATCAATAGTCACAAGTGAAGTGCTGGAAGACTGGAGGTTGGCTAACGTGGTGCCACTGTTTAAGAAGGGTAGTAAGGACAAGCCAATGAACTATAGACTAATGAGCCTGATGTCGGTGGTGGGCAAGTTGTTGGAGGGAATCATGAGGGACAGCAAGTACACGTATTTGGAAAGACAAGGACTGATTAGGGATCGTCAACATGACTTTATGCACAAGATATCATGTCTCACAAACTTGATTGAGTTTTTTGAAAAAGTAATAAAGACAGAGAGGTATTCGTGATCGATATGGTCTTCATTAAGGCATTAGACATGGTTCGTTATGGGAAACTGCAAGGTTAGATCTCATGGAATACAGGGAGAACTAGCCATTTGGATCCAGAGCTGCCTCAAAGGTAGAAGACAGAGGCTGGTGGTGGAGTGTTGTTTTTCAGACTGGAGGCCTGTGACCAGTGGAGTGCCACAAGAATCGGTGCTGGGTCCACTACCTTTTGTCTTTATATAAATGATTTGGTTGTGAGCATAAGAAGTATAGTTAGTAAGTTTGCAGATGACACCAAAATTGAAGGTGTGGGGGACAGTGAAGAAGGTTACCTCAGATGACAATGGGATCTTGATCAGATGGGCCAATGGGCAGATGAAGTTTAATTTAGATAAATGTGAGATGCTGCATTTTAGGAAAGCAAATCTTAGCGGGACTAATACACATAATGGTAAGGTCCTGGGGAGTGTTGCTGAACAAAGAGACCTTGGAGTACAGGTTCATAGCTCCTTGAGAGTGGAGTTGTAAGTAGATAGGACAGTTAAGAAGGTATTTGGCATGTTTTCCTTTATTGGTCAGAGAACTGTGTTCAGGAATTGGGAGTTCATGTTGCAGTGTACAGGACATTGGTTTGGCCACTTTTAGAATATTGCGTGCAACTCTGGTCTCCTTCCTATCGGAAGGGTGTTATGCAACTTGAAAGGGTTCAGAAGAGATTTACAAGGATGTTGCCAGGGCTGGAGGATTTGAGCTACATGGAGAGGTTGAATAAGCTGGGGCTGTATTCCCTGGAGCATCAGAGACTGAGGGGTGATCTTATAGACGTTTATAAAATCATGAGGGACATGGATCGGTTAAATTGACAAAGTCTTTTCCCTGTGGTCGGGGAGTCCAGAACTAGCGGTCTTAGGTTTAGGGTGAGAGGAGAAAGATATAAAAGAGACCTAAGGGGCAATGTTTTCATGCAGAGGGCGGTACGTGTATGGATTGAGAGGCTACAGGAAGTGATGGAGGCTAGTACAATTGCAACATTTAAAAGGCATCTGGATGGGTATATGAATAGGAAGCGTTGGGAGGGATATGGGCCAAGTGCTGACAGGTGGGACTAGATTGAGTTGGGATATCTGGTTGGCATGGTCAAGTTGGACTGAAGGGTCCGTTTTTGTGATGTACATCTCTATGACTCTATGACCTTTTCACGGGCAACTAGGGACAAAGATCAGGCAGCAATGCTCACATCCCATGAATGAATAAATAAAATGTAGAATATGTTTGGATAAAGATGAAAAGAAGCGAACGGTCATTGATGGAATTATTTTGTTGGACCTTTAGCAATAAGGCTTGAATTAAATTGGTTGAATTAAATTAGAACATTTTGCCTTCAGAATAATTTACAGTCTGTATTCAGGAACCTTTCAAAACAATTTAGAAACAATGTGGGATCATACTGTTTTAGACCTGGTCATATCTGATGAGAGGGAATTACTCAATGACCCCACAGTTAAAGATCCCAAGGAGAGAATGCAAACCGAGGAACCTGTGAAGTAAGCCAGTCAAGCCTATCTACAATTCAATTTGATCAGATCTGATTATTTTACATTTCTGATTCTCCAAATAATATTTCACTCCCTTGTTTATCAAAAATCTATCTACTTCCATTTTAAAAATATTCAGAGTCTGCTTCCACAACCTCTTTAAAAAGAGAGTTCCAAAGATTCACAACTTTTGGAGTCAAAAGGTTTTGCTTCATCTCTGCCTTAAATGGATGACCTCTGATTTTCTAATATTGATTCCTAATTATAGATTCTTCCAAAATATTCCTCAGGATTTTATACAATTCAATAAAGTCACTTCCCACTCTTGTAAACACCAGTAAATACAAACCTAGCTTCAGACCAGAAGATATAATCTCAGAATAAATGGTCACACATTTAAAAAGAGAGTGGTGCTGGAAAAGCACAGCTGGTCAGGCACCATCCAAGGAACAGGAGAATCGATGTTTCGGGCATAGCCCTTAATCAGGATTGAGGCTTGTGAGCTGGGTAGCTGAGAGATAAATGGAAGGGGGTGGGGCTGGAGGAAAGGTAACTGAGAATGCAATAGGTAGATGAATGTGGGGGAGAATGTGATAGGTCAGAGAGGAAGGTGGAGCCGATAAACTCTGTACAGAGAGGGGGGAGAACTTCTTCAAGGTAGGCATCCTTGGAAGAGGCTTAGTTGAGAGTGTGGTGCTGGATAAGCACAACAGGTTAGGCAGCATTTGACGAGAAGGAGAATTGACGTTTCAGGCATAACCCCTTCATCAGGAATGAGGCTTGTGGGCTGGAGGGACTGAAAGATAAATGGGAGGGGCTGAACTCCAGCATCTGCAGTCCTCACTTTGTTCTATTCACATATTTAAGGTAAAGATTAAGAAAATTTCTTATCTCAGTGAGTGGTGAATCAGTGGAATTCATTACCATAGAGTGCTGTTGAAGCTGGATCATTTCTAAAGAGTAAGGGAATCAAGGGTCATAGGCAGGAATGTGGAGTTGCAGGTCATCAGATCAGCCATGAACTCAATAAATGTTAGAACAGATTCAATGGGTTAAATGGTCATCTTCTGCTCTTTTGTCTTATCGTTTTAAAGCATGTCTATCCTGCTTTCATAAGACAATCCACCCGTTACTGGTGCTAGATATAGGAAAATCTTCTCTGAACAGCTTCCAACGCAGTTACAACCTTCCTTCAATAAAGTGACCAATGCTGTATGCAATACGCCAGTTGTGGTCTCACCAATGCCTGGATAACTGAAGCGTAACCTCCCAAATTTTATACTCAAGTCTGCTCCTGATGTATAATGACATTCCATTTATTTTCCTAAATATTTCTGTACCTCCATATTAACACTCTGTGATTCATGCATGAGAACATCCAGATACCTTTGCAGTCTCAGGGCTCTGCAATCTTCCATAGTTCCCATAAATGCTTCTTTCTTATTCTTCCTCCCAAAATGAACAATTTCACATTATACTCCATTTGTCACATCTTTGTCTACTCACTTAAGCTATGCATATACCTTTGTAACCTCCTTCTATCCTCTTAAAAACTTTGTTTCTGACCTAATGTTATCAGTAAATTTGACAACCATACCTTCTGTCCCTTTATCTAAATCATCTTTATATTCCTTGATTTATACATACTTCTGCCATGTTACTTGTATGTTCGATGGTGAAGACTGATGAAAATACCCATTCAATTCATCTGTCATCTCCTCATTTCCATGTTTTAATTTCTCATTTCAAAAAGAAAAGTGTTCACTGTTTCCTTTTTAAAAAGCTACAGACACTCCTGCTATGTGCTTCTATATTTCCAGCTAGTTCACTGTACTTTAATTTTTTGCCCCTTATTCATTGTTAAATTATTCTTTGCTATTTTATACATTCTGTCCAATCTTCTAAACTGTGACTCATCTTTTTCTTTAAGTTTGATAGTACCTTTAACTTCCATAGTTAGCTATGGATAAAGAGTTCTTCCTTTGGAATCCATTTTCCTCATTGGAATGTGTCTATTCTGTGTACTCTAAATATCTTCTTAAATGTCTGACGCTACATCTCTATTGACCAATCCTTTAATCTAATTTGCCAGTTCACTTTCGCTCGGGCTGCCTTCATGGCCTCATAATTATCCCTATTTTAGCTTAAAATATTATGCTTGGACCCATTGATTTTTCCTTCAAACTGAATGTAAATTTTAATCATTTTATGGTCACTGCTATCTACTGCCATTGTCACTTAATTAATTAATTAATGTTGTCTCATTGCTTATTACAAAGTCTAGGATAACTTCCTCTGATTGTTTGCACAATATACTATTCCAATACATTGTTCTGAAAATAGAATCACAGAAGTGTTATACTGCAGCAGGAAACCATTCAGTTTATCTTGTTTGCATCAGCTCTCCAAATTAGCATTCAATGATCATTCTATGAACTTCTCAAGTGGGCTGCTTTTGCCTTTCATTTTTTTTCATTCGATGTAGATAAGATCTCTCATGATTATTGACATATCCATTGACAAGCAATCATTATTTCTTCCTTTGTACTCTATCGTATTAATGTTGTTCAGGGAACACTGTCACTCAACCTTTCCCTCGCCACTAGCAGAGACTAATATTGTGAAAATATTAGCAGCTAGGTAAAGGGTAGGATCGCACATGATGAGACACTGACCACAGATGTGCAAAAGCCAGAACTAATGGAAGGATGATTTGGATCCCAACACACCAGACAGCAAGCTTGTACACTAATTTTGCTGTAAAGAGGTCAGGTAGGACTTTTGAGGACCAGGTTGCAGAGGTGGATGTTGGGTGTACACAATCAAATGCATAGTACATTATCAAATGCATGGTGCACTGGAAGACATTCTGGAAAGCCTGTAGTCAATGCCAAGGAGCATGAAGGAGTCCAGTACCAACTTTGCACAGACCATTGTGAGGTTCTCGGAGGTCAATTTCTCCACTTGGTCACCTGCAACAGCACACGACTTATGTAACAACTTCCAGTTGCAATACATGGCAACAATTCTGTCTTCAGCCTACTGAAGTGCTCCAGAGAGGCTAATGCAAGCTGGATTAACAGGTCATATTCTGCTTGAGGACATTGCAGACTTCAGAACTAAACATTGAGTTTACAAATTTTAGAGCATGAAATTCTCCTTCCATGTTTATTATTTACCCCATACCCCTGGTCCAGTCATGAAGTGGATTGCTTTCAATATAGCCAACCCATTTTAAATTACTGATCATGCTTATTATTACCTGTCTAGCTTTTTTTTTCCAGCTTACTATCAACAATCCCTTTGTCTGCTTAATTTCTCTCTCTCTTTCTCTTTCTCTCTGTATCTCTCTCCACCACGTGCTCACTTCTTTCTCCCATCACCTCTATCATCAGCATTAATGTCATCTTTTCCTAGCTGCTGTCAGTTGTGAAGAAAGGACATGAGACTTGAAATTTTAGATTAGATTAGATTACTTATAGTGTGGAAACAGGCCCTTCGGCCCAACAAGTCCACACCGACCCGCCGAAGCGCAACCCACCCATACCCCTACATATACCCCTTACCTAACACTATGGGCAATTTTTAGCATGGCCAATTCACCTGACCCGCACATCTTTGGACTGACTATGATTTCTCTCCACAAACGTCACCAGACTTGCTGAGTTTCTCCAGCAAATTATGTTTTTTGTTTCAGATTTCCAAATACACAATTCTTTGTTTTATATCAGTTTGTGCTGTTGTGAATGCTAATTGCATTCAGATGCAGAGTGTTTAGCTTTGACCTTTTTGTTATTTTAGTATCCTGTAGCCATTTTGGTGATTTATTCTTAGATTTGTATATTGTATCTTTTCTTGTCATGTTCAGAAAATATTTGTACCTTCATTCTGAGACTTTGGGTCTATTTAAAGTAAATAGACGGCAGCAGTTTAAGAAGACAGCTCACTACCACTATTTCAATGGTAAATAAGGATGAACAATAAATGTTGGCCCAGCCAAAGATGCCCACATTCCATGAATAAATTTTAAAACAGGCATTTACAAAGGACAGACATAGTTACTGTTTACTAGAAAAATAAGTTGAATAGTAAGAAGGTATAGAAGCAGTGGCAATATGTCACAACATTCAATAAATACATATTCAATTGAGATAAAAAATGCAAAAGAAAGATCCACTATCCATTGCAAACTAAGAAAGTCAAGGGTGGTTTCAAATTTGGAATGCAAAGCAAACAATAATGCAAAATTTACTGATAGGCCAAAAGTTTGGAAACATTTTAGAACTTTCCCTGGAATGTCGGAGGCTGATGGGTGACCTTATAGAGGTTTACAAAATTATGAGGGGCATGGATAGGATAAATAGACAAAGTCTTTTCCCTGGGGTCAGGTACTCCAGAACTAGAGGGCATAGGTCTAGCGTGAGAGGGGAAAGATATAAAAGAGACTTAAGGGGCAACTTTTTCACGCAGAGGGTAGAATAAGTTGCCAGAGGATGTGGTGGAGGCTGGTACAATTGCAACATTTAAGAGGCATTTGGATGGGTTTATGAATAGGAAGGGTTTGGAGGGATATGGGCCGGGTGCTGGCAGTTGGGACTAGATCGGGTTGGGATATCTGGTCGGCATGGATGGGTTGGAACGAAGGGTCTGTTTCCATGCTGTACATCTCTATGACTCTATAGCATGGAATGTGGGCATCTTTGGCTGGGCCAACATTTATTGTTTATCCTTATTTACCATTGAAATAGTGGTAGTGAGTTGCCTTCTTAAACTGCTGCCGTCTATTTACTTTAAATAGACCCAAAGTCTCAGAATGATAATATGAGAGTAAACTAAAGAGAAAAAAAATCTACTGGAGTTAAAGGCTTAATTGTCATGGATTTGTAGAGATGTACAACATGGAAACAGATCCTTTGATCTAAATTGGTGAAAGTGAGAACTGCAGATGCTGAAGACTACAGTCAAGATTAGAGTAGTGCTGGAAATGCACAACAGGTCAGGCAGCATCTGAGGAGCAGGAAAATCAATAACTCGGGCAGGAGCCCTTCATCAGGAATAAAGGGTTACTGCCTGAAACGTCGATTTTCCTGCTCCTCAAATGCTGCCTGACCTGCTGTGCTTTTTCAGCACCACTTTAATCTTGACCCTTTGATCAATGTGTTCATGCCAACCAGATTTCCTAAATGAATCTAGTCTATTTGCTAGCATTTGACTTCATCCCTCTAAACACTTCTTGAACCTTCAAGTACCAATATAGATGTCTTTTAAATGGAATTGAATCAGCCTCTACCACTTCCTCTGGCAACTCATGCAATATATGCACTACCCTCTGCATGAAAATGTTGCCCCTTAGGTCCCTTTTATGCCTTTATCCTCTCACCTTAAACCTATGCCCTCCAGCTTTGGAGTCCACTACCTTAGGAAAAAGACTTTGGCTATTCACCATGCCAGTCATGACTTTATAAACTTTTATAAGGTTTTATAAGAAAATATTTTCAGTCTATTCAGCCTCAGCCTATAGCTCAAACCCTCCATGCCCAGCAACATCGCTGCACATCTTTCCTGTACCCTTTCAAGTTTAACAAAGTCTTTCCTACAGCAGGAAGACCAGAATTGAATACAATATTCCAAAAGTGGTCTAAGGGATGTCCTGTACAGCTGCAACATGACATCCCAATTCCAATACTCAATGTGCAGATTTATAAAGGCGAGTGTAACAAGTGCTTTCTTCACTACTCTTTCAAGTAACTATGAACCTTGTCCCTGTGTTTAAGGGATTTAAAATAAATGGTTGCAGAAATAGTAGATGCATTGGGCATAATCTTGGAAAAGGCTAGATCCCAGTCAATTGGAAAACCCTAAATGAAAAGCTGTGAAGGAGATAGAAAGTCAAAATGTATGAGTGGAATTTCTGCCCATTCCTGCAGTGAGATTAGTTGAGAGAGCTGTCTTCTTTTCAGACAGCATGAGGCTTGCCAGCAGGGACCACCTTCCCATCTCTGCTCTGATAAAATCCAGAGTGGAAAGGCTCATGGACAGCCTACCAGCCTATCACCAGTTGAAGACCAAATGGGCAATTGATATCTACTTATTAGCTACTGCTGGTGTTTGCCGTGAGAGGTTTCTATGTAGGCAGCTTGAAATGAAAAGCTGATCTGGGTTTCTTGAAGGTTTCTGGAGGGAGAAGTGTTGTGGGAGGAAGGTGTCCGCCCATCTAAGGTAGTCAATATCCAACCAAGGAACCCAACATTAGGAAGGATGGGAACTCACTAAGAGCCACCTCTTAGCCTTAGCTGTGAAGCTTTTTCCACCCAATTGACTACAAACTCCACTCAGCAGTTCTCCACCTGCCATCACTCAAATGTGGCCTGTACCCCTTGGTAATTGCAATTTTGTGGTGTGTGCAATATTATCAGCAGCAGCAAACCAGTAACTGGGGGCACTGCTGAGCAGTAAAGAGTTGCTCTGATTGTTTGTCAAGAAGACTTTAACCCCAAGAAAACATAGAAAATAGGAGCAGGATAGTTCACTTGGACCTTTGAGCTGATTGACTATAATCATGGCTGATTATTCAAATCAGTACACTGATCCTTGATTTATTTATTCCTAATAATATGTCAAACTCCTGCTTGAAAACATTTAATGTTTTTGGTCTCATTTCTTTTCTGTATCTCCACAGACCTTCCACTTTCTTGGTAAAGAAATTTCTTTACCTCTCAGTTCTAAATGATGTAATCAATAACCCTGGTTACTAAGTCTTTTTGCATTTACTCTGTTGAGTCCTGTTAGAATTTTATAGGCTTTTATGAGATCTCCCCTCATTATTCTAAACTCAGGTGAACACAGTCCTAATAAATCCAGTGTCTCTTTATTTGTTTGTCCTGTCATCTCAGAATCAGCCCAGTCAACTGTCTAATCAGCCCTTCATTGGACTTCCCCACAATAATAACGAAGGACTCTTGCTAACTCTCCAAATAGCAACCAAGACCCTAATGCCATTATAATCCTATTAGTCTACTCTCTTTCATTGGGAAATTACTGGAATCCATCATAAGGAAGTAGTTGCAGGACATTTCAAAAATCAGAAGACAATTAGGCAGAGTTAGCATGGTTTATAAAAATAAAATTGCTTTTCGCAAATTTATCCAGTGTTCTTTGTGGACATTAACAAGCTGGCTTGGTAAAAGATAACCAGTAAATATAATGTATTGAGATTTCCAAAAGTTATTTGTTAATGTGCCACATAAAAGACAATTACACAAGGTAAGGGCTTGATTATTACTGAAAAAAAAGAGAAGTGCTGTAAACTTGCACTCATCCAGACAGATACAAGAATGCCAACTTTCAAAAGGAACAATAATTTTTTACTGTACAAGGATAAAATAACCTGCTTTCACTTGGTGAGGTGGAAGATTCAATTATAACTGTTACAGTTACAAAGACAACTCAGCATTATTGGCAGGTTACATAAAGTGCACGTATGTGGCAATTCCAGGAAGTGTGATTTGGTAATATTTTGGACAAGTGTCTGTGAGTTCCTGTTTAATATGGAATTTTAATGTGCAAGCTCCTGACATTTACTTTCTAAGCATATTGCTCTGCGAAATTCTGCTATTTTTTAGCGGGTATTTTCTAATCAGCCTGTTCAAAGATAGTATTATATATCTCTAGGGCAGGTGGGACTTCAACGTGAGTGCCTGCTCCAAGGTAGAGATTCTACTATTGCATGACAATAAGCACCATAATAACAACAACAAGGACAATTTATCTATTTGTATTCATACACCTCATGGCCTTACAGTCAAACAAACCGCAATCGCCATGATTTGATTGAGACCACACATGCAGAGGTCAATCAGACCCAATCTGATTATTTCATACGTGTTAAATGTAAAAACAGAATGTAATTCTTGTTAATGAAAATTACTTTAGAGAAATGGTGCTATAAAGAATCTGCAGCTAATAAAGATGAAAAGTGGTTGGGACCTACACTCCCATTGCAGATCCAGAAAATACAGTTCAACATCATACATAATGTATTGCATTGATCAGGAAAGATTTCAATGCAGTGGGGAAAATGAAGTGACATACGTAATACATTTATTTTAGAAGGAACTACATAATAACTAAATGTGAATAGCATTAAGCATAATTCACTGTGAAATTAAAAATTGGGAGTTAATTTTACTGAAGGTGAAAGCATTGCTCTGCCATGCTATAAAGCCTGCAGGGTGCAAGTGCAACTGCCCTTCAATACTCCTTATTTTGCTTTACTCTTTACTACTCAGTATTATAAATTTCCTCATCATTTTTGATAATGTTTAATGAAAAGATGTGTTAAGTTTCAAAGTTGAAAAGATTTGTTCATTGCTATTTTTGCCATTCACAGCTCCCTCTTTCTGTCCAGGTGGGCTTTTGAGACAAATTTCTTGATTATACTATTATGCTGCAGATATATTTCATAAACTCACTGACAATTATGTAACTTGATCTAATGCTATCTGTGTTACTAAAAGAAAGAATGATCTAAGCAGTTTCTTGTTTCAATTTTGTATGCAGGTAGGTGGATTAGAGATGGGAAATACAGGGTTCCAGGAATAGTGTTGGGGAGTGGGATGCTCTTTGGAAGGTAAGACTTGATGGGCTGAATGGCCTGCTTCTATATTGCAGTGATTCCATGATTCAAAGGTTTAGGTGTTCATGCTATAATCCGTCATTTGCAGGCATCTCAAAATCTCCAAAAACCTTTGATGGTGCCTCAAAGAAAGTTATGCTGAGAGATCTCATGATGTCTATGATGAGGATTTGGCTTGTTTCAATCGGTACTGAATCATAGCATAATTGAAAGAGGGCACCCCTGTCAAGCTACACTGATAGCACAAAATGCCTCAACAGTACTTTATATCCTGGGTTTGGCATCTTTGAGAACACCATAACGACTGCAAAGAGCTGATCAACTTCATTAAAATTTTATAGGCAGTGAAGTTAAGGTTGGGACAAGCAGATATACATCAGGACACAAGCAAAAATAACATATTTATTTTAAAGTTTATTTATCATTTCAAACATTCTGTAATCATAATGAATGATTCACAAACATACCATTTTTTTCATGTCCAAGTGTATTCAATAGTACCTATTCATCGGATTGCCATTGAAACCTCAGTTGTTTCTCATTAAATAAGACTTCTTCTTTTACAGGGTGATAAGAGAATGGCAAAAGGGAAATTGCTGCCGGATTGGTTTATTTCACTGATTGCTGCTGGGGGTTGGTGAGTGTTGGGTGAAATAGTTTTGGATATTTGGGGAAGAGCACAACCTCTGATTAAGCTTTCATTAAGTTAAAAATGACACAACACCAGGCTATAGTCCAAAAGGTTTATTTCAAAGAACAAGCTTGCGGAGCGCTGCTCCTTCATCAGTAGTTATCTGCATAATGCTATTCACATTTAGTTATTATGTAGTTACTTCTAAACAAATGTTACTATAACCTGGTGTCGTGTCATTTTTAACTTTTTCCAGTCCTGTCTAACACTGACACCTCCACATTAAAGCTTTTATTGTTAGACTACCACTTCAGCTTTGCTGTATTAATCTACAAGCACTTGCACTAAATCCTAAACTTGTGCTCCGATTCAAAGGAATAAAATAGTAGCCAGTTTCTTTGAACAATTTGCTGCGGACTATTTTGGATCTTGTAGAGAGTAATGAGGCAAGTTTAATAATATGTTTCATGGTAAAAGGTCCTTTCAAAAACAGTGACCATAATTAGTAGAATTTAACATCCAGTTTGTGTATGAAAACCTAGGTCACAAACAACTGTGCTGAAGTTAAAGACTGGGTAAAATTTCAAAAGATCAAGAGCCGAATTGGCTGAGGTAGACACCAAAAGCAATGTATTAGAAAGTTGGTTGATGAAAAATGGCAGATATTTAAGAAAATAATTCATCACTCACAACAAAGATATATTCCAGTGAGAAAGAATGATTTGAAGAAGGGGGTAAACCTATCATAGTTAACCAAGGAAATTAAGAATACTATCATGGAGTGGCACAGTAGCTAGCACTGTTGACTCACAGCACCAGTGACATAGGTTTGTTTCCAGCCTCGGGTGACTGGCTGTGTGGAGTTTGCAAGTTCTCCCTGTGTCTATGTGGGTTTCCTCTGGGTGGTCTGGTTTCCTCCCAAAATCGAAAAAACATGTGTAAGCTAGGTGAATTGGCCATGCTAAATTGCCCAGTGTTCAAGGATGTGTAGGTGAGGTGCACTGGTCAGGGGTAAATGTAGAGTAGTAGGGTCAGGGAACTGGTTTGGGAGTAAAAAATGAGGTCTGCAGATGCTGGAGATCACAGCTGAAAATGTGTTGCTGGTCAAAGCACAGCAGGCCAGGCAGCATCTCAAGAATAGGGAATTCGACGTTTCGAGCATAAGCCTGATGAAGGGCTTATGCTCGAAACGTCGAATTCCCTATTCCTGAGATGCTGCCTGGCCTGCTGTGTTTTGACCAGCAACACATTTTCAGAACTGGTTTGGGAGGGTTACTCTTTGGAGGGTCAGTATGGACTTGTTGGGCCAAATGGTCTGTTTTCACAATGTAGGGACTCCATGATCAAATTTTAAGAAAAACTTACAATTAGTAGTCAGTAAGAGGATTGATGAAAGAAAGGACATAAATATAATAACTATCACTAGAGAAAATGTACTGAGGAAAGTCATGGGACTATAGTCCAACATGTCCCATGAATCTGATGGGCTGCATCCTGGGGCATATATAGGTCATGAAGGCAAGATCTGAATCATGTACGTGTTTCTTCTCATGATAAACCTGTGTGAGCTGTTTAGAACTCTAGGTGAATTGGCCATGCTAAATTGCTCAGTATTCAAGGATGTGTAGGTCAGGTGGGCTAGTCAGGGGTAAATGTAGAGTAATAGGGTAGGGGAACTGGTTTGGGAGGGTTACTCTTCGGAGGGTCAGAGTGGATTTGTGGGGCCAAATGGTCTGTTTTCACACTGTAGGGATTCCATGATCAAATTTTAAGAAAAACTTACAATTAGTGGTCAGTAAGAGGATTGGGAACATTTTAAAAATAATAAAGATTGAGACAATAATGAAGAAATAAAGCAGATGGTAATATAAAAAAAAGCAAGTTCCTTTAAATTTATAAAATGGAAAAGAGAGTCCAAAGTAGTCATTGGTCTTTTAGAGAACAAGGTTGGGAAATAATAATTGGGAAGCAGGAAACAGCAGAGGATTTTAATAAATACTTTGAATTAGAAGACGCTAATAGCATTTCAAAAATTACTGAATAATCAAGTGGAAAATGAAAGAAAGGACATAAATATAATAACTATCACTAGAGAAAATGTACTGAGGAAAATCATGGGGCTACAGTCCAATATGTCCCATGGATCTGATGGGCTGCATTCTGGGACATATATAGGTCATGAAGGCAGGATCTGAATCATGTCCGTGTTTCTTCTCATGATAAACTTGTGTGAGATGTTTAAAACTTTAAAGAAACAAAAGATTGTAAGGCTTTTCACAAGTTCAGATGCCCAACAAGGTCAAAGCAAAATGTAACACCATATCATATAATGAGCTATTAGAGCAGGTGGTTTAAAGCTTATTTGAAGGGACATCTTCAAGAAGTAGAAGGGATGGAGGGTGGGGTGGAAGTTAAAATTCTTGAATGGTTGAAGACATGATCAATAATGTATGACACAAAAATAGGAAGAAAATCAAATAAGTGAGGATGACACAAAGTTTTTAGGGTGATATAGGTAAGTTAAGCAAATGGGAAAAAACACTTAGTTGATGGAATAAGTGTGAGGTTATGTACTTTGTTGGGAAGAAGATGACTATTATTTAAAGAGAGAAAAACTTCAGAAAGCTGCAGCACAGAGGAGTTTTGGGTGGGTTATGCATGAATCACAAGCAAGCATATATCAGCAGGTCATAGGGAATGCAAATGGAATTGATGGCCAATGGCATTTTTTTTAGAGGTAATGGAGCATAAAAAAATAGGGAGGTCATGCTAAAAATATACATGACAATAATTGGACCTTACCTAAAATTCTTTGAATAGTTTGGTTGGCATATCCAAGGAAGGATACAATGGCACTGGAGACAATACAGAATAAGGTTCATAGACTGATCCTAGCTTTAGAGAGATTTTCTAATAAGAAGTTGAGAAGATTGGGTCTGCACTCATTGGTGTTTAGAAGAATGAGAGGCAATCTTATTAAAGCAATATTCTTAGACAGGGCAGAAGCTGAGAAGGTAGAGATTCATATCCATTCAAAAGCACTGGAATAATTTAGAATGTCAGCTAATTTATTCTTTATTTTTATATAGTATCACATAACAAAAATAATAAGTGTGCAAAGTTTCAGCCAAACAGCCAAGTCTCAAGTAGGCCTCTGGAGATCATGTTATGCTGATCCCAGATAATGGTAAAACTGAACAAGTCCAATCCCAGAAAGAAACCTGGATTGATACATCATACGGGTAAAAAATGAGGTCTGCAGATGCTGGAGATCACAGCTGAAAATGTGTTGCTGGTTAAAGCACAGCAGGTCAGGCAGCATCTCAGGAATAGGGAATTCGACTTTTCGAGCATAAGCCCTTCATCAGGAATGAGAGAGAGAGTAGCCAAGCAGGCTGAGATAAAAGGTAGGGAGGAGGGACTTGGGGGAGGGGCGATGGAGGTGGGATAGGTGGAAGGAGGTCAAGGTGAGGGTGATAGGCCGGAGTGGGGTGGGGGCGGAGAGGTCAGTAAGGAGATTGCAGGTTAGGAGGGCGGTGCTGAGTTGAGGGAACCGACTGAGACAAGGTGGGGGGAGGGGAAATGAGGAAACTGGAGAAATCTGAATTCATACCTTGTGGTTGGAGGGTTCCCAGGCGGAAGATGAGGCGCTCCTCCTCCAGCCGTCGTGTTGTTATGTTCTGCCGGTGGAGGAGTCCAAGGACCTGCATGTCCTCGGTGGAGTGGGAGGGAGAGTTAAAGTGTTGAGCCACGGGGTGGTTGGGTTGGTTGGTCCGGGCGTCCCTGAGGTGTTCTCTGAAGCGTTCCGCAAGTAAGCGGCCTGTCTCACCAATATAGAGGAGGCCACATCGGGTGCAGCGGATGCAATAGATGATGTGTGTGGAGGTACAGGTGAACTTGTGGCGGATATGGAAGGATCCCTTGGGGCCTTGGAGGGAAGTGAGTGTGGAGGTGTGGGCGCAAGTTTTACATTTCCTGCGGTTGCAGGGGAAGGTGCTGGGGGTGGAGGTTGGGTTGGTGGGGGGTGTGGATCTGACGAGGGAGTCACGAAGGGAGTGGTCCTTGCGGAATGCTGATAGGGGAGGGGAGGGAAATATATCCTTGGTGGTGGGGTCCGTTTGGTACAAGTTCACCTGTACCTCCACACACATCATCTATTGCATCCGCTGCACCCGATGTGGCCTCCTCTATATTGGTGAGACAGGCCGCTTACTTGCGGAACGCTTCAGAGAACACCTCAGGGACGCCCGGACCAACCAACCCAACCACCCCGTGGCTCAACACTTTAACTCTCCCTCCCACTCCACCGAGGACATGCAGGTCCTTGGACTCCTCCACCGGCAGAACATAACAACACGACGGCTGGAGGAGGAGCGCCTCATCTTCCGCCTGGGAACCCTCCAACCACAAGGTATGAATTCAGATTTCTCCAGTTTCCTCATTTCCCCTCCCCCCACCTTGTCTCAGTCGGTTCCCTCAACTCAGCACCGCCCTCCTAACCTGCAATCTCCTTACTGACCTCTCCGCCCCCACCCCACTCCGGCCTATCACCCTCACCTTGACCTCCTTCCACCTATCCCACCTCCATCGCCCCTCCCCCAAGTCCCTCCTCCCTACCTTTTATCTTAGCCTGCTTGGCTACTCTCTCTCATTCCTGATGAAGGGCTTCTGCTCGAAACGTCGAATGCCCTATTCCTGAGATGCTGCCTGACCTGCTGTGCTTTAAGCAGCAACACATTTTCAGCTGATTGATCATATGGTTAATTTTTGCAGTTACAATTACTGGGGTGTTTAGTCACTGAAGCATATTCAGAAAATATGCAAATGTTCTCTAACAACAAACCACAACTTTATTGCAAAAAAAAATAATGTATATATATCAATAAGACAGAAGGAAGTTAAGTTTTAACCTGCTACTCAAGCCCATTCCTTTTTTAAATACTCCAAGAATTATCACTCCTTTCACAATTGTTTAGGTTTTTACTTAACTGACTCTTCCCTGTTGCTTTTCCTTTTGACTCGGAAGACAATTTTATGATTCTTTTCTGAGTCTTTCATATGAACCTTTCACAAACTTGAAAACTTCAAGACAACTCCCTTAGCTTGGTAGCTCCAGGAATTATCCATACTTTTGATAGGCTGCTTGATTCTCCTGAACTAAAAAATTGATTCTCCTGTTGGGGGACAATTAGTCTCTTTTACATCATTAACTGTTGATTTTTCTTAACTAAAAAATTAAACTTGTTATTTTGAAGTCAAACGTAAACTAGCTTTTTTTTAGTTGGTAGGGGTTCACCTAGGTATTTGACTCCAAACAGATTATTTTCTTGGAATTGATGAATTTAGGTTATAATTTCAAATTAACTTTTGACCTGTTGAAAATCAAATTATCTTTGCAGAACTAACCTTCAGCGTTCTTCAAAAAAATACAAAGAACTACTGTTGCTGGAAATTAAAAAGATAAAGTGAAATGACTGGGAAAACTCAGCAGCATCTGTGGAGCGAAAGTTGAGAATGTTTTTCTGGTCCAGAAAATCTCCTCAACCTTCTTCCTCTATTTGCAACTCCAAATCCTAAAATATAATATATATATTATACATCTTTCATCACAACATAAATATATACACATTTCAATCAGTGCGAATTTTCTTTACTGCTCAATAGGCAAAATTCTGTGGATACTGGAACTCAGAAAAATAAACAACATTTGCTGGAAGTACTCAACAGGCAAACATTACAAAACATCTGAATTGGTAAGCATTATAGGTATATTAGATTTCACCAAATATTTCAGCAGGGAGAAAGGGACATGGGAAGTGAAATAACTGTACTGACATCAGTATCCCATTACCAAGTCACCCTTTATTAACTTGTTCACAGCATGCTGGCTGTAGCCAGCCAGCTCAAGTCAGTCCCCTGAACTGAAGAGATTCTAAATCCTCTGTTTTTTTTGTGAGGTGAGCTGCAGAGAATTGTGTGAGATAACTCACTAGAGCTGATTGACCCTCAATGAGACTCTCTGAAACTAACACTTTAAATAACCCGACAACGGCTGGTATCCCATTGCCAAGTCACCATTTATTTACATGTGGAGGATCCTTGACAATAATCCAGCTCCCTCAGAACCAGCTCTCAGTGCAAACCGAAATTCTGACATTCCTGTTCCTTTCTTTTCTCAGAGTGATCAGAACCTCAGACACACCTGTCTATTTTTCTTTCTTTTCTTCTTTTTTCTTTTTGTTCTCCCACACTACTGCCTAATGGAGGTAGTGTTTATGTTTAGTCGCCTGTTAATTTCTTTTTTTTTAATCACAGCACAAACTCCAATAGGATATGTGTACAATTTCACATCTTTGCAATTATCTCAAATGTCAGGGCAATATTTAGAGATAGGGGCCTGGATTTTCCAAGATTTGTGACATATTTACAGGTTATCGCTGGAATGCTAAGAGCAAGAAATGTAGCAGGGAGGTGTCCTGCTGGCACTTCCAAGATTCTTTACTGATAGAGACATTGACATTGAATCATATACATGCGGTGGGGGGGGGTGGGGGGGGGGTGCATTCAAATTATATGTCAACAACTCGAACACATCATCCAATTGTGTTTCTTGTCATTGATGACTTCGCACACAGGTATCAAGATATTAATATCCCTCTTCATTGAGGGAGGGGTGTCAACAATGAAAAGGATTCTGAAATAATACCACTGTGGTCAATATCCTGTCATTTATTTACATGTGGAGAGCCTTTGACACCGATCCAGCTCCCTCAGAGCCAGCGGTGAACCAAAATTCTGACACTCCTGTACCTTTTTTTCTCTCAGAGTGATCAGAATCTCTGACACTCCTGTTTATTTTTCTTTTTTTTCTTCTTTTTTTCTTTTTGTTCTCCCACACTACTGCCTAACGGAGATAGTGCTTATGCTTAGTCCCCTGTTAATTTTTTTTTTCTTATTATTTTTTTTTTGTTCTCCCACACTACTGCCTAACGGAGATAGTGCTTATGCTTAGTCCCCTGTTAATATTGGTCACCTAGGGCTTTCTGATTGGCTAAGGTTAACAATCACAAACAAAGATCTCATAGTCAACAAAATCCACTGATTCCAATCACAACAGAAGGGAAGGACAGAAGAGAAGCTTTATGATACGTTAGAGGCAGGAAATGTTTAATGAGAAAAGGTCAAGCAAAGTAACCAAAGTGGGTTTAGGAAATTGTAAATAACAGCATCAGAAACAATATTGGCAAATGTTACCCAATAAAACAAGTACAGTGTGACAATGTTCCACATCCTCAAGTCTCCTTGGCCCAAACATTTTCAATTGCTTCATCAATGATCTTGCCTTCATCATAAAGTCAGAAGTGGGGATATTCATTTATGATTGCATAACATTCAGCACCATATGTAACTCCTCAGAGATGAAGCAGTCCATATTCAAATGCAACAAGCTCTGGAGAACATCTAGGCTTTGCTTTTCAAGTAGAAAGTAACATTCACACGTGCATTCAATGAGTGTTGCCAACACATTCCACTTCATAAATGTTTCTGTTTCAGTTTTCTGAGGACTAACTGCTATTTAAACTTCGAGCATGGTTTTCTAAATATCTTTTTATAAACAAATAGAATACCAGAAAATCCTACACATTGTATGATAATGTAACTAACATATTCGGTGATATTGTAAAGGGTTCAGTTTAAAGATACACAGTCCATATCATCAGAGATGTAAGATTACTTGACAAGAGTCTATTGAGGGATGATTCAATGTGAAATCTCACATAAATCCCTGTCTTGTAAATAGTTAGAACTCATAGTTCAATAAATGTAACATTACTAACACATACTTACCCACAGCAGTCTTTATTGTTCTTTATTGTGCTAACACCCACAGTGATGAAAACGGAGTACTTAATATCTTCATTCCAAATGCTTTCTATCCTCTGCTTTGCTAGAAAAAGAGACGTTAGCATGCTCCATTTTTCTACAAGTTACCGCACTATGCCTGCAAACAATTATTTCTAGATCAATTGCAAAGGAATGTCTAGAATATATACACAGCAATTTCTACCCTAGGTTCTCTTATTGTCAATTTGTTATTGATTGATTCATTGAATCAATCTTTTTAGTGACCATAACTGACTGCATCTTAATTTCGTGCTATTGGTCAGAAAGAAGCCTATTGCATAATTGTCCATGTTAATGTATTGCTATGAGCCACAAGCTTTAGTGGCACACTGTGCTGTTATCCTACAAGATTAATTGCTACCTTTGTAATTCAATAGTTCAAAATTCGATAACAGTCTGTTTTTGCATAAGCATCAGTTTCTTTTATGAAACACTTGTTCATTAACTAGCCTAATTAAATACATAAAAGTGGATACAACATTACAAAGGGTGGATTAATTGTGAGTATATTTCTTTGTCTCTGAGATTTCACTTTCAATCCATTTATGCCTACCCTACACCTTCACACTGATTTCGCCTCTGGATCTAACACTTAAAGATGCAGTACCTGGGTTCAATTCCATGTTCAGCCGATTTCATATCATTTAACTGTACAGAACAGTATCAGCCTGACTGAGCCAAGAGGTTCTGAGTAAGTGATTTTGCTACAATAATAGTATAGTAAGTAGTGTAGGAAAATATTAAATTCATAACCTTTCACATCCAACTAGCAAAATGGCATGGCAAAGTAGTTTTACTAATTTTGTCACTGATCTGTTCTCTTGTTAATAGCTGTCAGAGCTTAAAGATGAGTGAGCTTTTTGTTGATTTTATCACTGAATATTGGGTGAACAGACACCACTGAAGTCCTCAGTTTTTTTTAAGTTTAGATAACATTTCTATTGGCTGGTCCATGTGAATCTTCCCACATTGTGTTACTTGCTGGATGAATATCAGAGAATGGATATCATATGGGGACCATTTGACTCATGGCGTCCATGCCACCTTTCTGTAAAGATAAAACTTTCACTGCCCTGTCATTTCCCCAAGTCCTACAAATCTTTTCCCGTTATAGGATTAATCAATTGTCTTTTGAATTCCTCAATTGAAGTTGCCTCCACACCCTGTGAGGTAGTGCGTTCCAGATCCTAATCACATGCAGTGTGAAAAATGTTTCGTTTTGTTGTCTCTGGTTCCTTTGCCAATCACTAAGTTGGTGTCTGCTGGGTCTTGACCTTTTTGTACTGGAGACAGTTTCTCCTTATCCAAACTGTCCAGACTATTCATGATTGTGGCCATCTCTACCAAATCTCCTCTTTAAAGAAATCAGCTTAAACAATTTATCCATCTAATTCACCATAATTCCCTTACTTTTGTACTCTTTGCATCTATGTATAAATCATATGATTCTTTAAGATTTAGTAACCACGTTGTCAGTCTACTCTCAGGATTATCCATCCTCAGTCTATGAAGTGATGCACTTTGGTTGGAAGAACACTGAAAACAATACAAAATAGGGGGTTAAAATTATAAAGGGGGTACAGGTGCAGAGGGATCTGATTGCATATGTGCACAGAAAGTGACAGGTGGAGAGGAGTGAATAAAATATACAGTGACCTCAGCTTTATTAATTGAGGGATCAAGCATAAGAGCAAAGGGATGATGATGAACTTGTAAAAGACACTTGTTAGACCTCAGATGGAGTATTGCATACAGTTGTCGATGCCACGTGATCGGAAAGATGTGAATGCATTGATGAGAATGCGAAGCAATTTCTTAGAATAGTTCGTGGTATGAAAAACTTCAGCTATGACGATTGATTGAAAAAATTGGGACTGTTCTCCTTGAAGAAGAGAAGGCTGAGAGGAGATTTGCTAGAGGTTTTCAAAACCATGTGGGCTGGCTAGGGAGATGCTGTTTCTGCTTGTAAAAGAAGCAAGAATGAGAAAGATGTCAAAATGAAGTGAGGATGACATGAGATAAAACTTTTCCACACATTGAGTAGTTATGCTATGGAATGCACTGTTGATAAATGTGGAAGAAGCAAGTTCAATTCAATAATCCAATAATGCAGAAGGATATGGGAAAAAGCAGGAGATTGGTAATAGAGCTGCACTTGATACAATGGGCTGAATGGCCTCCTTCTTCAACACATTACTGTGTATATCGTAGTCATACGATTAATGTCCACCAGGTTCATTGGCTCCGTGCCCCTTTCAATTTTACTCCGTGATTTAAATTGCCTTTTCTCACTCCTTTCAAAATGCCCAACTTTACACTTCCCTGCCTTAAATTTAATCTTCCAATGTCTGTCCATTCCATCAAGCTGTCTACATCCTCTTGAGGTTTATCACAATAGTTCTCACATTTCTTGACACAGTGTCATCTGCAGACATAGAAATTGTGTCCTGTACATCCTAGCCTAGATCATTTATATAGATTGAGAAAAAGTGTTTCAACTACTTGGGAACCCACTGTCTGCATTGTTCCAGTCCAAAATGCAAATGTTCATTGTCATTCCACTCATTGAGCCAGCTCTGCATCCATGCTACCACTGTCCCTTTTATTCTATGATTTCTAGTTTTGCTAAGAGGTGAGTTACGCAGTATTTTATCATATGCTGTCTGAAATTTCAAATGTACAAGAGTAACTCAACAATCTTCCTGTTATATCATCAATTACCTTAATTAAATTAATCATGATTTGCCCTTCCAGTGCTTCCAGGGAGGAGGAAAGAAATGAAAGAAGCAATGTCAAAAAAAGGATAAATAGCCTCACTTGTATAATCAAGAAGTGTGAGTACAGCTGAATATATGGTAAAAGGATGCTAAAAGGAGGAGTAGAATGAGTTAGGGACACATTTAAGCATTGTTACTTCCTCAAATAATTCAAGCAGATTTTTAGATTAAATTCCCTACAGTGTGGAAATAGGCCCTTCAGCCCAACAGTCCACACCGACCCTCCGAAGAGTAACCCACCCAGACCCGATTTCCCTTTGACTAATTGACCGAATGCTATGGGGCAATTTAGCATGGCCAATTCACCTGACTTGCACATCTTTGGACTTTGGGAGGAAACCCACACAGACACAGGGAGAATGTTTCCAGCATCATGATTTGGAGCATCTGCCGTCATTGTTCTTTCCTACAGGGAGAATGTCCACACAGACAGTCACTCGAGGCTGGAATCGAACCTGGGACACTGGTACTGTGAGGCAGAAACTGTACTGACTCTGCCCTAATTTACGATACAATTGCAAGTATTCAGAAATCTTATCCTTTTTGATGGATTTAACTTTTTTGCCATTCCATTAAGGAGAAAGTGAGAACTGCAGATGCTGGAGGTCAGAGCTGAAAATGTGTTGCTGGAAAAGCACATCAGGTCAGGCAGCATCCCAGGAACAGAAGAATCGATGTTTTGGGCATGAGTCCTGAAGAAGGGCTCATACCCAAAACATTGATTCTCGATTCTCCTGCTCCTTGGATGCTGCTTGACCTGCTGCGCTTTTCCAGCAACACATTTTCAGTGCCATTCCATTAACTCCCCTGACAGATTAAACTGTGTCTTCCTGTAATGCACCTATGTTTGTCTTTGCTATAACAGAACAACCTGTGCTCTAAGCCGATATTAAAAAGGAGGAGGTGTTGGGTCTCTTCAAAAGGTACATCCATAGGGCCCAATGCGATCTATCCCAGTATATTGATGGAGGCAAGAGAGGACATTGCTGGGAGCTTGACAGAAGTCTTTGTATCCTCATTAGCGGCAGGTGAAATCCCAGAAGACTGATGGATAGCCCAGCTTTTCCTTTATTCAAAATGGGTTATGCTTGATCCAGGAAATTATAGGCCAGTGAGCTTTACATCAGTGGTATGAAAAGTATTGGAAAAGATTCTTAGGGACATGATTTACTTACATTTGGAGAATGTAAGGACTTTATGCGGGGGGGGGGGGGGGGGGCGGAGGGGTCTAGTCTCACAAGCTTGATTGCATTTTTTGAGGAAGTGACAAAGATAATTGGTTAAGGTAAGGCAGTAGACGTTGTTTACATGGACTTTACTAAAGCAATTGACAAGGTCACTCATGGTAGACAGGTTCAAAAGATCAAGTTGCATGGAATCCATGGTGACTTGGCAACTTGGATACAAAACTGGCTTGGCCATTGAAAAGCTTTTTTTCTGACTGGAGGTCAGTGAGCAGAAATGTTCCACACAAATCAGTGCTGGAACATTTGTTGCTTGTAATATTTATTAATGATTTGGATGCAACTGTTGATGGTCTGATATTATGTTTGCAGATGATACAAAGATTTGTGGAGTTGTGAATAATGAAGCAGGAAATCAAAGGATGCAGTGGGATGGAATTTTGCTATAAAGTTGGGCAGAGAAATTGATCTGTATAATTCAGAGGTGATGCATTTTGGGAGGTTAAATGCAAGAGTAAAATATCCTGTAAAATAGCTGGACTGTTAGGAATATTGATATTCAGAGTGATATTGGGACCCAAGCCCAAAACTCCCAGAAGTATCAACACAGATGGATAAAGTGTTAAAGAAGGAATACTGCATGTTTATCTTCATTGATCAGAACATTGAATATAAAATTTGGCAAATCATGTTACGACTGCACAATAGTTTGGTCATGCCACATTCGGAGTAGTGTGTACAGTTTTGGTTGTGGCAGGAACTATGTGAAGATTTTGGAGACGGTGCAGCAGAGCTTTACTAGAATGTTCTAGGAGAAAGTGAGGACTGCAAATGCTGGAGATCAGAGCTGAAAATGTGTTGTTGGAAAAGTGCAGCAGGTCAGGCAGCATCCGAGGAGCAGGAAAATCGATGTTTCAGGAATGTGCCCTTCTTCAGGAATGAGGAAAGTGTGCCAAGCAGGCTAAGATAACCTGCAATCTTCTTCCTGACCTCTCCGCCCCCACCCCCACTCTGGCCTATCACCCTCACCTTAACCTCCTTCCACCTATCGCATTTCCAGCGTCCCTCCCCCAAGTTCCTCCTCCCTACCTTTTATCTTAGCCTGCTTGGTACACTTTCCTCATTCCTGAAGAAGGGCTCATGCCCAAAACGTCGATTCTCCTGCTCCTTGGATGCTACCTGACCTGCTGCACTTTTCCAGCAACACATTTTCAGCTTTACTAGAATGTTACCTGGATTGGAGTGCATTAGCGATAAGGAGAGGTTGTACTTACTTGGTTTGTTTTTGCTAGAGTGTCGGAGGTTGTGGAGCAACTTGATACATGCATATAAAATTTTGAGGGGCATGTAAGGGTGCATAATCAGAGTCTCTTTCCAAGCTGGAAATATCAAAAATAAGGATGCGTAGATTTAAAGTGAGAGGGAGAGAGTTTAAATAAATTGTGTAAAGGAAATGTTTTATACTGGAGGGTACTTAGTGCCTGAAACATGTTGCAAAGGGAGATGGTTGAAGAAGCATTTAGACAGACACATGAACAGGCAGAGATCAGAGGGATACAAACCATGTGCAAGCTCATGAGCTTAGCTTAGAATAGCATCATGGCTGGCAGGAACATAGTGGCCAAAGAATCTGTTCCTATTGTGTACAGTTCAACATCCTATGTTCTACATTCTACGTTGAATGTCCTTTGACTTTCAATATTCAGATCCCAGCTTTGTCATGCTCAACTATGTCTCAATATTGGCTACAAGCTTGTACCCATTTACTTCTATTTGTGTCATCAATTTACCTATCTAATTTTAAAATTCACCTATCTTGTTTTGAACATCCATAGATATTCTCTAATCGACAATGTGAAAAAAATGTTAATGTTAACCATGTCTTACTCATTATAGGTTCATGCTGACTCTTCCTAACAGAGATCTGATTTACTATTTACCTGAATAAGTCAAAGTCCAACGTATTGATAAATGCGTGCCTAGTCATTATTGTCACTGTGACCAATGGACTGGAGCTTGGTAAATTTTATTGTCATTTATTTACTTGTGGCACGTGGTGTCACTGGCTGGCCAGCATTTATTGCCAGTCCTTATTAGCCCTTGAAAAGGGGGCAGTGATCTGCCTTTTTGAACTGCTGCTTGTTAGTAATGGTTGAGTAGGGATTATGCCAATCTCTGAGGTTGCAGTTTGTGCTGGAGTACAGTTCTAATATTGTTGATGGCACACAGCATTTTATGGATGCCCAATTGCTAGATCTGTTCAAAATCTGTCAGATTTAGCATGGTGAAAGTAACACACAACACGATGGAAGGCATTCTCAATGTGAAGGTGGGATTTCTCTTTACAAATATTGTGTAGTGATCATTCTTACCAGTACTATCATGGGCAGATGCATCTTCAGCTAGCAATAGGATAATGATGAAGCCGAGTGTGTTTTTCCTTCTTGTTGGCTCCCTCACCACCTGCTATGGACCAGTGTTGCAGCTATTTCCTTTAGGACTCGACCAGCTTGATCACTAGTGCTACTGCTGAGCCACTCTTGATTGTGCATATCAAAATCCCTTCTCCAGAGTACATTTTGCTCCCTCATCACCCTCAATGCTTCCTTTACATGTTATTCAAAATGGAGGAGTGCTGATGCATCAGCTGAAAGAAGATAGTAGGTGGTAATCAGCAGATGGTTTCCTTACCTATGTATAACCTGAAGCCATAAGACTTCATGGTGTCTGGAGTCAATGTTGATTACTTTCCAAGCAACTCTCTCCTGACTATATACCACTGTGCAACCACCTCTGCTGAGTCTGTTCTGCCAATGGGACAGGACATATCCAGGGATGGTAATGGTGGTGTCTGGGACATTGTTATACTCATAGAATCCTACCTTGCAGACAATTTCAGGTTGTTGCTTGCTTAGTCTGTGATACAGCTCTCCTAATTTTGGCATTATCTTCCAAATGTTAGTAAGAAGGGCTTGGCAATGTTGACAATACTGTTTTTTTTACTGTCTTTTCCAGTGTTTAGGGTGATGCCAGATGGTTCATGCGAACTCAACGGATACTGAAGCAATTAATGTGGATATAAAACTCAAAGTAGTGTTGCACTTTGATTGAATAGTTATAATGAAATGTGAACCCATGAAGATCACCAAAGCTAATTGGTCTTTTGCATATATTTTGTGGACTACAAGAAGTAGAACCGCCACCTTAAATATTTGCTTCTTAAGCAGCCTGCTCAGATATATAAATGGCAGTTAGGATAATAACTTCTTTGATCTATAATTGATCTCTTCTTATTTCAGATCTGGAAACATTATATGATACACATAGTGTAAGCTCACTGGTTTCTCAGCAAATTCAACTGATTGTATAAGGCCACCTCAGAGTTTTGACTTGGCAATTTTGTACCAACAGCAGCTTAATTGGACCATCTTTGTGACTATTACATGGATGATTAATCCTGCTATATTCAATGAACACAGCCACCATGTAGAACAACATCTAGCAAAGAAGGGATTGCAAACAAGGATTTGCTCAATATTGGATATTGTTATCTGCCAGATGATTAGTGCTTTTCTACAAAAGGATTTGAAACTTGTAAGTGACGGTACTCTGGCTTTTAAGAGTGTGTATTGCAAATCATGAGGTGTGATCGCTTTAGGTAGTTATTCTTAGCTTAGATATCTTTCTGGTTTCAAAAATCTCACCCATCAAGTTTCCCATGTTTTAAACAAGATTTGTCAGTTTGGTGGTTGAAGGCGTGAATGCGTGAGTGGATGAGTGGCATGACAGTAAAAGGCTTGAGATATCCAGTGTATGAATAGTTTACTATTGTTGCCTGAATTCACCTCACCACTGAAATGATTCATTCCTTTTGGGAAATTGCCCTAATCAGATATGTGTGTTTAGTTGGCATAATGTTTGGAAGCTTAATCAATTTGCTATCCTTCATCTGTATTGGCCCATGGACAGAAATATATCTTTTCCTATATAGTCCATTATTGTCAGTAGAAAATGCAGCTTCTAAGAGTTTGCTACACGTGACAATTGATGGAGAAGATTTGTGAAAATATACCTGGTAAAATATGCTATTGAGTGTTTGAAGGAGATACAGGAGATCAACTTTCTGAGGCATCTCTTATCTCTTAACATGTTATGCTATCTCTTAAAACAAGCTTTTATGATACAAATAGAATTCATTTTGTATCGAGTAAAGAGAATTTCTGAATTATGGAATAATTTAAAATTAAAATTACTGTGTAACAAATGGGAAGGTGACAAGCCTATTGTAATGACATTGCTGCTCACCTGTCCCATCTCCTTTATTATTGGATAAAGTCTTGGAAATAACTTAGCTAACTTGTAAAATCCAACTCTTTAACTCTACAACAGTCCAATTCTGATGAAATATAATCAATCTGAAACATTTCTTTTTCTCCACAAATACTGTCTGACTTGTTAAGTAATTCCAGTATGTTCTGTTTAAATATCAGATACCTTGCAGCTGCAGTATTTTGATTCTGCAATTTCTACTCCATCTCAGAATGGAATCTGGAACTATTAGGGCATAAAGAAAACTCTTGTCATTCCAAATGCAATAACTGTAAACTGGAATATTGCTAATGCAAGAATGCTAAATTCAATATATTCACAACAACTTATATCACGGGAGAAAAGGGGGGTTACAAACTCAGACCCTTAAGTGGGTTATTAGTCTGTTATTGTACTCAGGATTGATCTATAAGTGCTGCCCAATCATAGAATCACACCAAATGTTGATTATTTAGTTTGGATTTATTTTAAAGAGAGGTAGATTGCGTACATACAGTGCTTTGTTTATTAAAAACAACAAGAAGATTTTTATTTTTAATTCATTCAGAGGATGTGAGTTTTGTTGACTCAGCCAACATTTATTGTCCATGCCTACCTGCCCAGTGGACATTTAAGAATCAGCCACATTGCTGTGCGTATGAAGTCACATGTAGGGCAAATCAAGTGAAGATGGTAGACTTCCTTGCCCAAAGGACAGATAGATCTTTACAACAATTGAGAGGATAAATGGTCACCATTACATTAGCTGTTTTAATTCCAGATTTTTTTTAAAATTGAATTCTAACTCCACTGTCTGCCATGGTGGAATATGAAAATGTGTCTCCTGAATTTCAGTCTAAAGTTCTGGATTAAAACCTAGGTAGTCCCAGAGGACCATAGGACTACTCTATTATTAAAGAGGGACAACTGATGGTGGTTTAATCTAATCGTCACATCTCTCAGATGGGGGGCAATTTGTGAAGGTAGGAGCTTCATGGTGACCTCAACTGATACAGGAATTGAATCCATAGTTTTGGCTTCACACTATATTCTTGACCAGACAACTGAGGTAATTGACTCCCAACTAGTTCAGTGACATTAATACAATTCCACACCTTCCCACATTAGATTAGATTCCCTACAGTGTGGAAACAGGTCCTTCGGCCCAAAATGTCGATATCGGCCCTCCGAAGAATAACCCGCCCAGACCCATTTCCGTCTGACTAATGCACCTAACACTATGGGCAATTTAGCATGGCCAATTCACCTGACCTGCACATCTTTGGTCTGTGGGAGGAAACCAGAGCACCTGGAGGAAACTCACTCAGACACAGGGAGAACGTGCAAACTCCACACAGACAGTCGCCTGAGGCTGGAATTGAACCTAGGTCCCTGGCATTGTCCCTGCAGTGCTAACTGCTGAGCCATCATGCCGCCCTAAAGAGGGGAATCTCAAAGGTAGTGATCTTGGGATTGCTACCAGTGCCACATGCTAGCTAGGGTAGAAATGAAAGAATAGGCAGAATGAACATGTGACTTGAGGACTGTGCAAACTCCAGACAAACAGTGTCCCCAGGCAGGAATTGAACACGGGTCCCTGGTGCTGTGAAGCAGTAGTGCTAACCATTAAGGCATCATGCTGTCCTACTGTGCATATTTGAATTGTACAGCTTTTAGCATATTTGCATTGAAATTCAAATACAAATGTGATCAGTTTTGTCGTGGGCAGAATATCACTTTGAAAAAATTTGTGAATTTGGAAATGAGCCACACTTTCAGGACAAGATCATCCTGATCACTGTGGGCAGCACGGTGGCACAGTGGTTAGCACTGCTGCCTCACAGTGCCAGAGACCCAGGTTCAATTCCCAACTCAGGCGACTGACTGTGTGGAGGTTGCACATTCTCCCCGTGTCTGTGTGGGTTTCCTCCGGGTGCTCCGGTTTCCTCCCACAGTCCAAAGATTGCAGGTCAGGTGAATTGACCATGCTAAATTGCCTGTAGTGTTAGGTAAAGGGGTATGGGTGGGTTGCGCTTCGGCGGGTCGGTGTGGACTTGTTGGGCCGAAGGGCCTGTTTCCATACTGTAAATAATCTAATCTAAAAAAAAGGCAAAATGTGCTAAAAATTCAAATAAATAAACCATTGCACAACTACTATACAGTGGTGTTGTAAGTGATGTATTCCACTAATAGGATGCTGCAATTGGTCCAAAAATGTACTCGCCTGTTACAGAATGGAGAAATGGCATACAGGTATATGAATCACAGTACCGTTTATACCATGTTTGTAGTCCATCTGTCCCATCGATTGTTTTGGGTTTGATAAATGTGGGCTGGTTGAGTACAAATATAGCTTAATTCATTCAATCAAAGCTTCTACTGTTACATGTGAGTTTCTGGTTTGGTAGCACTTGCTGAATAATGCTGAGTGTGCTAATAACTTTAATAACAATCAATAATCAGTTATAACTGCCTGAAGTGACACACATTGACATGCAGGAGTCTATTATCTGCAAATAAAAAGAGTTGCAACCTCTTCAATGACCAATAGCTGTCCATTGCTTTCACCAAGTCAATGACTCAATTATTCTTAGCCAACTTTACAACCAGTCAGCACACTTTTTCTCTTGTTGTATAAAGTTTTAAATACTGTAAAATTGACTGGCATCAACATCTAGAACAAAGAAAAACAAAGAAGATTACAGCACAGGAACAGGCTTTTTGGCCCTCCAGATCCCCTATCTAAACATGTTACCTCATTTCTAAGGATCTGTATCCTTCTGCTCTCTGCCCATTCATGTATCTGTCTAGATACGCCTTAAGTGACACTATCATGCCTGCATCTACCACCTCTGCTAGCAACGCATTCCAGGCACCCACCATCCTCTGCGTAATGAACTTTTCACGCATATCTCCCTCAACCTTTCCCCTCTCACTTTGAACTCATGACCTCTAGTAATTCAGTATTCCACTCTGAGGAAAAGCTTCTTGCTATCCACCCTGTCTATACTTCTCATGATTTTGTAGACCTCAATCAGGTCTCCCCTCAACCTTCATCTTTCTAGTGAAAATAACCCTAATCTACTCCACCACTATTCATACCTAGCGTCCTTCACATCACACCTCCTCTGCATTGTCTTCAAAGCATCCACATTTTTTTGGTAATGTGGCGACTAGAATTGCACGCAGTATTCCAAATGTGGCTGAACGAATGTCTTATACAACTGTAACATGACCCACTAACTCTAGTACTCAATACTCCGTTCGATGAAGGAAACTATGCCTCATGCCTTCTTGACCACTCTATTAATCTGCGTTGCCACCTTCAGAGAACAATTGACCTGAACACCGAGATCGCTCTCTACATCAATTTTCTCCTGGACCTTTTCATTTACTGCATAGTTCGGTCTTGGATTAGATCTTCCAAAATGTATCATCTGACATTTGCCCGGATTGAACTCCAACGACCACTTCTCTGCCCGACTCTCTAATCTATCTATATTCTGCTGTATTCTGTGACAGTCCCCGTCACTCTCTTCTACACCAACAATCTTAGTGTCATCTACAAACTTGCTAATCAGACCTATACCTTCCTCCTAACCATTTATGTATATCACAAACAACAGTGGTCCCAGTTCTCCATTTTCAGAAACTTCCTTCCACTACTATTCTCTGTTTCCTGTTGCTCAGCCAGTTCTTTATCCATCTAGCAAGAATAACTTGGACCCTATGCCACTTTACTTTCTCCATCAGCCTACCATGGAGAACCTTATCAAGCACCTTATTGAAGTCCATGTATATGACATCTACAGCCCTTCCCTCATCAATCAACTTTATCATTTCCTCAAGGTATTCTATTAAGTTGGTGAGACCCCTTCTCTACGCAAAACCATGTTGCCTATCATTGCTAAGCCCATTTTCTTCCAAATAAGAATAGATCCTATCCCTCGGTATCTTCTCCAGCAGTTTCTCTACCACTGACGTCAGGCTCACCAGTCTATGATTACTTGGAGTCTCCCTGCTACCCTTCTTAAACAAGGGAACAACATTTGCAATTCCCCAGTCCCCCAGGACCTCACCCATGTTCAAGGATGCTGCAAAGCTATCTGTTAAGGCCCCAGCTGTTTCCTCTCCTGCTTCCCTCAGTAACCTGAGATAGATCCCATCCGGACCTGGGAACTGGTCCACCTTAATGCTTTTTAGAATACCCATCACTTCCTTCCTCCTAATGCTGACTAGACCCAGAGTAATCAAACATCTATCTCTAACCTCAACATCCATCATGTCCCTCTCCAATAACACAACCTGCTGATGAGGCAGCGCTTCAAAAGCTAGTGCTTCCAAATAAACCTGTTGGACTATAACCTAGTGTTGTGTGCTTTTTAACTTTGTCCATCCCAGTCCAATACCGGCACCTCCAAATCATGTATTCCACACTTGTGAGGGCGGAGCACTTCCACACTACAATCTTGAAATATCTAGCTTTAGATTTTTTTTGGCTTAGTTTATATTAGTTTTTTTTTAGATTACTTACAGTGTGGAAACAGGCCCTTTGGCCCAACAAGTCCACACTGACCCTCCGAAGAGCAACCCACCCAGATGCATTCCTATACATTTACCCCTTCACCTAACACTACGGGCAATTTAGCATGGCTAATTCACCTAACCTGCACATATTTGGACTGTGGGAGAAAATCGGAGCACCCGGAGGAAACCCACAGTGACACGGGGAGAATGTGCAAACACCACACAGACAGTTGCCTAAAGCAGGAATTGAACTCTCTGTGGCACTGTGAGGCAGCAGTGCTAACCACCGTGCCACCCTAGACTTCTCAATTAGTGGAAAGTGTTTTTGGCTATCCTTTCAGTTCTGCAGAATCACTTGAAAATATTGATCAAATCATCTCCTTCAGTTCCTAAGTTCCAGGAATTACACCCTGGGGTTGTGCAATCGCTATTTTTTTTAGATTTTATCCTTATCCTTAGATTTTGGCTATCTCTCTACATTGAATTCCCTATAATCCTTACTAAGATGAGATTGCCAGAACTGAGTATAGCAGTCCAAAAATAGTCTAATTTGGGATTTGGACCATTATTACATAATTTATGAGAAGGTGATGGCCCAGTGGTAATGTCACTGGACTAATAATCCAGAACTCCAGGTTAATGAGCTGAGTTTGTAAACGTGAGTTTCACTATGATAGATAATAAAATTTCAATTCAATAAAGAATGGAGTAAAAAACTAGCATCATGCTGACTATGTAAACATTGATGTAAAAAACCCATCTGATTTATTACCCTTCTTACCTAGTCTGGCCTACATGTGACTCCAGATCAACACAATGTGGTTGACTGTCCTGTGGGCATTATTGCTGGCCTAGTCAGTGATTCCACATCCTATTAATGAATAAGAAAACTCAACTTCGACTCTTTATAGTCTGGTCTTCAAGAAATAAAGGTTAGTATTCATTAGCCTTTTTGTCCATGCTCTATATATTTTAATGCTTTATGAACATGGACCCCTAAGTCTCCTTAAAGCTCTACTTGTTCTCCTTTTCTGGTCAAATGTGGATAATCTCAGTCTTATCTACAATTAAATTTATTTGCCACAGTTTCACAAACTCATTCACTCTATCTACCATGGCTCCTTCACTAATTCCTTCAACAGAAAACCCATGACCATTACCATCTAGAAGGACAAGGAATGTAAAAAATAGGAACACTAGCTTTTGCGCACTCCCTTACAAGCTACACAATAATCCAACTTTGAAGTACATTGCCATGTCTCTTTGTTTTTTTGGGTCAAAATCATGAAATTTCCTTTCTACATATATAATGGGTGTATCTATAGCGAATGGACTGTGGCAGTTCAAGAAGACAGCTCACAATGACCTACTCAAGGGCACTTATGAGTGCAAAATAAAGAGTAGCTTAGTCAGTAACATCCATACCCTGTGAGGAAATGTAAAACACAACTCTTTGTAATTTTATGCTTCCAACAACACTTCTTATAATGCCGCCTGTCTTTGTGTGAACCTGTTATGTGAATCTCCATTGCATCAGATAAGTTGTTAAAATATACAAAGAACAGTTGAGGCCTTAACCCAGATCACTGCAGGATGCCACTCATCATGTCATTTCAATTATGGTACCTGCTCATTATTCCTCCTTCAATTTCTGAATCAAATCAATAACATGTTTTCAATTCCATAGTATTCACCTTTAGCTAGCAACATATCATGAGGTACTTTTTCAAGTATCATCTGGAAATCCATGTTAAGAACATTCGTAGATATTTCTCTTCTCCATTAATTTAGTCACTTCTTCAAAATTTCATCTAGGTCCATCAGGTCTAACCTACTCAAATTTCTACAATCAACTGAAAATATTTAATGTTGAGTACTCCATCCTTGTTTATTACTTTCAGTAACTTCCCTTTATTCCTTGGAACATAGGAGAATGAGGTTTATACACCTTATCGAGGTGTATAAAATCATGAGGGGCATAAATAGAATGAGTGCATATAGTCTTTTTTTCCCAGGGAATGGGGAATTGAAAACTAGATTTACAGTGACAAGGGACAACTTCTTCATGCAGAGAGTGGTACATATATGGAATGGGCTGCCAGAGAAAGTGGTTCAGGCAGGTACAATAGCAACCTTTAAAAAACATTTGGATGGGTACATGGATGGGAAGGGTTTAGAGGAATATAGACTAAATGCAGGCAATTGGAACTAGCTGAGTGGGCACCATGGTCAGCATGGACCAGTTTGAGCCGAAAGGCCTGTTTCTATGCTGTTTTATCTATGATTCTAACAGATGCTATGCTAATTAGTCTGTAATTCCTTGATTGCTTTGGCATTATTTTAATAAACAAGTTTGTATATGCTGTGACCCACTTTTGGGGTAAATGGAATTTGAAGCCAGATTTTTTGGTTCATACATTAGATAATTGGAACAATATGAAGAGGGTATGATTAATGTGTGGCAATGTGTGGTGGATAGCTGTAGCCTGCAGGAAGGTATCAGTAGACATCTCAACAGGCAGAATAGCATCAAATGGAATTCAATACTGAGAAATATGACGTGATGTATTTGGACACAGCAAACCAGGCAAGGCAATACTTAATAAATGGCAAGATACTGAGAAGTGTATAGGACCAGTAGGCCCCTGGTGGGGTAAAAGGACAGGCTGTAAAGTGAAGAAGTGTAAATTACAAATAAGCTAGGATATTCAGGAACATCTCAATCTGTAATCTGTTCTACAGCTTTATGGTGGAGATGCAAATGTTCTTTAAAAGCACATAAAATATGTAGAATGTGTAGATTTTCTTTGGAGGGGAAATTCAACTGAGGTGAATATAAATACATAGGACCAAGAGAAGGTAGATAGGAAAGAATTGTTTCATTAGCAAAGAATTCAATAAGCTGAAGTCTAATTTGAAAGCATTTAGCAGAACGGTTAGGTGGGAGTTGAAGAGAATAGTTTTTTCTGCCCAGGGAATATATGATTTGGAACTCACCACCCTGGCAAGTTGCTGGAGATAGGAATTTTCACTGCATTGAAGAAGTCTGAAAACCAAGATCGCAATGTGTGATCAGGCAGATAAAAATGGACCAAGTTGCCTCCATTGGTGTAGGTTTCTATGTATATGTGTTAAATTTATCCTATCATGGTTAGATTCCCTACAGAGTGGAAACATGCCGTTCAGCCCAACCAGTCCACACCAACCCTCTGAAGAGTAACCCAACCAGACCCAGTTCCCTCTGACTAATGCATCGAACACTATGGGCAATTTAGCATGGCCAATTCACTTGACTTTCACATCTTTGGACTGTGGGAGGAAACCCATGCAGATATGGGGAGAACTTGCAAACTCCCCACAGAAGGTACCCTGAGCTTGGAATTGAATCTGGGACCCTGGTACTGTGAAGTAGCAGTGCTTACCACTGATCCACCATGCTACCCTAAGTGCATGTCATCACTTGAGTAATTTAATCTTTTCCTCTTTTTACTTAGGGCATTCACTTTGCCTGTTTTAGTTTGGCAAGTGAGACTCAATCCCTTATGCTTTGAGAGTGCTTACACTTGGGAATTGTCATTTATGTTGATATTAGTTTAGAACAATGAATAGGTAAAATTTATTTTTGTTCAACTGCTCAGTTGATCCAATGACCCACACCCCATACCCCACACCCCTCCTCCGCGGACATTATTTGTGTTTTTTGAGAAACGACATTCCTGATGAAGGGCTTACACCTGAAACGTCAACTCTCCTGTTCCTCGGATGCTGCCTGACTGGCTGTGCTTTTCCAGCACCACACTCTTTGACTCACAATATCAAATGCAAAACAAATTCATCAAATAATCTGGTTCTTTGAATAAGGAAGATAATAAATACCTCATGATTCAATACCTATACTTTAGAATTAACTTTGATATATGTTAGTGTTCTTTTATAACCTTGTTCCCCATTAATGTGAATTACATGATCTATATAGTCCCTCTGAGTTGATAATGCACTTTGGCCATTTCAAATGAACTTGAATAACTTTTAAGAGGGTGTGCCAGGTGCAGCAATAAATATATCTAAAACAAGAGGCCAACCTGGTTAAGCTACAAACCAGGAGAAAGTGAGGACTGCAGATGCTGGAGATCAGAGCTGAAAATGTGTTGCTAGAAAGGCGCAGCAGGTCAGGTAGCATCCAAGGAGCAAGAGAATTGACATTTCAGGAATGAGCCCTTCTTCAGGAATGAGGAAAGTGTGCTAAGCAGGCTAAGAGAAAAGGTAGGGAGGAGGGACTTGGGGGAGGGATGCTGGAAATGCGATAGGTGAAAGGAGGTTAAGGTGAGGGTGATAGGCCAGAGTGGGGGTGGGGGCGGAGAGGTCAGGAAGAAGATTACAGGTTAGGAAGATGGTGCTGAGTTCAAGGGTTGGGACTGAGACAAGGTGGGGAAGGGGAAATGAGGAAACTGGAGAAATCTGAGTTCATCCCTTGTGGTTGGAGCGTTCCTAGGCGGAAGATGAGGTACTTTTCCTCCAGTCATCGTGTTGCCATGGACTGACGATGGAGGAGTCCAAGGACCTACATGTCCTTGGTGGAGTGGGAGGGGCAGTTGAAGTGTTGAGCCACGGGGTGGTTGGGTTGTTGGTTTGGGTGTCCCAGAGGTGTTCTCTGAAATGTTCCACAAGTAGGCGGCCTGTCTCCCCAAAATAGAGTGCTGGGTGCAGTGGATGCAGTAAATGATGTGTGCGGAGGTGCAGGTGAATTTGTGGTGGATATGGAAGGATCCCTTGGGGCCTTGGTGGGATGTAAGGGGGGAGGTGTGGGCGCAAGTTTTGCATTTCTTGCAGTTGCAGGGGAAGGTGCCATGAGTGGAGCTTGGGTTGGTGGGGAGTGTGGACCTGACAAGGGAGTCACGGAGGGAGTGGTCTTTTCGGAATGCTGATAAGGGAGGGGACGGAAAAATATCCCTGGTGGTGGGGTCCGTTTGGCGGTGGCGGAAATGACGATGGATGATGTGATGTATATGGAGGTTGGTGGGGTGGTAGGTGGGGACCAATGAGGTTCTGTCCTGGTGGCGATTGGAGGGGCGGAGCTCAAGGACAGAGGAGCGGGAAGTGGAGGAGATGCGGTGGAGAGCATCTGGGGGGAAATTGCGGTCTTTGAAGAAGGAGGCCATCTGGGTTGTTTGGTATTTGAACTGGTCCTCCTGGGAGCAGATGCGGAGGAGACAAAGGAATTGGGAATATGGGATGGCGTTTTTACAGGGGGCAGGGTGGGAGGAGGTGTAGTCGGTTTATAGTAAATGTCCGTGTTGATTCGGTCGCCCAAGATAGAAATGGAGAGGTCTAGGATGGGGAGGGAGGAGTTTGAGACGGTCCAGGTAAATTTGAGGTTGGGATGGAAGGTGTTGGTAAAGTGGATGAACTGTTCAACTTCCTCGTGGGAGCACAATGCAGCGCCAATACAGTCATCGATGCAGTGGAGGAAAAGGTGGGGGTGGTGCCAGTGTAGCTGCGGAAGATGGACTGTTCTACATATCCGACGAAGAGGCAGGCATAGCTGGGGCCCATGCGGGTGCCCATGGCTACTCTTTTGGTTTGGAGGAAGGGGGAAGATTGTAAAGAGAAGTTGTTCAGAGTGAGGACAGTTCAGGCAGTCGAAGGAGGGTGTCAGTGGAAGGGTACTGGTTGGTACAGCAGGAAAAGAAGAAGTGGAGGGCTTTGAGTCCATTGTGATGGGGGATGGAGGTGTATAGGGACTGGATGTCCATGGTGAAGATAAGGCGTTGGGGACCGGGGAAGCGAAAATCATGGAGGAGGTGGAGGGCGTGGGTGGTGTCCCGATCATAGGTGGGGAGTTCTTGGACTAAGGGGGACAGGAGGAGGGTGTGTCGAAGGAGGGTGTGAGTGGAAGGGTACTGGTCAAAGGAGGGTAGCAGTGGAAAGGTACTGGTTGAAGGAGGGTTTCAGTGGAAGGGTATTGGTTGAAGGAGGGTGTCAAACCACAAACCACAAGCTACAAACCACTATGACTTTGCACACCAAACAATAAAAGCTGCAAGTGATATATAGAGCTAAGTAATTCCATAATCAATGAATCAGATCAAGGCCATACACACCTGCCATCATGAATGATGGTGGACTATTAATCAACTCACTGGGGAAGGAAGCTCCACAATATGCCCAGCCTTAATGATGGAGTTGACCAACACATCAGTGCAAAAGATAAGGAGGAAGCATCCACAGTAATTTTCAGCCAGAAGTGCCAAATGGATGATCCATCTCATTTCTCTATGCTCTCAGTTCAGCAGAATCTGTTGAAAACATTGATCAAACCTTTTACTTCACTTTATAAATTCCAGAGATTTCCAGCATCATAGATACCAGTCTTCACCAATTCTATTCACACCACAGGTTATCAAGAAATAGTTGAAGGTACAGGATACTGCAAAGGCTATGGACTCTGACAATATTCTGGCAATATTACTGAAGATCTGTGCTCTAGAACTGGCCACACCTCTAGACAAGCCATTTTAGTACAGCTACAACACTGGCAATTAGCTGAAGTGTGGAAAATTGCCCTGTACGTCAAACCCACAAGGCCAATTGCGCCCCATCATTCTACACCCTATCATCATTAAGGTAATGGTATGTGCTATCACGCAGTATCTTCTTGGCAATAACCTACTCACTGACAGTCAGTTTGTCTCCTGGCAGGGTTGATCAGGCTCCCGATTTCATTTAGAACCTTGGTTCAAACATGAATGGCACGGTGGCTCAGTGGTTAACACTGCTGCCTCACAGCATCAGGGATCTGGGTTTGATTCCTGCTTTGGATGACTGTCTGTGTGGAGTTTGTACATTCTCCCTGTGTTTGTGTGGGTTTCCTCCCACAATCCAAAGATAAATTTACCTGCAGAAGGAATTGGACAGCTTAGGAGTGTGGGCAAAGAAGTGGCCACTCTTGTAAATTGGCCATAGTGCTAGGTGCATTAGTCAGGGGGAAATAAGTCTGGGTGGGTTATTCTTTGGAGGGTACAGACTTTTTGGGCCAAATGGCCTGTTTCCATACTGTAGGGAATCGAATCTCATATACCTTGATAAGGACTGCAGCATGGAAGATTGATGTAAAGTTGCCATAGCCTTAGCAGACTTTTGAGTCACTTTCTTTTTATAGAGAGCAATGACATGTTGGTGGTTTAACTTTAGTGTCATAATTTCCAAGTTGAGGAAGGTGGCTAAGAAGCAGAATCCTTCATGGTCATTTCAGCTAGAGCAGGAATTGAACCCATGCTGTTGGGCATCCGTCTGAATCACAGCCCAGCCATCCAGCCAAATGAGACAACTGATCAATAAACCATAAGACCTAAGAGGAGAAATTAGGCCATCAAGTCTGCCCTGCCATTCAATCATGGCTGATAAGTTTCTTGGCCTCATTCTTCTGTTTCCTCCCTGTGCCCTTGATCCTTTTGACAACCAAGAACCTATCTATCTCAGTCTTAAATATACTCAATGACCTGCCTTCCATAGCCTTCTGGGACAATGAATTCCAGTCATTCACCATTCTAAAGGGTCTCCTCTTTACTCTAAGGCTATGTCCTCAGGTCTAAGCCTCTCCTACCAATGGAAACATCTTCTCAATGTCCACTCTGTCCAGGCCATTCAGTATTCTATAAGATTCAATTAGATCCCCTCTCATCTCTCTAAACTCCATAGAATATACTGTACACCCAGAGTCTTCAAATGTTCCTGATATATGTTAAACCTTTCATTCCTTGGATCATTCTCATGAACCTCCTCTGGACCTGCTGCAGGGCCAGTACATCCTTCCTGAGATATGGGACCCAAAATTGCTCACAGTACTCTAAATGTGGTGTGACTAAAGCTTTATAAAGCCTCAGAAGTATATACTTGCTTTTATGTTCAAGTCCTCTCGAAATAAATGCCAACATTATATTTACCTTCCTAACTACTGACTCAACCTGCAAGTTTACCTTAAAAGAATCCTGGACTAGGAATCCCAAGTCCCCTTGCACTTCAGATTTCTGAATTTTCTCCTGATTTAGAAAATAGTCCATGCCTCGATTCTCTACCAAGAGCATGACCTCACACTTTCCCACATTGTGTTCCATCTGCCACTTCTTTGCCCACATTCCTAACCTATCCAATTCCTTCTGCAGCCTTCCCATCTCTTCCCTGCAACCTATCTTTGTATCATCTGCAAACCTAACCAGTTTCTTCACCAAAGTCTTCAACGTATAAAATGAAAAGTTGTGGTTCCAACTCTTATCCTTATGGAGCACCACTAGTCACCTGAGGAGGTCTCATTTATCCCGACTCTCTGCTTTCTGCCAGACAACCAACCTTCTATTTATGCTAGCATCTTGTCTGTAAAGCCATGGTTCCTTATCTTATTCAGAAGGGTCCTGCACTGCACCTTGTCAAAGGCTTTCTGAAAGTCTGGTAAATAACATTCATTTGCTCACCTTGGTCTAACCTGCTCATTACCTCCTCAAAGAATTTTAACAGATTTGTCAGGCATGACCTCCCCTTGATGAAACCATACTGATTTTGCCCTATTTTACCATACACTTCCAAGTATTCAGAAATATCATCCTTCATAATGGACTCCAAAATCTTATCAACGACTGAGGTCAGGCTAATCAGTCTGTAATTTCCCGTCTTTTGCGTAACTCCCTTCTTAAACAGGGGAGTTACATTAGCAATTCTCCAGTCCTCTGGGACCCTTCCTGACTCCAGTAATTCCTGAAAGATCACCATCAACACCTCCAATATCTCTTCCCTTATCTCCTTCAGAACTCTGGGGTGTAGTTCATCTGGTTTAAGTGATTTATCTACATTCAGACCTTATGGTTTTTCTAGCATCTTCTCCTTGGTAGTGATCACCTCTGCCCCTAACTTTTCTTGAATTTTTGGGATATTACTTACTCATGCCTTCCACCATGAAGACTGATGCAAAGTACTTATTCAGTTCTTCAGCCATTCCTCAGTAAAGGTAATCCATGGGATTTGCCATGTGATCCAAGGAAATATAGCAAAACAGATCCATAATTGGCTGAGAAGCAGGAAGCAGAGGGTGGTGTTTGAGGGGTGTTTTCCCAACTGAAGTCTGTTTCCAGTATACTCCCACATGGGTCAGTGTTTGGGCCCTTGCTGTTTGTGGTTTGGATAACTTATTTAGTTTTGAATGTAGGAAGTTAACCAATAGACTTTCAGATGATAAAAAAATTGGTGGCGTTGTAAATAGTGAGCAGGATAGCCCTAGATAAAGCAAGACATACACAGTCAACAACTTCTCCCAAAGGGTTGTGAATCTCCATAGATTTGCTACGCTGAAGTGCAGTGAATGCTGGTACAGTGAGTGAATTTAAGGAGGAGTTAGTTAGATTTTTAATTAGTAATGCATTGAAGGATTATAAGGTGAAAGCAGGAATATGGGAGTGATGAGCATATCAACCATAAATGAATGGCAGAACCTAATTCTGCTCCAATATCTTATGAACTTATGAAAACTGCACAGTACTCACCCACATGATATACAAGGCTTTCCTATTTTTAAAAAATTCAACTTTATAGCAATAAAGCACAAGTTTCTATTTGCCTTCTTAATTAATTGCTGCACCTGTACGTTAACATTTGTGTTTCATGTCCAAGGAGAAAGTGAAGACTGCAAATGCTGGAGATCAGAGCTGAAAGTGTGTTGCTGGAAAAGTGCAGCAGGTCAGGCAGCATCCAAGTTTCATGTTTCATGTCCAAGAACACCTAGGTGCCTCTGAGCTGCACTTTGTTTTGGAGTCTTTCTCCGTTAGTCAGCCTTTTGATTCTTCTTAGCAAAGTGCATGACCTCACAATTTCCTACTTTAAATTCTATTTATGAAGTTTTTGCCTACTCACTCAATCTATCCTGTCCTTTGCAGATTCCTTATATCGCATCACCATCTTACTTTTTTCTTATATTTTGATGTTAGGCCAATTGTTTATAGTTTCCCACTTTCTGTGTGTCTCTCTTCCAAAGTTTTCCAATCTGCTGGAACTGTCCAGAATCCAGTGATTTCCAGAATATCTCAAACAACGTCTCCTCTATCTCTGCAACCACTTCCTTGTATGCAGGCCACTGGTTCCTGTTGGCTTTAGTCCCAATAATTTGTCAAATACTTTGTCCGTCATGATTGATACTTAGAAGAGCTTTTCTCCCATGAATACCTTGCTTTTCTATTATCATTGAAATGTTTATGGCATCCTTTGTGAGGACCAATTCAAAATATTGGTTTAAATTATGCAATGTTTCCCTGTTTACATGATCAGTTTCCCTGTTGCATCCTCCAAGGGTTCCACATTTACTTTAGCTACTTTCATTTATTTTATATACCGTTATAAGACCTTGTTGTTTGTTTTTGTTTTTTTTTAAGAGTCAACATTTCAGGTATAAGCCTTTCATCAGGAATGATGAAGGGCTTATGCCTGAAATGTTGACTCTTCTGCTTCTCAGATGTTGCCTGACCTGCTGTGCTTTTTCCAGTGGCACATTTTTTTACTCTGATTCTCCAGCCTCTGCACACCTCTCTTTCTCCTTTGTATTTTTTTTGTCAGATTATTCTCATAATCAACTTCTTCAATTGTTATTAGTTTTGTAGTTATCCTGCTGGTTTCTAAATTATTCCTAATCCTCTGGTCTACCATTATTTTTCACTGCTTTGTGAGCTTTAGTTTTGGAATGTCTGCGTGGGTTTCCTCCGGGTGCTCCGGTTTCCTCCCACAGTCCAAAGATGTGCGGGTCAGGTGAATTGGCCATGCTAAATTGCCCGTAGTGTTAGGTAAGGGGTAAATGTAGGGGTATGGGTGGGTTTCGCTTCGGCGGGTCGGTGTGGACTTGTTGGGCCGAAGGGCCTGTTTCCACACTGTAAGTCTAATCTAATCTAAAAAAAAAAAAAAATTGCATACTCATATTGACCATCTTATAAGACTCTGGTGCGGCCTCATCTGGAGTATTGTGTGCAGTTTTGGTCGCCATACTATAGGAAGGATGTGGAAGCTTTAGAACGAGTGCAGAGGAGGTTTACCAGGATGTTGCCTGGAATGGTAGGAAAATCTTATGAGGAAAGGCTGAGGCACTTGGGGCTGTTCTCATTGGAGAAGAGAAGGTTTAGGGGAGATCTGATAGAAGTGTATAAGATGATTAGGGGTTTAGATAGGGTAGATACTAAGAACCTTTTACCGCTAATGGAGTCAGGTGTTACTAGGGGACATAGCTTTAAATTAAGGGGTGGTAGGTATAGGACAGATGTTAGGGGTAGATTCTTCACACAGCGGGTTGTGAGTTCATGGAATGCCCTGCCCGTATCAGTGGTGAACTCTCCTTCTTTATGGTCATTTAAGCGGGCATTGGATAGGCATTTGGAAGTTATTGGGCTAGTATAGGTTAGGTAGGATTCGGTCGGCGCAACATCGAGGGCCGAAGGGCCTGTACTGCGCTGTATCCTTCTATGTTCTATGTTCTATCTTTGTTAACTACACATGGTGCATCCTTTTAACTAAGTCCTCTTTTTAACCAGAAGAAATGATTGCTGAGCATTACGAAATACTTGCGAAATATCTGCCATTGATCATCTGCTCACTTACCCATTCATCGATTTAGATACAAGATCTCTTATTAACCACATTTCATTACGCATTATTATCTCTAAAATAGACTGTTCCCAGGTAAGTTCTGCAGTGCACTGCTCTAAAAAACAATCCCTGGTGCAGTCTAGAAATCTGTCTCCCATGTTACACTTGCCTATCTGATTTGTTCAGTCAATAGGTAGTTAAAATCACTCATGACAAATTGTAGTGCTCTTCTTACACTCCTTCATTATTTCCTGACTTACAATGAGCCAACTCTTCAGTAGCCTAACTCTCACCCATACCTTCTTTCCTTTGCCATTTTTTATTTTCACCAAACTGATCATAATCTACTGTACATTATCACACTGATTACTCCTTTATTAACAATGCCACCCCCACCTCCATTCCTTTTTACTTATTCTTCTGGAACATTGAATACCCTTCAATATTGATTTCCTGTTTTCAGTCACACGGTAGCCATACTTCTGTAATAGCTAACAAGTCATGTACATTTGTTTCTATTATACTGTCAACTCATCCATCTTATTACAAATGCTGAGTGCATTCAGAATAAAAACACCTTGAGCTTCGACTTTTTAACCATCATTACTCTCGTTCTCTAATTTCTATTGCACGCTTCTGCATAAATTATCATAGAATTCCTGCAGTGCAGAAAGAGATTATTCAGTCCATTGAGTCTGCACTGACCCGCCGAAGAGTATCCCACTTAAACCCAGCCCTCTACCCCATTTAACCCTGTTTTTACAATGGCTAATCCACCTAATCTAGGTATCCTTTAACACCACAGACATTTTTAACGTAGCTAATGTAGTTAACCTTCACACCTTTGACCTATGGGAGAAAACTGGAACACCCTGCAGAAACCCACACAGACATGGGGAGAATTGGCAAACAGCCACCAAAAGCTGGAAACAAACTTGGGCACCCAGTGCTGTGAGGCAGCAGTGCTAAGCACCGAGCCACTATGCCACCAAGCTCTTCTTATCATACTTTGATTATTGTTCCCTTTTCACTACCCCATGGCTCTGATCTCATTTCTTTTTTATTTTTTAAAAGATCTCTTCAATTGAATCCAACCCTCGTTGATGAAATACAATTTTCTTTATTCTCTCATGGAATGTCGGCATGACATCCATGCTGCACATCCCTAATGGTCCTTAAACTGCAGTGCTTGTCACATCCACTTCAAAGGACAGTTAAGAGTCAACCAAATGTATTTCCATCTGGCATCACATATAGGTCAGATCTGGGTCAAGATTGCAAGTTTCCTTCTCTAAAGAAAGCATATTATTGAAACAGATATATTTTTATAAAAATGTAGATAGATACATGGTTTTATTTTGAGATTTTAACTGCCATTGTGGGATTTGAGCCCATATCCATTCTCTTAGGTCTTTGAATTGCAAGGACATTAACGTTATGCCACTATCTTCCATATTCATATGTTATATTAGGAGTTTGATGAAATGTCACAATCTGAAAGACCAGCTGTTGCTGTCTCCAGAGGTGCTAACTGACCTGTTGAACGCTCTTTAGTAACTTACAATTTCATTTCAATTTTCAAGCATTCACAGTGTTCTGCTATTGTATAATTTTTGTGCTGTTGTTTCCAATCAATCGTCTTCAGGAAGTCAAATGGAAAGGAAAGGAGATGGATGAGTAATGATCTGAGTGAATTTTTTCCAGGTTTATTGTAAAACTGTGAAGATATGAACTGTTAATTATGGTTTATTTGGGGCACATTGTGTTAATAACTCATCTTTTAAATGGATAAAATCCAGGAATGAAAGATAGGTTCCATTCAGGACCAATGATAGAATTAAAACAAAGCATATATTACACACATATTGTAAAGGGTTCTGTTCGTAGAACCACAACAACGAGCACCCGAGCTACAAATCTTCTCACAAACTTTGAACATATTGTAAATATTGCTGATGTCTCTGTTTTCAGGGGTGTCCTTTAAGGATGTAGGCTGGTTTGGTTCGCAGCTCTGTGCCATCCTGCCCAGCTCCACTGCTGAACCAAGCGGAATCTACTTCTCTGCAATCTTCATGGAGTCTGGCCAACTTTTCAAAGAGACATGGTTCCTGGCCCCCTCAGAGCTATTGTAAACCATAGTCAAGGTGACGTAACCTGTTCAAAGGTAAGTTCAAAAGATTATCCCATTGGCTCCTTTGCCAAGGTATTAACCCTCATTATCCTCTCTCAAGCATACCATGTATCTTCACCACTGCATTGATGCAATTTACGGTGTAGTGGCAGTTGGATGTATAACCAGAAGCTTTAAAAATTGTGATTCCTGCATTACTTTTTACTATGCTATAAATCATCTTTCTATGACAGGGCAACAAAGTGTAAATCATAGGACCTTTAAAATGTCAATCAAAGTTTGTGAGAAGATTTGTACCTCGGGTGCTCGTTGTTGTGGTTCTGTTTGCCGAGCTGGGAGTTTTTGTTGCAAACGTTTTGTCCCCTTTCTAGGTGACATCCTCAGTGCTTGGGAGCCTCCTGTGAAGCGCTTCTGTGCTGATTCCTCCGGCATTTATAGTGGTTTGAATCTGCTGCTTCCGGTTGTCAGTGCTGTCCGCTGCAGTGGCCTAGAGAATTCCTAGAGGCATGGCACTCATCCACAAATTCTAGCAAAAGACACATCGACCTAAACCCTATATACTGGCCACTGCAGTGGACAGCAACTGACAAATGGAAGCGGCAGATTCAAACCACTATAAATGCCGGAGGAATCAGCACAGAAGTGCTTCACAGGAGGCTCCCAAGCACCAAGGATGTCACCTAGGAAAGGGACGAAACGTTTGCAATTAAAATGTCAATACCTGAAACTGGAAGGCATTGTATTTGAAACTACTTAATCTCCTGGAAACAAAGTTGTGAAATTGATAGACATGAAGCAGCGGCTCAGATATTTCATATCTTCCATAAATGTCTCGGTACTCAGCTAAGCTTCATTATGTAATCTTTGCAGAAGCCGGTGGGTAAATGGGCATGGAAGTGCCATATCAGAACACGATGTGTAGGAGCCGGTGTTGGACTGGGGTGGACAAAATTAAAAATCACGCAACACCAGGTTATAGTCCAACAGGTTATTTGGAAGCACTAGCTTTCAGAACAACTACTCCTTCATCATGGGAGGCAAAACGGGAGGAGAGAATAAAATTGGGAGGAGAGAATAAAATTCTGGAGAAACTCAGCAGGTGTGGCTGTATCTGTGGAGGGGGCAACAGTTAACATTTCAAGTCCACAGACATTCCAAAGAAGTGTTGTTGGATTCCAAACATTAATGCCATTTTTCACTCTCAGATCCTGTCAGATCTGATGGTATTCCCTAACACAGTGTTATTTTATATTAAGGAGCTCCAACAACTGCACTATTTCACTTTCATATGGACAATGGGGGGTTCAGGAAAAGGGGAATACTTTGGCTGCCAGGCATGAAATATCATGCGAACTGGTGAGAATCAGATCTTAGGGAACATAAGAGATCAAATGCATGGGAAGAAGGGCATATCTTCCCATGGGGTTATGAGGATATTTGGGCGAATGAGGTAATATAGCTGAAATGGGGTAAAAGGGTGTAAAAGGGGCAATACCTATCTGTTTTTCATTGTAGGATCAATGCAAACTTTTAAAAATATTGTCTGTTTCTGCAGTTGACAGCCCCAGTGGTTGGGATTAAACTTTCTAGGGGTTTAGTTTGCTTGGCTGGAGCCCAAACTCACCAAACAGCCCAGACCACTGTGATAGAAATGATAATTGTGCTTTCAGAGTTGGTAATTCCCGCATAGGCGAGCAAAGCCAGGCATTTTCTTGAGTATCAGTAGCTGCTTCAAGAATTGAAACCCAGTCCTCAGATTGCACTGTCTGATGATTGGCATGGATAGTCATTTCCTGGAATAATTATTTACCCATCAAACCAAACTTCAGAAAATTAGTTGACTATTCAAAAATGGATAGGAAATTCTGCAGGAAATGGTATTTCTGATGCCTAAAGTTTACCACGGAATAATTCAACTCAATGGCCTAGACACTCCAGTCAGTTGAAACATTATGTCAGACCCTGATTAGATTAAGAATTAGATCTCTTCTGTGCTGGAGCTTCAATGATCAGAGTCTCGTGTTACAATCTACCCAGGAATCCTTAAATCCAAAACTGAAGATCTCTGAAGAAATCATGTTCCCTTTGCAGCAGTTAGTGTGATCTGTTATGAGATTTAAATGTCCAGCAGCACAGTCAACCACTTTGACAACTCCTGTGAGAGGGCAACTATATAAGGTGAGAGTAGGATAAGTGAGGAGATAGTGGACCAGGTGGGTAGGGTACAATGGGTTTTTAGGGGAGTTTGGGGTTAGCAGTGTTGGTTCTGACAGGTGGAGAGCCATAACAGTTCAAGAGGGTCAGGCTGGCAGGAAAGAGGGAGGGGGAGGGATCAGGCTTGAGTTCGGTTGGTGAGGTTTGAGGTTGGATTCAGGTCTGGCAATGTTGGGCCAATGTATGGATGGGAGGTGTGAAGGCTGATCTGATAGGTAGGTGCTTGTCTAGTGCTCACGGGGCATATTGGGTCAGGGAAGGTGTACTGAAGATTGCTCAGTGGTGCATTTGAGGAGGGAGGGTCAGTTTAAGCATAGAATACTCATAGTGTGGAAGCAGGCCCTTTTGCCCAACAAGTCCACATCGACCCTCTGAAGAGTAACCCACCCAGACCCATTCCCCTACATTTTACCCCTGACTAATGCATCCAACTACACATCTCTGAAAACTGTGGACAATTTAGCACAGGCAATTCACCTAACCTGCACATGTTTGGATTGCGGGAGGAAAGTGGGGCACCTGGAGGAAACCCATGCAGACACGAATGCACAAACTCCACACAGCTTCCATCACCCAAGGCTGGAATTGAACCTGGGTCTCTGACGCTGTGAGGCAGCAGTGCTAACCACTGAGCCATCATGCTGCACCCTAACCAGATGTGTCAGTAGATTCTAAATAGTTTAATACCCAGAGTGATGACCTCCAAATCCAGAGGGTATGGATTCAAGGGAATTGCCTCTTGGGAAATTGAATTTCACAGACAATTCCTAGAGATTCTAAATGAAAACCCAAATAAAATCTGTTCTGAGGAAGGGTCGCTGGACCCAAAATATTAATTTTGATTTCTCTTCATAGATGTTGCCTGACCTGCTGAGCCTTTCCAGCAACTTTTGTTTTTGTCCTTGAGATTCTGCTGTGTCTGACATTCCACAAGGTCCCAATGCACAACCCTAGTCTGTGCTGCTCAAATAGATTAGACTTACAGTGTGGAAACAGGCCCTTCGGCCCAACAAGTCCACACTGACCCGCCGAAGCGAAACCCACCCATACCCCTACATTACCCCTTACCTAACACTACGGGCAATTTAGCATGGCCAATTCACCTCACCCGCACATCTTTGGACTGTGGGAGGAAACCGGAGCACCCGGAGGAAACCCACGCAGACACGGGGAGAACGTGCAAACTCCACACAGTCAGTCGCCTGAGTCGAATAGTTCTTTGTCCATTGAGATATCCTGGTAAACATTGGAGTGATATTCTTTATCACTAGAATACCATCCACACCTCAAAAAAATCTGAAGTCATTGAGTCTATCCTTTTTCTGGGGACTAATGTCCCAGAAATGCACCAGTTATTATGCTTGTATATATTTGCTAACAGGTACCAAGAGGACAACTGGCATGAATGGCCTGACATTCTATGCCAGTCACCAAAGCTGATGTTGACACATCTTCCATGGTACTATGGCAAAATAACACTTTAGCATGTGAAGGAAACTGTGTTGTCTGTACAGATGTCAATGAAAAAGCATTGTGTTAGAACCAGAACTTACAACCTTAAACCTTACAAATCATTTGAAAGATCTGGAGGAAAGTGCATTGAAAAAACAATTTTGAAATATTTACACACATTGATTAAAATGTCACTCCATGCACAACAATGATGTAAGCCATGTAAGGGTCTCTCACTTTATGGAATCTTTATTCCATCCATACGCATGCATAGTAACAACATTGTTGAGAAATAATTTCTACCAGAAGTAGAACAATATTTGTTTTATCACCAGTTGCAGTATTGGTACTCCATTATTCAGATATTATTGTCCCCAAGATGACTTTTGCAACAACAAACTGCAACTACTAATTATATTTTCAATAAAATACAGCATGAAGGTTTCAACCACTGTTCAATACTGCTTCCAGTAATGTTGTTCATATTAAATTTTGCATTTTACAGCAAATGTTTCAAAAGTGAGACAAAAGCATCAGCAAAGGAAAGTACAGTACAGATTACTATACAAGAAAGTTAACAACTTCAATAAAACATACATACCTCAGTTTAAGAAAATGGATAAGAACAAACTGCTACATATATTTCATCTTATGCAAAGCCTACTAATTACTGTATATGCTGATATATAAGCTGCAATTTAGGACTGAAATGTATTAAATATGAAATGGAATTATATATGCCACTTTAGTAGTTTTTAAGGCCTACAATACCTTTGGCATTTGCAGTCTTAAAGTGAATGCAACTTATATTCTGGCATTTACAGCAAAGTTGCAACAAATACAGGGATATTTGAATACACAAGTGCTTTACCTCACCAGTTTACCTACAAATGCTGTCTCTATGTATGTGACTTGGACCTCTTTCTACAGTGCAAACCGTAATTGTTTCACGAGAATAACTATACAATAACATTAAAAAACAATTTCAGTATAAACTTTTTTAAATAAAAATTGAAATTTAACCACAGCTATGAATACTGCTTGGAAAATAAATTAATTCTGGTGAAAAATAGCACGGACATTTCACATTAATATCAAGACTTATGAACAACATTATGAAATGACAGACTAGCCTCAAGCCATCGAACTACACAGCTATTCCTTGATTGTCCTGGTGTAACTGTCCTGATGAAACTCAAGCAGCATTTTTTCTTTTTTTTTCTTTATTTTATACAAACTGTGCATGGCTAACACTATACTACAGACAGACGCAGTGCATGACTGTAATTTTCATTTGACATGTTCTGCAGCATGTGATGAGCAGTAGAACTTCTTGTGGGTTATAAAGTTAGACAAGTTATTAAATTGAATGTCACAGAGACGACAGTATTTTCCACTGTTTGTGGACTGGACAGAACCACCAATGCTTTTTGGTGTGTGGACTAATTGCTCTTCCAATGATGCTTTAGCTGAGGGTGATGCATTTTCAGTTGCAGGGATGGGATTCTCAGCAACCCAAGGAGGAGATTCTTGGCTATCTAGTTGTTGGAAACTCTGGGATAAGGTATCTTGATGTGGGTTACCTGAAAAAGGCCTGTTTTCCTGTTTGATTCCTCCATTGACTGCTATCATACCCCTGCTCTTTGGTACTGATGAAACAGGTTCCTTCTTTTGTAGAGAACAGCCATTGGATACAGAATGATCTCGAGGAGAATCAATTCTCTCACGGGTGGCTTGCACTAGCTCATCTATCTCACTGCGTATGAAAACAGCTCCTGAGATATAGTCAGTAGGTTTAACTCCATAATATGGAGGTAACTGCTCGGTCCCTGTCAATTTTTTTATTGCTCCAGGATAAAGGCAATTTGGATAGAGCAAGTTCTTATTTTCTTCCTTAGCAGAAATTATTTGAGCTGCCTCATTGAAAGTTTTCAGCCCTTGGAGTGTTGCTAATTGAGTGGGGAATATATTTCCATTTGGAGAGATGAGCTTTGAATTTTCATTTTTCTCACATGCGATTACACTTCTTTCATTGTTGCCTGCAGGGCTGGTTGTTTCACTTTTCACCAAAGCACCTTCTCTTTGCAGATCTTGAAATTTTGTTTGTTCTAAATGCGCTACTTCACGTTGGGCAATCATTCCTGGACAAAAGTTTTGCTTGTGAGCAAGATAACTTTCTACTTTGTTAAAACTAATCTTGCACACAGTACATTCATGATAGTCCAAAAGTCTTTTAGGAGAACAGGCTGTTTTCTCAGTTTGAGGCGAACACTTCTTGCTTAAATCCATGGGAAGATCCAGTTCCACACCGACCACAGCAGGCAACGCGGCACTGCATTTGACTGATGTAACATTTCGAGTCCCTGGGACGGAGGGCTCCACATGCTTTCCAAGAAACATATCGGATCTCTGGTGAGAAGTTTCACCTAGATTCTCCAGGGATTCTTGAGAAGAGGTTCCAGGACTCCCCAGAGCTGATACACTAAGAAAAGCTTGATGGACCATCTGCGATCTCTGTTCCTGTTCCGGGAGGGAAATCTCATACATTTTCCGCCGCTTGCGGCTACGTATAGTTCTTTGCATCGCTGGGACCTTGTTTGCTGCCATACGTTTCACTGGTGGGTCATGACGTGAAGCGCAGTAGTATTGTTTGTGCACAGCGTATGTTTCATGTCTGCTAAAGGTTATATTGCAAGCTTCACATGTAGTTTTATTCGGATCATTAGCGATGTCCAATAGGGGAGTTCCGGGGCGCTTCCCATCCTTGGGCTTGCTATTCAATTGCTCATCGTTGCTACTGGCAGCTGACTCTTTTTTCAACTGCGTTGAACTATCTTTTTCTGGACTTTTTCCATTCGAGCCAGCAACATCTACCACTACAGAAGAATTAATATTCGTTGGCTGAATAAGTGGGTTTTCCGGATCAGGTAAATTACAAAGGGCATTGTGAATGCTAATGGGACTGTGCCCACTACTGGGACTAACTGTCTCTGGCACTTTCTCACCAGTGTTGGTGAAATCTGGTGACTTAGCTACATGCTGCCATCGGGTGCTGCAATAATGCTTCTTGTGAACCAAATAGTTATCCAAGTTGTTGAATGTGATATTGCATTCAAAACAAATTGCGCCCTTCGGTACCAATGGACTGTAAATGACAGGGGGATAATTGTTTCCACCCTGCCTTAATCTGCGATGTACCAATTCGGACATTTTAGCTAGGATTTCTGAAGCTTGAGGAACCATGGAGATGTCCTGGGAGAGAGAGAACTGAGAAAGGAAGGGACCCATTGGGACATTGGATCCTATGTTATGCTGAATTGGAGAAGAAGCAAGTCGTGGGCTAGATGGTTCTGATTTGATTCTGGTATATGGGAAACTCTGCCTGTTTCCCGCAGGCTGTGTTTCATTATTCAAGCTTGTTACACCCAACTGTACATTTTTCTCCACTTTTTCTCCTTCAGTGTCAGAGCAGATTTCTTTATTCTGGCTGATGCCTGGAGATGGCAGGACATCCTGTCTGTTTGCTGTATCTGCTGTTGTCGACTGCAAAGTGTCCTCGCTGTTGAGTGGAGAGTGTTCATTTTCACTTTCTCTTCGCAACCTCCTGCTCTGACTGTGATGGAGCTCGTGGTGCTGCATCAGCTTCCTATGGTTTTGGAATCCAAAGTGGCAATGACTGCATTTGAAGGCAGCTGGTGTGAGGTGAGTGAGTACATGGTGTTGGAAGCTCAACACATTGTCTGCTATGTACTCACAGATGGTACATTTCAGGCTGGCACCAGCAGAAAGGGACTCTTCAATTTTCAAACCTGTTCAGAAAGAAAACAATTTTCACTATTGTAGCTCCATTACAGACTGATAGTAGATTTGCAATGGAAAGTTGATCGAGTAATATGCCTGCCCTGTACTTGGTTGACATTATTAACCTTGGCATTAATCTCCATGAACTTTCAATTTTTAAAGCAAATCAGAATATCAAGTTTGCAAAATACTTAGAAAACCGAAAAAGCTAGCCATAATTCAGTCTTTTAGCATCCCTTGCTAAAACTATGAACAGGGGAGGTTTTGATAAACTTAATATTGCTAATATCAAAGAATGGGAATTTAAAGAAATCTGAAATGATGGTCAACAGTTTTGCTGAATTGATGTTTGCCTTATTAGGATGATAGTCTGCTGTTATAACATAGACAGTGACTTTTGCAAAATAAAGGGGTTTGTCTGTGCATTAAAACAGCCAATATAAAGCTAAGCATTTGTTATTTAATATTATCAAGAATCACTGCCAGTTTGTTTTGGTCTTCTGATTTTTTTTAAGATAATTTGGCCATACCCATCTGAAAGACAAACCACTAATAATGTTATTATGTAAAGGTTGTGTAGCAACACGAGAGTAGATTTTTGTGCAATGCCAGGTAGAATAGCCATTTTACACCCTTTATTAACTGTATGGGGACTTGCACATATTAATTCTTTATTCACAATAAAAAGTATAAACTATTAAGAAATGATCCAAACAAAATTGTCACAACAGCCTGTTTTGTGGCGAATAAAAAAGGTTGGTGCATCACTGTATGAAATTCTTAGGGAAATAAAAAGATTTACAGCATAGAAGGAGTCCATTTGGCCCATTGTATGCGTGCCATCTTGTGAGGAGTTATCCAGCCTAATCCCACCTTTCAACTCTTGTTCCGTAGCCTGCAGGTTATGGCACATCAAGTGCACATCCAAGTTTCTTCTAACTGCGGTGATGGTTTCTGCCTTACCATCTTTAAGAGAAACCTGGACAATCTTTTATTAAATTGATCAAATCATATGTTGCAAATATTATATAAAATAAAACAGGAAGTACTGAAACTGTTGAAAAGCTGAAATACAATCTCAGGATTCACTTGGCGATCACTTCTGTGATTTCTACATTTATCAGACCCTCTGATTGTGTTGTAGCCTTGGAGCTGTACCCCAATACGATATCAGCTACATTTAAACAAAATTCATGTAAATACATATTTATCAAACAGGAGAGAGGAAAACAGCATAGAAGACTTTAACAGGAAACATTTTGTGGTGGCTATCTAACAGCAAATATAGAACTAGTTTTCCTATGTGGGCCAAGCAACTAGATAGAACAAATCGGCTCTGTGCACCTGTCCATCGCCTGCAAGGAGTACCCAGTTGGAAAATTTACCACAAGCATCTATTGACAAACTGAAAAATGGCTACTAAAGTAGATTTAAAGAAACCAAAATGACAACGAACTGGATGAACGACTGCCTAATTAGGCTGATAATCCTCTATCCACTGATATGACATACACACATAGACATACCTTTTCAAAAGAAAATGGTTAGTCCCTGATTTACAACAGCAGTCAATACAGCATCATGCAAAATTCAGCATTTATTAGTTTTTAAATGTCACAAATCACTTCAAGGTTATTGTGGATTTAATGAGTTTTCAGATCACCGTCATTCAACAAATTAAAGGCAAATTAAAATAGATTCCCGTTTGAATATAGACAATAAGAAGAGGTGCTATCATTGTGGTATTTTTTTTATTCAACACAAAACTTTCACTCTGCACATAATTTTCCAATAGAAAAGCTGGAATCAAACAAGCTTAAATATTTCAGTACAACATATTGAAACAAAGTTCTTCTGTTCCTAACATGGAACAGGATCTTATCTTTCCTCACTGTAATCATTAAAGAAAATACACATAAAATATGATTTTGTTTATTTCATTTCAAATTAATGTAGAGAAAAGAATGGTGGGTAGCACTGCTACCTCACACTGCTGGGGACCTGGGTTTGATCCCACCCTTGTGTGACTATGTGGAGTTTATACATTCGCCCTATTTCTGCATGAATTTCCTCCCATAGTCCAAAGATGTGCAGGCTAGGTGGGTTAGTCATGGGAAATGTCGGGGTACAAGAATGGGGGCAGGGGGCTTTTCTTCGAAGGTTGGTGTGCAATCGATGGGCTGGATGGCCCATTTCCACAGTGTAAGGATTCTACAAATCAACCATGAAACTCAGTTAATTGTCAGTGGATTTCGACTAGGATGAAATTCTCACACCTTTAATTGCGATATAAATGAGGAGCTGGAACAAAAGAATGAACTGCAGCTCAACACAATAAGCTACAACGTTGTCCCAATTTTATTTGCACGAAGTTTAGAAAGTTAAGAATATCAGTTCAACAATGGTCTACAATTGAGTATTAACATTCCATAAAAGGACAAAGGAAATTTGTGAAGATCATAATCTTAATTTTAAATCTCCCTCTCCGATGGAAACAAGGGGCTAGATTTTGTTTAAGTAGCAAGATCTCCACTCCTCGCAACTACATAATGGTCGTGGAGCTGTTACTTGGCTTGAGATGTTCATTCAATCCCGATCAGTCTTCTGTAAACTGCCTGACAATCCAATAGACAGCAGCTTGCAAATCCCAAAGCACCACTGGTGGTCATTGCGAGGATTTGCAGCTAGTCCTGAAGAAGTTCGGCTGTGATGGAGCCCAAACATTAGTGTAAGGTCCCTGGTGAGGGAGGACGAGGTGATGTAATCATGTCACGTTGGACATGGCAGAGTGAGGAAAGGATAAATAATGGTGGAGAATCTCGATGTTGTTCCTGCAACCACAATGGCCATGCATTGGTTTAGTAATTAAGTCCTCAAATGATCCATGGATGGATGAGCTTCCTAATGCCATCTGACCACTGGTAAAAATGCATCCCACCATCTGCCATTCTCTTGCTTGGCAGCCGTAAAAGCCAGTCCTAAATAGTAAATGAAAAGGGACTCACTCAAGGTTGTGAGTGTATGTAAATCTGTAGAGCAGGGTCCAATTACGTGTATATTTATAAGTTAAACTTGAGCATGAGGATTCTTTGCCAGGCAATCAATGTCCAGAACAGCAAACAATGAAAACAGCAAAGGGCAAACACAATAAGATGCTTTTTCATATTCCTCATGAGTCAGGATAAAAACTGTACCCCGAACTCCACAGATAAATATTTGGCCCTCCGGTGACCCTGACTAGAATTTCATCCCATAGCAGTACAAAAACCAAACTGCTGGGTCTGATTTAGAGGCTGGACACCTGCTTTTCTCAACCTCATGGTTGTTTTAGGTTGATGGCCCAGCAAGCAGCATAATAAAGCCCAGCTGTTAAAATTACCCAGGCTGTCATGCTATCATTCCTAGATTGCACACCACCCATTCCTACATAGCTGCTTGGGAGTTAATATCAAGCTTTGAGTGTCTGCATGTATTGGAAAGGCTACTTTAGCTTACAGTAAAAAATGAGGTCTGCAGATGCTGGAGATCACAGCTGAAAATGTGTTGCTGGTTAAAGCACAGCAGGTTAGGCAGCATCCAAGGAATAGGAAATTCAACGTTTCGGGCATAAGCCCTTCATCAGGAAATTTTGATGAAGGGCTTATGCCCGAAACGTCGAATTTCCCATTCCTTGGATGCTGCCTAACCTGCTGTGCTTTAACCAGCAACACATTTTCAGCTTTAGCTTACAGTAACCCAATTATTATAGGTGCAATATGAAAGGACATTTGCAGCCTGTTGTATTTGTTGTGACATTTTAGGTGGGTATGAAATTATCGTTGCAGTGGATACGTGTTTATCATTAGAATGAAACCCAAACCAAATGCAACAATTGAAAATTAAAATAAGTTCAAGATTTAAGCATCTGAATAAAAAGATGTAATTGTGTAACAGATTCATTAGCACTTGAAACATTGGTAAACATTTCAGCTTGTGACCCAAGGCTTCCTTCCTTCCTCGGACTTTATTGATCCTGAATGTATCCAACTGAAATTGACTGTTAAAACAGAGTAACACGCTGATTTAGTGACACCTAATATAATATGGCAGAAAGGTATATGTGCATAAATGTACTCTTCTCAGCAAATTTGGGTTGGAAATGCTAGGGTGCACATTTTCTAAATACGTAATTTATATTCTATTTTGAGTATGCTGGCTTGTGGTAACATCCCTTTTGCCTGTTATTTCTTCTGCCCTCTCTTTTTGTTCGCTTTGTTTCCAAGACAGTATTTGAAAGTGGATGTTATTCTAAAACTAACCACTGGGAGTCAGCCAGGAACATTTTCAGATTGGCTGTTTCATTAATCGTCCTCACTATTTGTGAAGGAGTGCTTGGTCTGCCTATATACCTGCCAACAGCAACACTGTTTACTTTCCTAATTCATCCCTGGAGCAATTGGAGGTGCAATCCCACATCCTGCCTTGCAGTAGCATCCTGATCTGCTACTTTTATGTAATTTACTTATTATTGTTGATAGGTTTGCAACATTAGCATTGTAACATCTGCAGTGCCAATTAAGGAACACTGTTCCTTTAATATCTTTTTAACATGAGTGAACAGCTTAACTGGACAAATAATGTTTGCTCCAGAATGTACTTTCATTGAGGTAGGTTGCTATTAATTTAAGTCAACTTATCTAACACATGCACACGTACTAATACTCTGATAAGGCTTCAAGAGGGATACTGCAAGTTCCACATTTAACATAAAACTGCATTTCTAGTTGTGTTTTGTAATGGTTGGTTTGAGATATAGTGCTATTCAAATCATTTACTATCTTTGAGTACTGTGATTACAATTTAACAGGCTAGAAACATCATCTTAAATTATCCCTTAGTCCAGTCTATGTAACTTTCTAAACTCCATTTTGCAGCTATCAGTGAATTGACAATGCAAAATTTAAATTACCCCACGGTGACTCTTACCACTGTGTGAATTCATGTGAGTTTCAAGAGCTCTGGCATTGGGGAAGCTCTTGTTGCAATGTGGGTAAGGGCATGGTTGCTGAAGAGGACCAGCCTCTTTCTCCTCTGATAGTGAGGATGCTTCCCTTTGTCTCCCACTGCAGTAGTACATGAGGTGAGCCTGCAGGTTGCGTTCACTGCGGTACCAAATTCCACATGACTTGCATGGAAAGATATCCTCTGCAATGAAAGAATATATGTACATTATAGTATGGGTGAAATCAGGCAATTTTTCATTCTTATAATGAGTTTGAGGCTATACTAATTTTTTTTGCCTTCCTTAAAATTGAGAGACAATCAGGCCTCCATTACTTTTTTGTCGAAATTAATCAATTATTCAAATTCCATTATTTTAAACTTCTTTTAAACATATATGTGATGAATTCTGGATATAGAACAGAAAGTATAACCTTTTGTTCAGGTCTTAATTTTATCAATGTTTTGTTAAATTGCTAACTATCTAATCCTTGATCTTGGTGATCACAGTCTCCGCTTCTGTGAAACAAAAGCAAAAAATTCATGGCAGCATCCTAGGAGAAAGCAAAGAAATGAATGTCACAGTTGTTTCAAGCATAGACCATTTGTTTTGAAAAAAGGTCAACATTCAAAACTTTAATCCCTTTATTCCCTCCACAGATGCTGACTGACTTGCTGGTATTTTCTGTTCTTTTTCCAGATTTCCAGCATCCACAGCTTTTGCTTTCCAATTCTATGGAACTGTTCAAATAGATCCTGTATTCTAAACAGACCATTATACAAAACATTTAACTGCACAGATGTTGCCTGTTTATTTTTTTTACTGCTTTCAAATGGAAGGGAAATCAGAGTGCAGTAAAGATGGTGATAGAACTCGATACTTCTATTGCCCCAAATCTGAAAATTTTATCCATGGTGAAAGCTGTAATTGGAAAATCAATAATTATTAGACAATTGAAATCCAATGACCCCAAAAGTAATGATCAACTTCTTTTTCTGACCCAGCCTTTTTTATTTTTCATCATATGATTTAAAGGGGTAATTTCACTGTAATCATGTTTACTGTGGTTGCGAGAGATTATGTAATTTCATCAAAAGGCATTGATGGGTTTGCAAGATGCTCTCATGAAGAAAATGACGTCTTTCTACTTTCCTCAAATACTACAAGGCCTGTCAAGATGACAGGATTCTGCTAAGTAGTATTGTGCAGATTTGGGGCATAGCATGTACATTTATCAAATGCTCGTATAAGGGAATATGATGCATGAGATAAATTATAATATCACAAAATGTGCTTGCTGTAGTGCAGGAGAACAGATGACACATAAGTGATTCGCATAGAATCTGGGTTTAAGCCAGTTAACCAGCATTAATATTCCTCACGTTGTTTCATTAAAGGCAATCTGGGCTGAGGTATATCAGCTTTCCTGCCAAAAAACCAAAGTGCCATGTCTTAAAGCAATAGTCACAACATTTGTTTGGCTAACTGTAAAGAATTCATATGAGTTGGGTGGAGAAGGGAATAAATGTTTTCACAAGCATTCCCTCTTTTGTGTTAGTTTATGTAGAAATCAATAAGAGTACAGAAAATGAAAAATCATTTTATAGTCACATTAATTTCTTTCACTACAGTTTCACACAAAGCACTTTCTGTCATTTTCATAATCTTTAAAAACAGATTAAAACTATTTTCTATGTGGTTACTTAAGAACAGTTATCTCATGTCAGAAACAAAAGTCAGATTCATGACTATAAAAGCGTAATTTCTAAACTTACTGTTTACGATTGCAGTAGGTAAAATGGATGCCATAGCTGCTTGCTGAGGTAGCAGCTGTATTGTGTCCAGTAGGCGGGCTGGATACATGCCCTCTGTGATGGCCATTTGGCTGACAGCTTGAAGCCTTGAGTCAAATTCCACCGCAAATGCAACCAATTCCTCACCCTCTGACAGCATTTTAGTCATTGTACACCAAAGCTGGCCCCCTAAAGAAAAGAAGAAATGTTCTGTTGATTAATTACAAAATAAATAACTTTAGAAGATCCATCAAATTATTCATAAGATTGCCCCTATATTATCTAATTTCATGAAGTCTACCAATTTTGTTTTCATATTTATTGGCTTTAACTCAGACTCAGGCAGTGATAGTTAATTACTGACTGTGAATACAATTTTGTTACAAAATGAAAGGTTGTGCTCCCAGTTCCCAGTTCTGTTCTCGCCTGACAAGACTGGACAATACAAACAATTGCGATACTCGTCCTAGAATTTGGCTCAATTCAAACTCTGAGTCAGGTGGTTGAGAATTTAAATCTCATTTCAGACTTCAACATGTAATGAATTGACATTTCAGTACAGGACCAAGACAGTACTAAATTGTCAAGAATATTGATACAGGCTGAGACATTGAAATAAACTAGTTTTTCTTTCAGGCTTTTGTGACATCTTTTTACAGAAAAAAAAAGTCAAATCTCTAAAATGTTCTTTCTTTGCCCACATTCATCTTTGAAAAACATAATCAATTACTGAATGTGAATACAATTGTGTTACAGTGTCATTGCTGTTTATGGGAGCTTGTACAGGACACGCTAGACTCTGGAGCAAGGCACCTGTGATAAAACTAAAAAATATAACTGATTGACTGTAAAGCACTTTGGGATAATCTAAGGATGTGAATTATACTTACACAGTTCCTAAATCTACCCCATTGGCAACTCATCAATTCACCCAACTGTGATTCTGAATTTTCTGGCTTTGTTCTAGTGAACATAACTCACTGATGTAGGTCAGATGGCAAAAAGATTACTGCCAGGGCTAACATTTCAAAAAGCTTTTTGAAAAGATTCTACCTCTCCAGAGAGAGGCAAGAAAGGATCAGGTCTCAACTGCAATTATATTGTAATCATCATATTGGAAAAAATGGCTATTTTTGACAGAAATAATATTCTCAGTTTATATTAAAAGAATTGGAAATTTTATCCACAAAACTGGAACTTAAACAAACAGATTGCATGTTGTAATTGTGAACAATTTAACACAAGGATAGAAAAAGCCAGATTAAAAATGGAATGGCAAAGCAACATAAATGTCTGGACTATGATTTCATGACTGTTATAAACAAACAAAGTTGAAACTTACAAAATCTATTTCATGTAAAATTTTACAGTCACTGTAAGAAACCTTTATAGTTTGTCATTTTTGGATTGTAACTCACATTTTATGAATTAATCTTATTGTATTAGAGCAATAATTCAAAACCTTCTCCTATCCCAGGTTTTCCACATGGTACACCTGAGTAATGCTTAAATGATTTAAAAGTAAATAAAGGTGAAATAGTCAAAATTTGACACTTGCCTTCTTTCCACTGATTCTCATCTGTTTTATACACATGCCTATTCTAACATGGAAATCTGAGCACAACCTAATATTGGGAGAATGGACGCTGATTGTATAGTCTTGCCATTAGACTTTATTTACGAAGAAAATACCAGCCCCTCGGTGTGAAGTGTAGAAGACAACCCCTCAACTCTTTATCTCGGATTCACTTTGATCTCAAGTTGAATACTGTGATTTTCTTTTCATGATGAAATTAAAAAGAAAAGTGGACATATTGTAGGATTGTATTGTAGGGTTGTGGGGAAAAAAGGGAACAGGAGCTAATGTTTTGTGATCTAGCTCTATAAATAGGCTGGATTTCCTTGGTGTTGGGATTCAGGAAAATTTATGTTGTGACTCCATTTCTACACTGGAAATACTGCTTTGAATGACTTTCTACATGGGAGGGGTGGGAAATGGGCCTCCTACACTGGCATGGAAGCCTGAATGGAAATGGAAATAGAGGTGATTGTGTCAAGACTGATCAAATGCCTGCCGCAACTTCTACACGTAAAATTGAAGTCTCCCTGAAGGAAACATCATCATTGACAGTGCTGAATGAACTTTGAATTGGGAGTATTCTCACTGCTGGTGCAATTGCCAGCTAACATTTTGATGTGCCTGTCAAAATAACATCACAGTCCATTGCATGCTTCTTTGACTTTTCACTCTGCTGCCTGTGAAGGCATAGGTCTGAAAACCTATAGGCCGGGTCTCTGCACTCTACTCTAAGTGGCTGCACACTCTGACCTGCGTAGCAATACAAAACTACACAGCAGCCCAGCTCATGGGTTACTTCCCGCATGCAGCCTCAACTTTTCTGACCCTGGAGTACCACTATCCCACAGCTTCAACAGAGGAACTACTCAGCACATCCCCTCTGCAGGTCATCACTTGATCATAGAATCCCTACAGTGTAGAAACAGGCCATTTGGCCCATTGATCCCACACTAACTCTCTAAGGAGCCTCCCAACCAGACTAAGCCCCGACATTATACTGCTGTGCATTTCCCTTGGCTCACCCATTTACCCTGCACATTCCTGGATACCATGGACAATCTAACATGGCCAATCCACCTACCCTCCACATCTTTGGACTGTGGGAGGAAACTAGAGTACAGAGAGGAAACCCACGCAGACATGGGGAAAATGTGCAAACTCCACACAGAGTGGAATCAAACCCGGGTCCCTAGTGTTATGATGCAGCAGTGCTAACCACGGAGCCAATGTACCACCTACTTTGTCTCACTCCTAGTGTGCTTCTCACAGAGATGGAATTTAGCTGCACATTATTAACATGCCAAGCTTACAGTTGCATGGCTATGCTTAGACTACTATTGCAAACGCTCTGCTGTGGTAATGAAATGAGGCCACAAACCACCTGTCCCTCAGTGTCATCTACGGATGTCAATTTAATGAAATAGCACACACATGTAAAGTACATACACTGACCTGTATTTTTCAGCTAACCCTAGATGGCTGGTAATGGTGAAATCCCCATTAAGATGAGTAAGAGGGACATGTGACCACAGTGTGGCAATGATTGCTGTGGGGCTGGGATGAATTCAGAGAATTCATCATGACTTATGGGTAGGAGGGGATGCATCGTTTGGCTGACACTATGTAATAAGGAAAGTCTATATTAATAGCATGCTGAGTACTGGAATGATCCAAACATTGAGAGGTCCAGGTTTGCCTCTCATTTCTATTTTTCCTATCTTACTGGGGTGTTCCCACCCCTAGGAGTTGAAGAATATTCAGACAGGAGGGAATTGGTCAGGGGGGAGGGAAAGATGTGGAAAGAAGCAGGAGACAAGTGCTCTAAGCACCAGCACACCTTGCTGAGTAATATTAGAGCTAGTAACACTAAATCAGGGACACTGCTTTAAGTGAAACAAACAAAAATAGTAATTGATAGAAAAACCTAGTAGACTTGGCAGTATCTGCGAAGAGAAGACAGCTGAAAGAGAGCTACTTGTTTCTGGTCTCCATTATGCACAGTTCTTTGTTTTATTTTAGTCCATAGCCTTAGTGTGGAGTATACACCTCAGAGGGCAGTTTCAGTGAGGATGGGTCCTAAGAATCACAGTTTGGAGATCAGTACTTGAAGCAACAGCAGAAGTGTGGTTACCTGTTAGAAATCCCTGGGACATTGCAAGCTCTTGCATTGCATAAAAATGATTTCATGATTAGATGAGCAATGCTGGGGGATTCAAGTACATGAGCCCTTCCCTTGAGAGAGTGGCCATCCTCATGAGGACCTACATAGAGCAGTGTCTGCAACATAATGTCCTGGAAAGACATAACCTATGTCAGTTATGTCAGTTCAAAGCCCATACGCTGATGTCTGGAGAGTACATAAGAAGTTACAACCCTGATTGGGCCACTGTTGCATGTGGCTACAGGGAATATCAGCTTCCTCCCAGCAGACCCCATCAGATCAGCAGGAAAGCACACCACAGAGTTCCATGCAGCTTGTGGGAACCCTGCAATCCTCACCTTTCTCAGTGGCTCTGACAGACCAAGCCTTTGTGATCCAGATCACTCCAGAGATTAAGGCAGTGTAGTCACAGTAAGGGTCCTCGAATAAGAAGGCTGAACACTGCTGTCCTCACTGTCACTTCACCAAAGAAATAAGCAGCTACCTTCAGCTTCTCAAAAGCAACAACAGAGCACATTGTAGCAGTCTGAGTGTCTGCAGAGCATTGGTCAACTAGATCATTGAATGAATTATTATGGTATTAGAGAATCATAGAATTCCTATAGCGTGAAAACAGGCCATTAAGCCCAACAAGTCCACACCAACACTCCGAAGAGTATCCCACCCAAACTCATTCGCCTACTTTACATTTCCTGACTAATGCACCTAACGATACCATCCCTGAACACTATGAGCAATTTAGCATGGCCAATTTACCAAATCTACACATTTTTGGACTGTGGGAGAAAACTGGTGCACCCGGAGGAAACCCACGCAGACACAGGGTGAATGTACAAACTCCACACAGACAGTCGCTCGAGGTTAGAGTCAAAACCAGGTCCCTGGCACTCTGAGGCAGCAGTGCTAACCACAGGATCACCGTGCTGCCCTGTTATGTAATTATTTGGAAAATAAATTTTCTCACTTTCTATATTGAATCAACTAGCTTCTGTAGTGCTTTGCAGAAAGAATGAATGAAAATTGCTTGTGTTAGAAATGGTGGTAGGGATTCCTGATGCGTATCCTGGCAACTGTTACTTTTCCTGTCCCATCCAATACAGTCCCAAACCAGACCTTGCCATGTGATTTCATGAATGACTCTTGCTGTTTTGTATGTATGATTTTCAAGTACTTTCTCTCTGTGATTCACTTGCAATGAAACCTGTGTGGAAAGACTATAAAATAGTAGGAACTATTATGACTATCATCACAGCTCCAGTATAATTCCCAGCTTGGCATAAAAATTTGCAAACACCCTTGATATTTTTGTCAATACCCTTGTCTTCTCTCAGTTGAAGTTAGCAGTCAATGTAATCTGTCAATCACATCCATCTCTTTCTGCTAGATCTCATAGAATCCCTACCATAAGGAATGAGGCCATTCAGCCTATCAAGTTCACACCAACCTTATGAACAGCATCCTACCCAGATCTACACTCAAAATTATATCCATATCCTGCATCTCCAATGTGGCTGACTCACCTCATCTACATATCCCTGGACACTGTGAGCAATTTAGCATGGCCAATCCACTCAGCCTACACATCTTTGAAATGTGTGAGGAAACCAGGGCAGACATGGGGAAAATGTGCAAACTTCGTAGACGGTCTCCTGAGGTTGGAATATAACCCAGGTCCTTGGTGCTGTGAGGCAGCGGTGCTAACCACTAAGCCGCTGTGCTGCCCAGATTTGACCACCACAGATTTCCATTGCCAGCCACAAGCTAACTCTCAACAGTAATACCTCAAGCAGAGCTGAATATCACATCTGGCCAGTGCCCAGCTTACATACTTAAAAATGGATGAAGCCTTAAGCTGACAAAGTAAGGTACTCTTAATAAGGAAAACAAAGCAGACAGTAGGTGTCATGAAGCAATTAGACATGAAGATTGAGCTTAGTCCAGAGTCCAATCCACAAAGGTACACTTTTCAGCCTAATTACTAGGAAGCAGATCAGAAGATGGAAACCTCTTTCCCTTTAGCTCAAAGGGCACTAAGCCAATGTGGCTTGTTTTTCCCACACATTTAACTGAGGTCAATCATGCAGCACAAACCAAATTAAGCTTCTTATGTTTCTATTTCACAAAATGCAGTGCACTTACCAACTGACTGAGTGAGGGACTGAATGTTTCTGCCAATTCTGCAATGGATCTTGCAGATTGAGAATAGATTTTTCTAACAAAACATCAAATTCAATATGAACTATGCTGTTCATTAGTGAAGCAAATACTGTAGTTTTTGATAAGTAACTAGAGTGTTTATCTTCTAATAATGACAGCACTTTTACGTACACTTCATTTTTTTCTCCTGAAGATTAAAATTTGGAAATGACTATTTGCAAGAATCTGGTAGAGGAGATAAGAACAAATAAGATATGTTAACACTCTGACAGAATTAGGACATTGTTGTATGAAAACCCAGGCCAATTAATTAAACCAGTCTGTTAGTTTTCAACAATGTGCAAACAAGCCTATGTAAAATCCTTCATCATTTTCAACATTTTTTTTCAAATGGAAAGTGATTGTGACAATCAACTTCTGCATCTGGTTACATTTGCAGAATGATGATATAATTACTGAGTACAAAACTCTCCTGAGGAAAATAATATATGACAACGCGATTTTAAATAATATGCTTTGTGGTAACAAAAATCAGACCAGATTAACAAAATTCATTTGAATAGAGTTTGGACACAAACAGACCCTAAAATCTTTCTAAATGTTTTCTAATTATAAGCTAAGACCAAGTGTAATGCAGATGGCCTTCAAGCTATCACCTTTTCCCCACATTACAACTTGCTGAAAAAATAATGTGCTGAATACCTGGCATTTGATGTTGGGTGCCTGATTCTCTACACCTATATCAGTGGGACCTGGGAAGATTGAGGTGATGAAGTTCAAATTATCTTTCCATTAATATGTCTATTATGAAATTAGCATTACTTATTTATTGATAATATAATAGTGCTAAGAGTAACTCTTTCTGAACCTCTTGGTCTAGGAAATCTAAACAAGACAAAACAGTGAGCAAGAAATTGAAGCACTTTGGTATCATTTGGGATGCAAGCAAGGACAGTTGCTCATCACTAATTGTCAAAGAGAATAGTCAAGAAACATCCACATTGCTGTAGGTTTGGAATTACAACTGGACAGACTAGCTAAGTGTGGCAGATTTCTTTCACTGAAGAGCCATTACTAGATCAGATGTTTTCTCACTACAGTTGAAAGTGGTTTTATGATCACTAATATTGTGAATAGTTTTAATTCCAGACTTTTTAATTGATTGATTTTAAATTCCATCAGATGCCATGATGGGATTTGAACCCATTCCTCCAGAGCATTAGCATTGGCCTCATGACAATGGGTCTAGTGACATTACTGCTACTCCATTACCCATCCATAAAAATATTTTTTTTTAAATGAACATCTTTAGGCTTGTTACCAGATTAGCAGAGCTTGAAGTTGTATAAGGTTAACTTATACTGTCATTTAATGTGTTGCGGCTCAGACGGTACCAACCTTGCTCTTAGTTGGAGCTTGCTTTGTGCAAAACACATGCTTCATTACACAAGTGACTATATTTCAAATGTATTTTATTATGGCTAAAGAAAGCTTTTTTCCTTGCATTCATCAGGATAAATGTAAGAATGCTAAATTTTGAACAATTACAACAATTTATACAATAGTAAAAGATACTGATGATAAGCTGAGGCATTGTGATTGAAAAAAACAAAAGGGACCGACAGGCTCCCCAAGCTCCCAGGCAATTCAAATAAGGTGCAAGTTTTGAAAATGTCCATTATGGTTGCAGGAAACATGTTTCCACATTTGAGTACATTGATTATATGCCACTTCTACCAAGCATAAATGAACTATGTTATAAGCTTGACTGATTACCTTAAATGAGTTATTACTGACGAGGATGGAATAATAGAGTCATAGAAATCTACGGCACAGAAAAAGGCTCATTACATTTGCATTGGTCAAAAACAACCACCTATTTTAATCCCATTTTCTAGTACTGGCCCATAGCCTAGTATGCCTTGCCATTGCAATTAAATATCTAAATCCTTCTTAACTTAGAGGGTGGCTGAGACACTTTGCTGAGGAGCATTCTGTGGGAAGTTGGCTCAATCACCACGACAGATCAGTGGAGTGAGGAAGAACCCATTGTCAACAAACAGTAAGTCCCAAACATTATATTATTGTAGTGTTTTCATTCTTCCCTCCTCTTCTAACTTAAAAAAAAGGAAAGAGGGATTGAGATAGGCTGTTCGGAAGTTTGTTGCAGCAGAGAGGGTATTTGGTCTGCTTGAACTGTAATTTAAGTGACCACTTGTTATAAGTGCACACTTAAGTGAATACTGGACTTCTTTGAGTAAGGCAAGCAAGGTCAGATTCTTTTATCTTTCTTAGTGTAAAAAGGCAGAGATGGCAGTTAGGGCAGTGATGTCTCCTCCTGAGAGATGTAGAAGATCAGGGAGTAGTCCGGTATTCCTGCCGACTATGTCTGCAGGAAGTGTGACCAACTGCAGTTCATTACAGAACGCATTGTTCGGTTGGAGTGGCAGTTGGACACACTGAGAAGCATACGGGGGGGCACAGAGTGTGACAAACACTTGTTACAATGAGGTGGTCACACCACAGGTTCAGTTATGTCGATCGCTGACTGCCAAGAGAGGCAGGCAGGTATTGCAGGCATCTCCTGTGGCTATTCCCCTCTCTGTCAGGCATATTGCTTTGGATACTGTTGGCGGTTAGCCTCTCAGTGGAGTATAACAGCAGCAGCCAAGCCCTGTGGGCACCACAATTCGCTCAGCTATAGAGCATGCTTGAGCAAGATTCAACTGAGCGATAGTAGTAGGAAACCTGCTAGTTAGGGGCACAGCCAGGCATTTCTGCGGCTGGGTTCAAGACTCCTGTATGGTATTGCATCCCTGGTGTCAAGATCAAGGACGTCTCTGAGTAGTTGCACAAAATACTTAAGAGGAGGGTGAGCAGCTTGAGGTCATGGTGAACATAGGTAGAAAGACAGATGAGGCTTTGCGGAGTGAGTACAGTAAGTTAGGAAAAAAGCTGAAAAGCAGGACTGTGAGGATAGTAGTTTCTAGGTTACTGCCAATGTCATGTGCTAGTGAGACAAGGAATAGAAAGATAAGACAGATGAATACACCATGGTGGCACAGTGGCTCAGTGGTTAGCCCTGTTGCTTCACAGCACCAGTGACCTGGGTTTGATTCCAGCCTCAGACAGACTATCTGTGTGGAGTTTATACATTCTCCCCATGTTTGCATGGGTTTCCTCCCACAGTCCAAAAATGTGCAGGCTAGGGAAATTGGTCATGCTAAATTGCCCATAGTGTTTAGGGAATGAGCCGGTTATGGGCATTAGTCAGGAGTAAATGTAGTAGTATGGAATAGGTCTGAGAGGGTTGATGTGGACTTTTTGGGCCACAAAGCCTGTTTCCACACAATAGGGATTCCATGATTCTATGAATTACCTGGTTTAGGAGCTGATTCTTGGATCATGGAGATCTGTTGTAGGGCAGGGATGACCTGTTCAAGAGGGAACGTTGCATTGAAACTGGAGGGGAAATCATATCCTTGCAATGAGTTTCAATAGTGTTACCCAGGATTGATTAAATGAGAGTGCAGGAGGCTGGGAACCAGAGCAGCAGGTCAGCAAGTAGAGGGATTAAAGGGAAAGTGGATATTAGGACCAGTAAATTAGATAGAAAGAGCAGGCAGAGACAGGTAAATGGACATGATGATACTAACTAGCTGAAATGTGTTTATTTCAATGCAAGGAGTATTATAGGTAAGGCAGATGAGCTTAGAACCTATACCAGTACATAGGTCAACGATGTTGTGGCCACTACAGAGACTTGGTTGTGAGAGGGACAGGACTGGCTGCTCAACGATTTAAGGTATTATTGTTTTAGATGAGATAGAGAGAAGGTAAAAGAGGCAAGGGAGTTGCACTACTATCAGGAAGAATGATTCATCTGTGCTCAGAGGGCACGTACTGGAGCGGGTCACCCACTGAGGCAATATGGATAGAGCTTAAAAATAAGATGGGTGCAATCACTTTGATAGGATTATACTATAGGCTCCCCCAACAGCCACTGAGAGATTGAGGAACAAATACATAGGCAAACTATGGAAAGGTGCATTGGGTTGTCATAGTGGATGACTTTAACTTCTCCAATATTGACTCCTTAGACCAAGAGACGGGGCAGAACTTGTTTGGTAAACCTGAGACAGTTTCTTGAAATAGTGTGTGGATAGTTCAACTAGAGGAAGGGCCAAACCGGACCTTGTACTGGCTAATGAGCCTGGCCAAATGACTGACCAATCAGTGGGAGAGCATTTTGGAAACAGTGATCACAACTCCTCAAGGTTTAAGATAGATATGAATAAGGATAAGTCAGGACCCTGTAGGAAAGTACTAAACTTGGGGAAGGCAAATTACATCAGTGTTAGGCAGGAGCTAGGAAGTATTGATTGGAATTAGCTATTATCAGGCAAGCCGACACTTGACATGGGGGAATTTGTTTAAAGACCTGATTGTAGTGGATGGTCAGCATTGAATACTTTTAAGGAAAAGAGACAGAATTTTAATTAATGATGTGTTGAAGGGCTATGGAAAGCAGGCAGAAAAGTGGAGTTCTGCCTGAGATTAGATCCAAAATGATTGTATTGAATAACAGATCGGCTTGAAGGGCTGGATTGCCTATTTTTGGTCCAGGTTCTTAGGTTTGTCTATCACCCGATCATTCCATGTCCACTGCCATCCTACTCAGCTGAACAATCTTCTTCCCACCCGCTTCCCCTTTACTCATTAAAGTCCTGGAATACAAGCTTGTATTCTCTCCTCCAAATTATGTCATTCCTTCACAGGTCTTACCACCAACAATGTGATGCCAGTTCCAATATACTTTAGGCATAACTTCTCAACCCAATAATTTGCTTCCAGAATTTCTTCCATCAGCAGCAGCACATTCGAGTTAAAGCTGTGGTTTTTATTGATTTATGGCAGCAAATGCATCACTAATAATCACTAATCACTAAACGCCCATCACTAATTCTTAGTATACAATGTTGATAGTAGTCATGATTTGGAGATGCCAGTGTTGGACTGGGGTGTTGTGGAGCCACGTGATGAAGGAGCGGTACTCTGAAAGCTAGTGTGCTTCCAATTAAACCTGTTGGACTATAACCTGGTGTTGTGTGATTTTTAATGTTGATAGTGGTTTGCACCTATCTGTTAAGGACATCATCTGCACATATGCTATTCATCCATGTGCTATCTTACCACAGTCAGCACTGTTGGAAATATGCATAATAGCAACTTCTAAAAGACAAGTTTCCTTCAAAGTCTAGCAAATCATTCGCAGGATAATTGCAGGATATTTTCAATGCTACCTCTCAGTCAGCTGGCAGGAATTTTACGACAGTGATCAAGTGAGAATTGCTCAACAGCTCTTTTCTGCCTTCCTGTTCACCAATTCCATGAAAATTAGTGACTAATCATACAAGAAATCATGGTCACAATATTTATTTGATCATTGGCTCTACATTCCAATCTGTCAGGTATAAGTAAGAGCATCTTTTTGCTAGGATTATCTGCTTCTGAGAGATATTACTTATTTAAATTTTCTATCAGCAAAAAGCAGGCATTTTTAATGGTTTTGCTGGTGCCGAAGCTCAGCAATACCCTGACACACAGACACACACATACACCATCTCTCCCCTCATCACTTATAAACAAACACACTGGATCAGGATGGATGTCAGTGTTATGTCTACTAAGCTCCTTTTCTCTCTGATTACAACCAAATTTCATGTAGATTTCGGTGAAATTACAGGCTGTTTTAAAAAAGGTGACATTGTAATGGGTTTTAACAATGGTTACCTAATTTGGCTGTTAACAATTTAAATAAAACTGCAATGTATGGACACAGTCTGCCCGAAACGTTGATTCCCCGGCTCCTCAGATGCTGCCTGACCTGCAGTGATTTTCCAGCACCACACTCTGTACACAGCCTGCAGCCAATTATAATGACTGCCTGATGCTACCGGGTGATAACTTCACTACCCAAATGAGAACCAACTCTGGAGAGCAATGTTACCTTTCAAATATCTTCACAACTCAAGAGTAGCACTTTGTGGCAATAACAGCATCTTTGGAGATCTGCACTTAGGGGAGATTTTCAAAGATAATACCTCTGGTGAGGTCCTCCAATGTATATCAGATTACATTACAGATGTGAAAAGCACCCCACAATTTTACATTCGACAGTAGTGAAGCACAGTAATCTGGGGCATAGCAATCTCTGATTTCCCTATTTCATTGTTTTCCAAAATGAGTGCAGTCTTTTCAAGTCAACCCTGGTGTGCCTGGATCTCAATGTAGTTTTTTTTTCTTTTGCAAGTTTCCACAAAATGATGTTCAGCACTCTGACAGAATGAAAATAAGCTTACTGTAACTGTATAGCTTTCGAGTTACCATCACACTGTACAGTGTGTAGCAAGTCAAACTCAAGAAGAAGCAGCACCTTACCATCAGAGGGAAACTGACACATTAGTTTGAAATGTTACAAACTTGGAAAAACATTTTCTGTGTACAAAGCTTTACAATACACAGGAGTTGCTGGTAGATGATATGAACAGGCTAACACTTTGGGCACAGTTATCCTCTTCTCTGCTCAATAAAAATTGAATTAGTAGAAAATTATGACTCTAAAATAAACAAAGTTAAAAATCACACAACACCAGGTTATAGTCCAACAGGTTTAATTGGAAACACACTAGCTTTTGGAGCGCCGCTCTTTCATCACCTGATGTGCTTCCAATTAAACCTGTTGGACTATAACCTGGTGTTGTGTGATTTTTAACTTTGTGCACCCCAGTCCAACACCGGCATCTCCAAATCATAAAATAAACAAGTTAGCACTTGCTTTAACATAGGGACAACTGAAAGTTACATAAATGTGCTAAATGTTTAACTTCAATCATTATCAACTACAGCAATCTTTAGAAAGAAAAAAAAGACAAGATTAATGATTTTACCATGAAGGTTTACTTCCTCAGTCTGAACCTCATATCTAAGGTTTGATGCCCATCAGGTTAAAGTCACCACGACTCACTTCTCTCAAATGAAAGCATAGCCTATATTTTTCTGGGATTGTGTTGTCGTTCATTTTCATGACAGACAGAGCTCCCTATTGCATGACTATTTTCAGACCTGGAAATCTTATTTTTATATTTGCATTGATTCCCAGATTTCCAGAAAACTCCCAAATTAAGCTGTATTGTATGCAATTGACTGCAATTGACTGAAGAAATAAAGTTGCTGCAAATTGGATGCCAGCTTCTGGTCCATCACTTTGAAAAAGGTGACATGTGATTGACAGTGTGGAGTGCCATGAGTAGAGAATAAGTTTCTTTTCAAGCTTGATTCAGCAAACTGTCAGTCACAACACAGGATCTGGATTTAAATTCCAATATCGGCCCTCAACTGAGAATTTCAGATTATTAGGTTTAAAGTATGCTTGGCCAAATAACCATATAGGAGCTTCTTAAACATTCATTTACATGATGTGCTGGTCAGGCTAACATTTATTGTTTACCCCAAATTGCCCAGAAGGTAGTTAAGAATCAATCATGTTCCTGTTGTTCATAGAGTCATAGAGATAGTAATAACATAAAGTGTACCACATGTCATTTTAACAACTTCATCCACTTGTCCTGGTTCCTTAAGGGACTGGTGTACATGCATACCAAGATCCTTCAGATTCTTGGTGCTTCACAATGTCTTATCATTCATTATGTCTTGCCTTGTTTGTCCTGCCCAAGTACATTAGTTAACATTTTTCCAGACGGAATTCCATTTGCCACTGATCAGCCAATCTGATCAGCCCATCTACATCCTCTTGTAATCTAAGGTTAAAAGATAAAGTTGCCATTGTGTTACCAGATTATAAGGCTACTCTCTCATTAGAGAGAAATCACTGGTGATACTTTTACTTGTGAATCACCATGATTCAGGTGAAGGGAGCGGTGGAGAAGAATAGTACTTTATCCTCAATCAGTGTAGAAATTGAACCCAAACTATTGGTGTCACTCGGCATTGCAAATCCAGCCATCAGCTAACTGAGCTAACCAACCTTATCCTCCGCATTATTTACAACATCACCAATCTTTGTATCATCTATCAACTTACTAAATAACCCTCAACATTTAAGTCTAAGTCATTTATGTAAATAATAAACAGCAAGGACTCCAACACTGACCTCCGTGGAACCCTAATAGACACAGACACACAGTCAAAAAATGCTCCTCAACTATCACCCTTTGCTTCTTGCCACTCAGCCAATTGTGGGGCCAATTTGTCAACTGTCACTGGATCCCATGGGCTCTGACCTTTTTAATCAGTCTCCCATTTAGGACATTATCAAAAGCTTCACTGAAGTCCAGATAGACCACATTAAAAGTATTGCCCTCTTCCATATGCCTTAAAAAGATCCAACCATGTTAGTCATACACAACTTCCCCTTAAGAAAACAATGCTGACTGTTCTTGATAAATTTATAATTCTCTAAATGCAATTAAGTCCCTCAGAATTGCTTCCAATAGCTTCCCCATCAATATGGTAAGACTGACTGCTCCATCCTTGAAGAATGGTACCACACTGGCTGTTCTCCAATCCTCTGGCACATTCCTGTTTGCACGCTCCCCTGCTATTTCCTCCCCAGTGTCACAACCTGAGATACATTTCATCCAGCACTGGAGATTTACCTACTTTAAAGTATGCCAGACCATTCAACCTGCTATGTCTATGCTAGTTTCTTTAATTGCATCACTGACCTCTCTGTTGTCTATACCCATATCATCCCTCTCACTAGTGAACACCAACCCAAAGTTTTCATTCAGAACCCTACCTACATCTTCTGGCTCCATGCACAAATTACTGCTGTGGTCCTTATTATACCTGTAAAACAACTTAGGATTTTCCTTTATTTTACCTGCCAGTATCCTTTCATAGTTCGAAGAGTATGGTGCTAGAAAAGCACAGCAGATCAGGTAGTATCCAAGGACGTTTCCTCATCTCCTTTTTAACTTTTGGATTGCATATTCTATTGATATCTTGCATATCCTTCAGAGCATTTGCTGTTTTAAGCCTTTAGTTTCTGCCATCAGCCTTAATGTTTCTCTTAATCCAATTCAGTGTATTTTTTTAATATTCATTTTATGGGATGTGGGTGTTGCTGGCTGGTCAGCATTTATTGACCTTCCTTTGTTGCACTTGAGAGTGTGGCATTGAGCTTCCTTCTTGAACAGCTGCAGTCTACCTGCTGAAGGTTGACAACATGGTAGAATGGTGGCTCACCGCTGCATCACAGCGCCAGTGATATGGGTCCAATTCTACCCTTGACCAACTGTGTGTGGGGTTTACACATACTCCCTGTGTATGTGTGGATTTCTTGGGTGCTCTGGTTTCCTCTCACAGTCCAAAATAGTGCAGGTTAGATGGATTAGTGATGCTAAATTGCCATAGTGTACTGGGATGTGCAGGTTGGGTTGGCTATGGTGGGTGTGGGGTTAGGGGAAAGGGGTGTGGGTCTGGCTGGAATGTGCTTTGGAGAGTCATTGCAGACTCGATCCGCAGTGTAGGGATTCTATGACAATATCAGTAGGGAGGGAATTCCAAAATTTTTACCCAGTGACAGTGAAGGAATAGCAATATATTTCCAAGTCAAGATGGTGAGTGGGGTTTGGAGGGGAAAATGCAGGAGATGGTGTTCCCATTTATCTTTTGCCCTTGTCATTCGAGATGGAAATGTCATGGGCTTGGAAAGTGCTCTCTGAGGGTCTTTGGCGAATTTCTGTAGATAAGGCACACTGCTGCTACTAAGCGATAGTGGAGGGAATGGATGCTTGTGGTTTTAGTGTCAATCAAGCCGGCCGCTTTGCTTTGGATGGTGTCAAGCTTTATGAGTGTTGTTGGAGCTGCACTCATTCAGGCAAGTGGGGAGTATTCCATCATATTCCTGACTTGTACCTTGGACAGGTTTTGAGGAAACAGAAGGTGAGTTACTCAATAGACAATAGGTGCAGAAGTAGGCCATTCTGCCCTTCGAGCCAGCACCATCATTCATTATGATCATGGTGATCATCTTCAATCAGTATCCTGTTCCTGCCTTATCCACATAACCCTTGATTCCATTATCCTTAAGAGCTCTATCCAACTCTTTCTTGAAAGTATCCAGAGACTTGGCCTCCACAGCCTTCAGGGGCAGAGCATTCCATTCTGGGTGAAGAAGTTTCCCATCAACTCTGTTCTAAGTGGCCTACGCCTTATTTTTAAACTGTGCCCTCTGGTTCGGGACTCACCCATCAGCAGAAACGTGCTTCCTACCTCCAGAGTGTCCAATCCTTTAATAATCTTATATGTTTCAATCAGATCCCCTCACTGCCCCAAACTCCTGCCCCCACCCCAGCCTGACTCCTATTGAGACAAAGGATTGACTATGTGTCATTCCTGGAGCACCACGGCAAGTACCCCTCTGTGTAACATCACCCCGATGGTACAATCCTTTAATAATCTTATAAATCTCAATCAGATCCCCTCTCATCCTTCTAAACTCAAGAGTATACAAGCCCAGTCACTCCAATCCTTCAGCGTAAGATATCCCTGCCATTCCTGGAATTGACCTTGTGAGCCTATGCTGCACTCCCTCAATAGCCAGAATGTCTTTCCTCAAATTTGGAGACCAAAACTGCGCACAATATTCCAGGTGCAGTCTCACCGGGGCCCTGTACAGCTGCAGAATGACCTCTTTGCTTCTATACTCAATTCCTCTTGTTATGAAGGCCAGCATGCTATTAACTTTCTTCACTGCCTGCTGTACCTGCATGCTTGCTTTCATTGACTGATGTACAAGATCCCGTTGTACTGCCCCTTTACCTAACTTGACTCCATTTAGGTAATAATCTGCCTTCCTGTTCTTGCCACCAAAGTGGATAACCACACATTTACCCACATTAAACTGCACCTGCCATGCATCCTTGCACTCCTAGTCTGTCCAGGTCACCCTGTATTCTCCTAACATCCTCCTCATATTTCACCCTGCCACCCAGCTTGTGTCATCAGCAAATTTGCTAATATTACTTTTAATACCTTCATCTGTATCATTAATGTACATTGTAAAATTCCTAGCAGTATTCCTAGCCTTTGACCTGTTCTTGTGGCCATTGTGTTTATGTGGCAATACCGGTTGATTTTCTGGTCAATGGTGACCCCCAAATGTTGATAGTGGGGGATTCAGTGACACCGCTGAATGCCAAGGAACTGGTGGCTAAATTGTTTTATTGGTCATAGCCTGGTATTTATATGGAACGAATGTGTATCCCTTGATATCCAAGATTCACAGTATTTGATAGTCCCTCTCTTTTTCTTTCTTGGAACATGTTACTGTGTACTCTATTTCCTTCTTGAATGTATCTCATTGTTGTGAGACAGATTGACTTGAAAGTATCTACTCCCATTCAACTCTAGCCAAATCCAATCTGATCTTATTAAAAGCAACCTTCATCCCAATTCAGAATTTTGATTTCAGGCCCATTTTTCTTTTCCATAAACTTCTTGAATCTAACTGAATTATGATTGCTGTCTGCAAAATGTTTCCACACTGACACTTCAATCACTTGCCCTGCTTTGTTGTGTAAAACTTAAGTCCAGGACCATCCAGGACCATCCAGGACCATCCCTCCCTTGTTGACCCTTCTATACAAAAGGGATTGAGTATAGAAGCAAAGGGGTTCTTCTGCAGCTGTAAAGGGCCCTGGTGAGACCACACCTGGAATATTGTGTGCAGTTCTGGTCTCCAAGTTTGTAGAAAGTCATTCTGGCTATTGAGGGAATGCAGCTTAGGTTCATGACGTCAATTCCTGGAATGGTGGGACTACCTTACGCTGAAAGACTGGAGAGACTGGTCTTGTATACCCTTGAGTTTAGAAAACAGAGAGGGGATCTGATTGAGACGTATAAGATTATTAAAGGAGTGGACACTCTGGAGGCAGGAAACATGTTTCCGCTGATGGGTGAGTGCCGAACCAGAGGACACAGCTTAAAAATAAGGGGTAGACCATTTAGGACAGAGATGAGGAGAAACTTCTTCACCCAGAGAGTAGTGGCTGTGTGGAATGCTCTGCCCCAAAGGGCAGTGGAGGTCCAGTCTCTGGATTCATTTAAGACAGAGTTGAATAGAGCTCTCAAGGATAGTGGAATCAAGGGTTATGGAGATAAGGCAGGAACAGGTTACTGATTAAGGATGATCAGCCATGATCATATTGAATGGTCGAAGGGCAGAATGGCCTACTCCTGCACCTATTGTCTATTGTCTATATGCTTGCTTAAAAAGCTGCCCTGGATGCATTTTAAGAATTCCGATTCCTCAAAATCTTGGGGAAGTTGAAATCCTCTACTATCACTACCCTATTTCTTTTACACTTCCCTGAAACTTGCCTATATACCTGTTCTTCTGTTTTTTTTTCTGACTATGAAGGGGCCTATATGCCAGCAATGTAGTTGTTCCATTTGGTTTTAATATCTACCCATACAACTTAATTTGAGGAGCTTACTAAAAAGTCATCCTGTTTTACTGCCGTAATAGATTCCCGAATCAAAATTGCTACAACTCCTTCCATCGTTCTTGCCTGAAGACTCTGTACATCCTGTCCCCCTGTCAACCATACCTCAGTGAAAGTAATGACACAGACCTGTATGGACCAAGGCAAGATTAAATACAGATGACAGTTTCCTTCCCTGAAAGATATTTGTGAACCAGATGAGTTTTTCCAAAAATGGTTTCATTGTCACCATTATGCTCTCAATTCCACATCTTCTTTGAACTCAAACTACCCCGATCTGACAAGGGTTCCCAGAATGTTAGTTGGATCTCTGGGATTAATAGTTGAGAGAGGGTTGCTGGAAAAACACAGCAGGTCAGGCAGCATCTGATGAGCAGGAAAATCAACGTTTTGGGCTGGAGCCCTTCATCGGATGCTTTCTGACCTGCTATGCTTTTCTAGCAACACACTCTCAACTCTGATCTCCAGAGGGCGGCACAGTGGCACAGTCGTTAGCACTGCTGCCTCACAGCGCCAGAGACCCGGGTTCAATTTCCACCTCGGGTGACTGTGTGGAGTTTGCATGTTCTCCCCGTGTCTGCGTGGGTTTCCTCCGGGTGCTCCGGTTTCCTCCCACAGTCCAAAGATGTACAGGTTAGGTGAATTGGCCATGCTAAAAGTGCCCGTAGTGTGAGGTGAAGGGGTAAATGTAGGGGAATGGTTGCTCTTCGGAGGGTCGATGTGGACTTGTTGGGTCAAAGGGCCTGTTTCCACACTGTAAGAAATCTAATCTGCAGACCTCACTAGCTCTCTGGGATTAATAGTCTAGTGATAACATTACTAGCCATCACTTCTCCTAAACACTGTAAAGATCTAGGTGAAAGTGACTATGACAGATGCTAGAGATTAGAGTCGAGGGTGTGGTGCTGGAAAAGCACAGCAATTTAGGCAGCATCCGAGGAGCAGGAAAATTGATGTTTCAGGCAAAAGCCCTTCATCAGAAATTACTGTAAACATCTGTCAAGACATTGGCAGCAAAATTATTTGCTTCTTTCACAGTTAATATTTTGCAATATTTCCTTTAACAGCAAATGAATATAAGGAAGGATTCAATTGATCTAAAGTTCCAGAAAAAAGGTCATATCCAACTAAATGCCAGCTTTGCTTCTTTTTCCATAGATGCTCTTCAGCCTGCTGATACTTCCCAGCAGTTTCTGTTTTAGTTCAGATTTTCTGTATCAACAGTTTTTGCTTTGATAGTTTTTGATTACTCTACCAGGGCTCTTTACTCATATCCTCTTTTTTATCTAGGTAGCTTGGCCTTGCAGGATTGGTGTGATAGATTCATTGTTGCATCTGCTACCCTTCCCAATATAGAAACACTAATCACTGCTTGTGGGTGTTCTACACTGATCATTAAAAATAATCTTAAAGTAAACATTACTCCAACATTGTTATATTATCATCATATTAATATAAGGTTAAGTACTACTGTAATCAAAACATATTGCTAATTTAAGTGTGGCACAAGATTATTTTTTTTTGATGACCTTTCACTATCCACTTGTTGGTTTGGGAATACAAAGCCATAGTTCAAATCCTATTGCTTTGCTAATTGACAGTGTTATGAAGCCATGATTTTTGATAAGTGACTTTATGGATAAGCTCAGGCCACATTCCAGTGACGTGAAATCAGAGTCAAAGATGGCTGCACATTTGCACCAATTGTACTTTCCCCATTTTAAGGCTATCATGTGGAATTGATTAGTGTACTGGGCCATGCTAGGAACAAACATTTCTTGAAGGAGTATGAATGGGAGTCATTTCCTATCCCATTAACAAGACAATCACCTGAACCCAAAACTGGATGGAGACAAACCGTTAGCTGAAATCATGTGGACAACAGGATACTGGCTGAAAAGCTGGTGATCAGATATAATAAGTTATGTAAACCAGCACAGAATCCTCTATTCTACAACAATATTTAGAGAAACTGAACAGTAAGAGAGAGGTCATGTGCCAAGCCAGCTACTCCTTTATGTAATAGAGTCAAAGAGTCATAGAGACGTACAGCATGGAAACAGATCCTTCAGTCCAACTCGTCCATGCTGACCAGATATCCCAATACAATCTAGGCCCACCTGCCAGCACCCGGCCCATATCCCTCTGAACCCTTCCTATTCATATACCCATCCAGATGCCCTTTAAATGTTGCAATTATACTTGCCTTCACCACTTCCTCTGGCAGCCCATTACACACACACACACACACACACACACACACACACACACACACACACACACACACACACCACCCTCTACGTGAAAACGCTGCCTCTTAGGTCTCTTTTATATCTTTCCCCTCTCCCCTATATGTATGTCCTCTGGTTCTGGACTCCCCGACCCCAGGGAAAATACCTTGTCTATTTATCCTATCCATGCCCCTCATGATTTTATAAACCTCAATATGGTCACCCCTCAGCCTCCGATGCTCCAGAGAAAACAGCCCCAGCCTATTCAACCTCTCCCTATAGCTCAAATCCTCCAACCCTGGCAACATCCTTATAAATCTTTTCTGAACCCTTTCAAGTTTCACAATATCCTTCTGATAGGAAGGAGAATAGAACTGCATGCAATACTCCAGAAGTGGACTAACCAATGACCTCCCAACTCCTGTATTCAATACTCTGACCAATAAAGGAAAGCATACCTTCTTCACTATCCTATCTGCCTGTGACTCTACTTTCAAGGAGCTATAAACCTGCACTCGAAGGTCTCCTTGTTCAGCAACACTCCAGAGGACCTTACCATTATGTGTATAAGTCATGCTAGGGAACACCACCTGAGTGAAGGCAATTGCAAAGCTACACTCAGGTGGTATCCTGAACAGGCATACAGACCACAACAGAGGTCAGCTCAGAGCCAACAAAACCAAAACAAAACCAAGCCTCAACCAAACAGTTAAAATTCTCTTTAGGATCCAAGACGGAAAGCCATTTAGCTGCTGCCAGTATGCCAACTCAAGGCAGGAAGGGATTCTTAATAGACAGAAATTGAGTGAGAAAAGACCAGGGCCTGCATCCAGGGAAGTACGCACCTTCGAAAGTCCACTATTTTCTCTACAAGTCAGTGCAAGCAAATGAGATACTGAAGAACTAATTCCTTGTTTAAGTCTCTCTCTCTGAAACAACTTGCAAAGTTTCAAATCCTGTCTGCCTAGGGACCGAAGGGTCTGTTTCCATGCTGTACATCTCTATGACTCTATGACTAGCCTCAAAGATTCAAACGAATAAACATTCAGCTCAACAGCTACTGACTACCAAGGCAGAGATAAATCTATGCAGTCCATAAATCTATACGTTTAAATGGTCTTGATGCTGAACTCAGGAGGATCATTGAGCTCAGCCCAATGTCAACCAAGTCATGAACCTTCAAGAATCTTTGCATGGACTTTAAATTGCTCAATTCATGTTTCCATTCTGTAATATAGTTAGATGTGTCTATGTTTCCAAATAGGATTAAGAACAGTAAATACTATTCTGTTTTGTTCTTAAACTCAAAGAAACTCATCTGATTGTATTGTATAATCACTGCATGTAAAGAGTTAAACTTCAGAAATGAGGTAACAAAGGTCCAGAGACAATATATTCCTGTTAGGTACAGAGAATGCTGGATGACTAAAGAAATTGAGAGTTTAAATTGAATTCCCTGGGGTGAGGGAGTCCAGAACCAAAGAGCATAGGTATGGGGAGAGAGGGAAAATTCAATTTTATCTTAACATGAAAAAAGAGGATTAGATTAGATTACTTACAGTAGTGGAAACAAGCCCACACCAACCCCCTGAAGAGCAACCCACCCAGACCCACTCCCCTACATTTATCCTTTACCTAACACTCCGGGCAATTTAGTATGGCCAATTCACCTAACTTGCACATTTTTGGACTGTGGGAGGAAACTGGAGCACCTGGAGGAAACCCACACAGATACAGGGAGAATGTGCAAACTCCACACAGACAGTTGCCTGAGCAGGAGTTGAACCTGGATCTCTGGCACTATGAGGCAGCAGTGCTCACCACTGTGCCACTGTGCCGCCACTTCCTCTAGCAGCTCATTCCATACACGTACCACCCTCTGTGTGAAAAAGTTGCCTCGTAGATCTTTTTTATACCTTTCCCCTCTCACCCTAAACCTATGCCCTCTAGTTCTGGACTCCCTGACCTCAGGGAAAAGACTTTGCCTATTTGTCCTGTCCAGGCTCCTCATAATTTTGTAAACCTCTATAAGGTCACCCCTCAGCCTCCGATGCTCCAGGGAAAACAGCCCCAACCTGTTAAGTATCTCCCTATAGCTCATATCTTCCAACCCTTGTAAATCCTTTCAAGTTTCACAATATCTTTCCAATAGGAAGGAGACCAGAATTGCATGCAATATTCCAAAAGTGGCCAAACCAATGTCTTGTACAGTTGCAACATGACCTTCCAGCTCCTGTACTCAATACTCTGACCAATAAAGGAAAGCATACCAAACGCCTTCTTCACTATCCTATCTACCTGCAACTCCACTTTCAAGGAGCTATGAACCTGCACTCCAAGGTCTCTTTGTTCAGCAACACTCCCTAGGACCTTACCATTAAGTGTATAAGTCCTGCTAAGATTTGATTTCCCAAAATGCAGCACCTTGCATTTATGTAAATTAAACTCCATCTGCCACTTCTCAGCACATTGGCCCATCTGATCAAGATCCCATTGTAATCCAAAGTAACCTTCTTCACTGTCCACTATCCTCCAATTTTGTTGTCATCAGCAAGCTTACTAACTATACCTCTTAAGCTCACATCCAAATCATTTATGCAAATGACAAAAAGTAGTGCACCTAGCACCAATCCACTGGTCACAGGCCTCCAGTCTGAAAAACAACCCTTCATCACCACCCTTTGTCTTTTACCTTCGAACCAGTTCTGTATCCAAATGGCTAGTTCTCCCTGTATTCAATGAGATCTAACCTTGCTAACTAGTCTCCCAAGGTGAACTTTGTCGATCGCCTTACTGAAGTCCATACAGATCACATCTACCACTCTGTCCTCACCAAACCATTTGTTGCTTCTTCAAAAAAACTCAATCAAGCTTGTGAGACATGATTTCCCTCGGACAAAGCCATATTGACTATCCCTAATCTGTCCCTGCCTTTTCAAATACATGTACATCTTGTCCCTCAGGATTCCCTCCAACAACTTGCCCACCACTGACATCAGAATCACTAGTCTATAGTTCCCTGGCTCGTCCTTACTACCTTTCTTAAATTGTGGCACGTTAGCCAACCTCCAATCTTCCAGCACCTCACCCGTGATTATTGATGGTACAAATATCTCAGCTAGGGGCTTATCAATCATTTCCCTAGCTTCCCACAGAGTTCAGGTCATGGGGATTTAGCGTCTTTTATGCATTTCAAGACATCCGGCATTTCCTCCTCTGTAATATGGATATTTTTCAAGATGTCACCATGTATTTTCGCACATTCTGTATCTTCCATGTCCTTTTCCACAGTAAACACTGATGCAAAATACTCATTTAATATCTCCCCCGTTTCCTGTGGCTCCACACATAGGCCGCATTGCTGATCTTGAGGGGCCCTATTCTCCCCTTACTTACTTACCCTTTTGTCCTTAATATATTTATAAAAACCTTTGGATTCTCCTTAACCCCATTTGCCAAATCCCCTTTTGCCCTCCTGATTTCCCTGCTAAGTATACTCATACTGCCTTTATACTCTTCTAAGGATTCACTTGTCTATACCTGACTTAGGCTTCCATCTATTTCTTAATCAAACCCTCAATTTCTTTAGTCATCCAACATTCTCTATATCTACCAGCCTTGCTTTTCATCCCAACAGGGACATACTGTCTCTGAACTCTAGTTAACTCATTTCTGAAGGCTTCCATTTTTCAGCCATCCCTTTACCTGTGAACATCTGCCCCCAATCAGCTTTGAAAGTTTTTGCTGAATGCCGTCAAAATTGGTCTTTCTCCAATTTGGAACTTCAACTTTTAGATCTGGTCTATCCTTTTCCATCATTATTTTAAAAATAATAGAATTTTGGTCGCTGGCCCCAAAATACTCCCCCACTGACACCTCAGTCACCTGCCCTCTTATTTCCCAAGAGTAGGTCAAGCTTTGCACCTTCTTTCGTAAGTACATCCATGTACTGAAACAGAAAATTTTCTTGTACATGCATAACAATTTCCTCTCCATCTAAACCCTTAATATTATGGCAGTCCCAGTCTATGTTTGGAAAGTTAAAATCCCCTATCATAACCATCCTACAATTCTTACAGATAACTGAGATCTCCTTACAAATCTGTTTCTCAATTTCCCTCTGACTATTAGAGGTCTGTAATACAATCCCAAACAGGTGATCATCCCTTTCTTATTTCTCAGTTCCACTTAAATAATTTCACTGGATGTATTTCTGGGAATATCCTCTCTCAGTACAGTTGTAATACTATCCCTTATCAAAAACACCACTCCCCTTCCTCTCTTGCCTCCCTCTCTGTCGCTCCTGTAGCATTTGTAACCTGGATCATTAAGCTGCCAGTCATGTCCATCCCTGAGCCATGTTTCTGTAATTGCCAAGATATCCCAGTCTCATGTTCTAACCATGCCCTGAGTTCATCTGCCTCCCTGTTAGGCCCCTTGCATTGAAATAACTGCAGTTTAATTTATCAGTCCCCCCTCTGCTACTCTGACTGTCGGCTCACTTTTTTCAGCTGTACCAGTCTTAGATTGATCTCTTTCCTCACTATCTCCTTGGGTCCCACCCCACCACCTTAGTAGTTTCCTTCTCCGACTCCACAAGTGATACATTTCTAACTGTAGCATCCTTAACCTTTATCTTTATTATATTATGACTAGAGCAATGATGCTGATATATACCGTAGAATTTGAACTGCACCACCCTAGTATAAATGATTTACACTATACTTCACCCTGAGTTTGCATTCTCATGTCAAATCTTGTATTTTTGCTGTCATGTCAAGCATTAGGACAATTACTATTCCTGTGAATTGATGTTTACCTGAAGGAGAAAACATGAATAAAGTCACTAGATGAAATATAAAGTATTTTTTTAATGAAATTCCTATTAATTTAAATAAAGCACAATATCCAAATGAAATGAGTCCCTATGAGACATGGAAAGTCCCAATAAAATCTGTTTTTGATGCAAATTACACTATGCTCCTAAACATGGCTGCAGCTTGCAAAATAGTCCATTAGATGTCCAACATTCCTTTCATAACAATTAAGGCAAATTAAAAGTATGCCTTCAGTAGGAGGTTTTGCCAGTACATGCATGTTATGAGTTAGAATTGATTATCGATGATTACCAACCTCTCAAATTTAGCATTATTCAACAAACAAACGAACCTATTGTCAATCATCTCTCATCCTCAGTGATTGCTTATTGTTTTTGGTGAAACTCATTTGGTATATTCTCACATTGCCACAGAAAACCATTTAATCACAACTTGTCCATCACTTGTGTTTTATGCGGCTTGCAAACTTCTACTCCTGTGAAAATGGAGAGATTGTTGAAATCCTCCTGCAAAGTACCTGATAAAAGAATGAAGGGTTTTTACATATCCTCAAAACAAAAGAGGAATTAAAGAGAAACAAAAGGCCAGCTGCTTTAGAAAAGCACTCATGAAAGAAGCCAGCTAGAGCGGACTAGCTCTAATAATTCAACTATGACGTTCCCCACGTTTCAGTTTATTTTTGTTGTCAAATGTTAATTAAAAGCTTATTCATTAAATAAAATAATTCTAGCTGGAAGGTTTTCAACCAACTTGAGAATCTAAGATACTATTAAACCTTAACAATTTTCGCATTTAGAATTGTTTTGCAGATTGCTTGTATTTTTTAAACAAATTTAAATTCAAATATAGAAAATAGTAGGGTTAAAAGACGAGATCCAATTGGATAAATCACATGATTCTGAGCATCTTTTTTGACAGTACATTGCATCCAGTGGGTTAGGGTGTGGTGATACAGATCATTGAGCAGGTGAGCTTGGGAGCATGCTTACCAGATAATTTTAGAATGGCATTTGTTTTGGAAATGCAAAGCTAAAGGTCAAATACACATCAAAAAGGAGTATTGTAGGAGAAGAGTCAGTGCATTGCACTATAGGAAAGAGTGAGGTAGGGTTTTATGCAGTAGGAGGGAAGACAGATAAGCAGTTGTAGTATTGGACGATAAAGTGGACCAAAACGTGATTATAAGAACTGGATGCCAGAAATGGCATAGGGAAGGAAAATCTGAAGACCCACTGCTGAACACAGAACCTACCAAATTCACTGTGGGGGATGGGGATGGTTTAAAGAATGGAGATAGGTCATATTCCCTCTAAAACATATGCACATTTCGAGGAGGATGACATAAATCAACAACTGCCTTCAGTCATCCCTGATTTTGATGGCCCAGCTGTGTGAAATACAATGGGCACAGATTAAACCTGATAAAACAAAGACTCCATTTTGTGGATTCATTTGGTTAGCCTGAGATAAGGACCCCCTTTGGACATGACCCTGAGACACATTCAGGATAAGTAAGGTGCCCTTTGTTAATGTTAAAATTAAACATGAATTTGCGTGAAATATGCATAAACATATTAGCTGTCAAGCTCACTGAAAATGTCAACAGAACTACCAAAAGAAAATGTCAAATGTGTTGAAACTAAATGGAGAAAAGAACTGTCAAGACATTTGAATCTCATGTTCTTTCAATACCTTGGGTGTGAAAAAAGTCACTACTTCCTATTTCAGTCTGTCTTTAATTGACACTTAGAACCAAATATTATTTAATCACAGTACACCTCCTCAGGTCTACCCATACTGATACTGTGTGAGTTGGCAAGGTTAGTGTAAGTGAAAAGGGTGGGGTGCCTAAGCTGCCATGAATTGGCCTTAAGTTAGGAAGTAGACTATAAAAGGCATTGGGAGAGAGGAAGAGGTTGGCCGCTGGATGGGCATGCATACAACATAAGGAGTATGTCAAAGAATGTGAGCAGTCGCACTGGCGGGATGCTTTATGAGTTACTTTTTTTCTAAAACCATTTTCCTCAGTGTAGTGCATCAGGGCTCCTGCCAGCCCCCCTCCATTCTGCTTCCAGGGCTGCCCAGCCTGAATCAAAGAGATCCCACTCATGCAGAATGGAAATTATAACTTCCAGGGCACTTTTTCCCTGATTGGAGCTGAAAATGTACTTATTCTGTGCCCCTGATCTGAGGTTAAAAATTTAGTTGGAAGAATTTGGCGGCACGGTGGCACAGTGGTTAGCACTGCTGCCTCACAGCACCAGAGACCCGGGTTCAATTCCCGACTCAGGCGACTGACTGTGTGGAGTTTGCACGTTCTCCCCGTGTCTGCGTGGGTTTCCTCCGGGTGCTCCGGTTTCCTCCCACAGTCCAAAGATGTGCAGGTGAGGTGAATTGGCTATGCTAAATTGCCCATAGTGTTAGGTAAGGGGTTAATGTAGGGGTATGGGTGGGTTGCGGGTCGGTGTGGACTTGTTGGGCCGAAGGGCCTGTTTCCACACTGTAAGTCTAATCAATTATTTTAGAATGGAAACAACTATAAGTAGGAATAGAAACATGTAAACCAAAGAATGTCAAAGAATTAAGTCTTAAAGTGGACTATTTTATACAGAAGATTGATTATGGGCATACTCCAGAGAGACTGGAGTAGGTTATATTACATTTTAGGTCAGATACAATTGTGTGCAATACAATGAAAATCCAAGAATGTTGTGTATTACAAGATGACATTCAGGGAACGGAGAGGCATCAGACTGTAAGCTGTTTATATAGGATGAAAGCCAGTAAGAGAACTGGAGGATGTTCAATGAATGAGGGTGTCTATGACAGGGTATTCAGGTGGTGGAGTGTATTACAAGATTGGGATTTTTGAGTGAGGTATTTTACAGGACAGGTGCTAGATACTGAGGCTGAATTCCCAAATGAAGTGACAGTGACTGGCTTTAACATTAAGATAGCAAGTAACCAACTGTGGTATAAAGGAGCTCAGTTAAAATTGTATTCAGTCGAAATCAAGATGACTCTTCAGTCACAAGAGTCAAACTTAGCCCAAAGGTAGCTGTGGAACTTGAAAGCCAAACATCCTCCCCTAGCTCAATGCTGCAGGGTACTATCCAAGTCTAGGTACTTTAGCTGCCTCATCGATGAGTTTTCATCCAACATAAGTTCAGAAATGAGTCTATTCACCAATAATTTCACAGTATTCAGTTTCATTTGAAGTTTCTCAGGGTATGAAATGCTTGCATTTCAAAAATCTAGCTGGTATTCAGTTTTGGACTGACACTGGAAACTAACATTTGTGTCACATTAGTGTCAGGCATGATTATTTTTGATATCAGAGTCAAACGACTTCCTCCTGATATTCAAAAGTACTATCTTTGTTGAAGTACCTGCTGTTAATATTCTAGAACGTAAACATAACTGGACTAGCCACGCAAATAGTGTCTTTGCTAGAATGCAGTAGGTTGGGTATTCTGAAGTGAGTAATTCACCTCCTGACTTCTGTACTGTTCCCAGGACAACTCAGCACTGAGCAGATTTTTGTCAAAAGACAGGCATCGCTTGCACCTGCTTTGTATTTAAAAGGCTGCAGTGCACGCAAATATTGTTGATAACTTGCTATTGCCCCTCCCAGCCATCAGTCAATTTCAACCAAGAGCTTTTATTTATGACAATAGAAACAAACACAAACAAAACCATTAGAGACTGATGTTTGCCTCACAATGTCGATCAAATATTGACATCATAACCAATGGTTAGCCTACAGTTCAAGATGACTTCATTCTTCCAGATCCCATCTGCTTGAACCAGTGTCAAACAGGTTCTGTTTGCCTCACAGTGCTTCCTCTTTCCCAATGAACTTGCTCTCCTCTTTGAAAACCTGTTCCTGTTCCCCAATGCAGAAATATCCAACAAATCATCTCGTTGTCTGTTGTAATTGTGCAGAGCACTGTATATCAGGATGATGCAGCATACTCTATCCAGACTATACTGGAGAGCCCTTCCCCATTAGAGTAGCCTAAGCAGCAGAACGACATCTTCAATAGCAGTGAGGCGCCAGCAGTAGTAACCTCTGAGCCACCGTGCCACAGATGTTTCTATTTTTTTAAAGAAGAACATTTGGCAGTTTTAAAAATGGAAAAAATATTTTTTGCGGTCCTAACCATGTTTCCAAAAAAAACTGAGTGCAAAAGACAACCAGCAGGAAAAAATTCTCCACAGAGATGAGAGAAAGAATTGCCATATAAGGAGAATTTCTTTCCTGCAGGAAAACTAGACCATTAGATTGAGAAAGGCTACAAGTCTGTAAATGTCAACATGTTTTGGCCCTTGATAACACTTAGACGTGTGTTAATTCAGTAACCACAACCCAGACAGAAATTAATTAATATTTGAATTGATGCATTTCTTCAGCACGGTGGCACAGTGGTTAGCACTGCTGCCTCACAGCGCCAGGGACCTGGGTTCAATTCCCGCCTCAGGCGACTGACTGTGTGGAGTTTGCACGTTCTCCCTGTGTCTGCGTGGGTTTCCTCCGGGTGCTCCGGTTTCCTCCCACAGTCCAAAGATGTGCGGGTCAGGTGAATTGGTCATGCTAAATTGCCCGTAGTGTTAGGTAAGGGGTAAATGTAGGGGTATGGGTGGGTTGCGCTTCGGCGGGTCGGTGTGGACTTGTTGGGCCGAAGGGCCTGTTTCCACACTGTAAGTCTAATCTAATCTATACTTCATCTTTTTCTCCCCCCTTTCCGTTAATCTGATTTCTAATTTCATACTGATATTTGGAGTAGGAGGCCAACAGTTTTACATTATTTTCAAAAATAATGAAGAGATATAAATCGCAGTGAACTACTAGCTTGTGTTGCGCAATGGAACTCATTCAGAGACCTCCTTCAGCAAATTAATTATGCAGAAAGTACAAGACAGCTTTGGATCCATCCTTTATCTCAAGTAATGAGTAGAGTGCTGGAATGCAGGAATAGTGTGACTGTTGAGAACCCTAAGTTTACTCTGCAAATTCAGTTACAGTTTTGTCAGATATCCAGCCTTCTCACCAGGTTTAACAAGTATGCAAAGTGGTAGCACCAACTCTGCCTCCTGCCACTAGATGGAACTATGCACGCATCACCACCCAACTAGCACCAACTAAAGTTTTTGCATTTACAGTACACAAAATCAGTTGTCGAAAAGAAATATTACTTAAAATGATTATGATGGTCTATGTGTAAACGTAAGATTACAACTTTTGGCTAATTTAGGGAGTGAGCATTAAACGCTTAGGAACCAAGCAAGGCACACTATGGATATTTTATTTGTAAAATATTTCAGTTGACAAACCATTGGAACTACTTTCTGAATTTAATAACATTGCAATGGCAGTTGGAAAGAAAAGGATTTTCTGATGTTTTCTTCTGTGGCAAGTTAAAGTATTAAAAACAGTTACAAAAAATACCTTTGCTCAGCACAAAGACCATGGATGCAAAGGCAACCAAGTCACTTTTAGGCTGTGCTTCAATGTCCTTAGCTGGTTTTCGATAGATCAGTATAGCACAATTACAATGAAATTACCTGCATATATTTCCTGAATGCATTAGTTTGAATCACCATTCTGGTTTAGGGAAAAAATATAGACCAGTAAACATACATTTTGATAAGTACATGAATAAGAAATGTTTGTAGGGATATGGGTCAAGCACGGGCAAGTGGGACTGGTTTAGATTGGGATTATGGTTGGTCTGGATTGGTTGGACCAAAGAGTCTGTTTCCGTGCTGTATGACTTTATGAGTCTATGATATCCCTCTTTGCTATCCTTTTGGAATTTCTCTCTGTCAGCACAACTTTAGAGACAGGGAATTCCCAGCCACCTGTATTGCTGGCCATTGACACTATCCTTTTGAACCATGAACAAACTTTGATTGGGCAGATGCCTGTGAGATTGCATCAAGTTCACCTACTGTGCTGTAGAAAATTGAACAGTCCACAATTTGCTATGTTAGGAGATGCTTAATCATCAACTGGAAACCGGGGTAGAATTTAATACTCACAGCAAGGACAGGACTGTTGAACAGCTAGAAAATTTGTGGCATGCTAGTGGCGGTCATTTTCAGGAGGCCCGATGGAATTAAGTCTTGATCCAGCCCTTAGCTTCCTGTTCTCGGGCTTCTCACCTCCTTTGAGCAGAACACTTCATTCCCCCAGTAGAAAGCCACCTACTGAGTGGATATCCTGCCCTTTGGAGTTGCCTGGTGAAGGCCTTCATCTTTGGGCAATCCATGCTTTTATATTGACCATGAACTTCCCAATTAAAATGACATCCTTCTACCTGGCAAAAGGCATAGCTGCCAGGTTTTTCTTAGCTACTAAGGGTCTCAATTGGAGGCAAGGACCTTGGAAAGTCTTATCATTCAGCTCTACATCAAAGGGAGGTGAGATGGTGACAGGATATCCACCCAGCACCTTCGTTGTTGATCACACAGCCCCTGGCGGCCTCTGAACCCATATCCAGAAGAGTATTAATTTCTGCCGATTAACTCTAATTTTCTACACAGATGCTACCTGACCTGCTTTACTTTTTTGTATTTGATTTCAATATTCCAGTGGCTGCAGTATTTTGCTTTTGCAGCGGAGTCTATGCTTCTTCCTAAGAAAGCCTTGCAACAGTTAAAAAAAATAGATAATGAATCATTTCAGAGAATGGTAACCTAAGCTTGAATGAAGTCTGGGACATTTCCAAATGAAGACCCAGCACTCATTAAGTGATAGTTACATTGAGACCTTATTAACCAAAACTGAAAGAGGCACAGAGAATCATCTATGCAAACCACTATGAGTGTATAAAGGAAGCTGGGAGGCACACCTTCCATCTCCCAAAATAGAACTGTCCCAAGACTGAACTTTGAATAAGAAGGAATCATATTTCTGCAACAGACCCTCCTCAACAGACACCTCCCTTTATGCTGTGCCACAACTGCTGCCTTCTCTAATATATATTATAACATAAATATCATTCTAACTTAAAACTGTGCAGTAAACATAAAGTTTTAAAGAAAAATACCCTACCCCCAACTTAATCAAGTTTTTTTGCCATTGATAACTAAACATCACCAAAACATGCTACAATAAATTTTATAATCCATCATTTAGAAAATAAAATGTTTTGTACATTGGAGTTGGCTGTGGAATGTATTCTGTGTTTTTATTACAATTTCAATAGAAACATTCAAAAGTTGCTTAATATTTAATCATGATCCTTTCATTATGGTGCGTTTTTTCCCCCCTCTATTATATCTGATGAGATTATCTTCTAACATCTCTATGTAATGTTTCACAATACTACACTACTACAACAAAAAAGGGAAATATTGCAATCTTGGCAAATTCAGTAGATCCAACCTTCAGTACAGTGTCATGCTTCACAAGTTCAAAGCACAAGAGGTGGCAGCACAATTCACAGTGCGTACATTTTTCCAGTCATTAAAATAATCTGCTTCAGTGATGTTGTTTGGAGAATTAATATTGGCCATATCACCATTGAGAAATCCATTGCTGTCCTTTGAAATGGTGCCATGGGATCTTTCCACCTCAAATAGTGTAGTATGCCCTCAGTGCTGCAATGGAGTGCCAGCCTAGATCTTGTGGTTGATTTACTGGAATGCATCTGACACAGAGGAATAGAGATACTATAACAAAGTCACAGCTGACACCTAATAACTCCGCAATCCTTTTGTTGAGACTTGCTTAATTTACTGTTACTTGTGTGAATGATTGCCTGTTATTATTATTCCAACAGCTCTAGTGCATAATTTACTCAAACATAGTGAGACTGAGGGAGAGAATATTTGGATTGTCATGTCTCCAATTAAAGAAATCAATCCAAGATTCTCTACTAAATTAAGCTGAACTAATAATGGTACACAGTTTTTTTTTATCATTAACAAAAACCATGTCAAAGTATTAGTTAAGTCAAGAAACATTTAAGACTAATAATTTTCGTTTAATAACCCAGGGTAGTGAAATTCATAATATAACGAATATTTGAGTATGATTAAATCTGTGTTTTAATACAAATGGCTGAAATTTAATATACTTAACTAATTATACAGGAGTTCTTAACACCTCAACATTGTTCTAGTTATGTTTTAACGTAATTTGATCAATTGTTTGACATGCTGTAACTAAAGCTGTCAGCTTGGAAAAACTGTCAAAAGTAAAGCCTGCTATCAAAAATGGGGGAAAAGATTGCAGAGCCATTTAAATATGCAATGTTGGTTATTTTTCAGAACAATATAGCATCCAAAACTGTTTTCACAATTGTTTCATAGATTCCATTTGTTATCATGTTCATAATTTCCAGCTTCCATAACTGTTCTTTCATAAATGACTCTCACTGGCATGGCTACTACATTGTAGTGACTAAGTCAAATTGCCATTTTGTGAGCAAGAACTTTGGAATTTTTAATCAATGTTTAGGGGTCTATATTCCATTATTTTGCCTGTTTATAATTAGAGCCTCTAATTCACAATGATTGAATGGAGCTGACTACTATGACTTAGGGTTATTGAAATTTTCAGATATTTCAGAGGTTGCATTCAGCAATTCACATACTAGTGAGTTTGTTTGTTGGTAATTTTTTTACTTGATTTCTACAGTTGAGTGGAATAATGGGGAATCAACATCATTCTGTGAAACAGGGTTGTTTCTTTTTAATGGGTATAGCTGGACTAATCAGATATGATGCATATTTTGTGTTTAATTTTGACAAAAATATATTTGAAAAACTTGCAAGTTAGTAGCAACCTCAAGATATTCAAAATTGTTTTAATGCCAATTAAATACTTTTTGCTATCTAGTCTTTTTGCAATCCAGTTACTGTTGTAATGCATTAAACATGGCAGTGAATTTGTCCACAGCAAGTTCCCACAAACCTCAGTGACCAGACAACCTATTAACACCACTGCTCTTTTTCAAAATAGTGCCACAAAATCACCTTGATTTTACCAAGCAGACAAGGCTTTGATTAAATGTCCATTCCAAAGATGCTAATAATGATAATGCAGTGCTCCCACATTTTAGAATGTGTCAGACTGCTGATGTCTCTGGGGTCTATGGTTGAGAGGTGTGATCAACTGAGGGGAGTATAGTGCATATATAAGTGGTTGGGACTGTGCATGAGGTGTGGAATCTGTGGATGAGGGGTGGGGACAAATGGGTTGGCTATGCCAAATTGGTCACAAAGTTCAGGAATGTGCAATGGCAGAGCAGGTTAGGTATCATGGGAATTACAGGGTTAAGGAGGGTGGGTCTAGGTGGGATGCTCTTCAAAAGGTCGATGTAAACTCGATGGGTCAACTTGTCTGCTTTGACACTGTTAGGGTTCTATGATTCTTTGGAATAGGATTTAAAGCAAAAACGTGATGCAAAGACGAATGGAGGAACGACAGTTGAAAAATGAATTGTATTTCCCACATGCTATGCACATATATTATTTTCAAGTGATTTAATTATACAGGTGAGATACATTAGATCAGATGACCATTGTAAACTATGAGTGAGATTCACTTCCCAATCACTGAGCAAGATTACTACAAGATCTTGGTCAGATGGGCCAATGGGCTGAGAACTGGCAGATGGAATTTAATTTAGATAAATGTGAGGTTCTGCATTTTGGGAAAGCAAACCTTTGTGGGACTTATACACTTAATGGTAAGGTCCGAGGAAGCGCTGCTGAACAAAGAGACCTTCGTGTGCAGCTTCATAATTCCTTGAAAGTAGAGTTGCAGGTAAATAGGATAGTGAAGGTGGTGTGCTTTCCTTTATTGGTCAGAGTATTGAATACAGGAGTTGGGAGGTCATGTTGCAGCTGTACAGGACATTAGTTAGGCCACTGTTGGAATATTGCATGCAATTCTGGTCTCCTTCCTATTGGAAAGGTGCTGTGAAACTTGAAAGGGTTCAGAAAACATTTACAAGGATGTTGCCAGGGTTGGAGGATTTGAGCTACAGGGAGAGGTTGAATAGGCTACGGTTGTTTTCCCGAGAGCGTCGAGGCTGAGGGGTGACCTTATAGAGTTTTATAAAATCATAGGATAAATAGACAAGGTCTTTTCCCTGGGGTGGGTGAGTCCAGAACTAAAGGACATAGGTTTAGCGTGAGAGTGGAAAGATATAAAAGAGACTTAAGGGGCAACTTTTCCCACAGACAGTGGTGTGTGTATGGAATGAGCTGCCAGAGGAAGTGGTGGAGGCTAGTACAACTGCAACATTTAAAAGGCATCTGGATGGGTATATGAATAGGAAGGATTTGGAGGGTATGGGCCAGGTGCTGGCAGATGGGACTAGATTGGGTTGGGATATTTGGTCGGCATGAATGAGTTGGACCGAAGGGTCTGTTTCCGTGCTATACATCTTATACCTCTATGACTCTATTGACAGGTCTGAAAAACAGTTCAACATACCTATCAAGTACTTTTACACATTTTGTCAACACTTTACTAAAATTTGAAAACCAGTGAAATTAACAATTATACTTATATATGCTCACTATGTAGACACCTTCTCCAGTGCCCTGTGGGTTTAGTTTATTCATGTCAGCGAGGACATCTCTCTTATGAAACAAATCAGAGCCCTGTGCTTTAAACTAACCAATGAGAGGAGTGTTGCAAGGCAACAATGATATCTGTGTGGTTCTTGTGGTGCAGTGCTAGTGTCTAAATCTTTGAGCCAGGAAGCCTGAGTTCAAGTATATCTGCTTCACAGGTGCATCATATCATCTCTGAATAGGTTGATTATGAAAAAAAAGGATAGGTTTTAACGCATGTAATAAGCCACTGGTCTTGCAGTAACAAGCCACTGATCTTAATATGTGTTGCTTCATCTTATTTTCTTTACTTGTCTTCTCTTCAGAAATTGATGATTAAGCTGGACCTGATTTTACTCACTGACTGTCATTTAACACAAATTGGTCATTGCTTAAGAATAAGCCATAAGTCAGCATGAACAAACTGTCACAGCTGGGTCTGTTTGTCTCCCACTCACCAGCCCTCTGACTATCAACACCTCCCCTACTCCATAATCACCACCCCTCCACTGCTGCAGCTTTCCCCATCCCTTGCCAACACCACACACAAACAAACATGCACTTTGAAGCATGAAGCTTTAGATTGCTGTTCAAAAAAGGGAATTGTGACAGATGTTTTCACAAGGTTTTGAGACATTGTACAACTGTAATGCATCTTCCTCCTGTTTGAAACTGAGTCAGTATAGATGAAGGACTAAATTAATCTTTACGTCTTTTTTTATTTGCTAATGGGATGGTGACATTGATGGTGAGGTCAGTGTTTCTTGCCTATCCCTATTTGCCCTGAAGAAAGTGATGGTGAGCTGCCTTCTTGAATTGCTGCAGGAATATAGAGGCATCCAGAAAGCTATTAAGGAGGGTGTTCTAGGATTTTGACCCAGCGAAGTTAAAGGAAAAGTGATATATTTCCAAGTTAGGATGGTGAGTGGCTTGGCGGGGAACGTGCATGTGGTGGTGTTTTCACGTATCTGCTGGCTTTGCTCTTCTAGGCAAGATGTTACCTAAGGGGCTTGGTGAATTTTTACAGGACATCTTGTAGATGGCACACACTGCTGCTACTAGGCATCAGTTGTGGAAGGAGTGGATATTTATAAGTGAGGTGGCAATTAAGCAGACTGCTTTGTCCTAGGCGGGGTCAAACTTCTTGAGTGGTTCTGGCTCTGCACTCTCCAGGCAAGTGGAAGTATTTTGTCACACTCCTGACTTGTACCTTTAGATGGTAGATAGGTTTTGGGCATTAGGAGATGAGTTACTCACTGTAGAATTCCCAGCCTCTGATCTGTTCCTGTAACCACTGGATTTACATGGCCAGGCCACTTCAGTTTCTGGTCAATGGTTAATCCCAGGATGTTGATAGTGGGAAATTCAATGAAGGTAACACCATTGAATGTGAAAGGGTATTGGTTAGACTCTTTCTTGTTGGAGATAGTCATTGTAAAACATTTGTAATATGACGAATATTATTTGTCATGTGTCTTTCCAAGTCTGGATATTGTCATAGTCTTGACACATTTGGACAGGGACTGCTTCAGTATCTGGAGTCCTCATTTCTGACCTTATGAGGGAGGGAGAATCAGTGATTAGATTAGATTGCTTACAGTGTGAAAACAGGCCCTTCAAGGCCACACCAACCCACCCTATTCCCCTACACCTAACACTACTGGCAATTTAACACTACTGACACAAGCACATTTGATTTGAGATAGGGTCAATTCACCTAACCTGCACATTTTTGGACTGTGGGAGGAAACCAGAGCACCCGGAGGAAACCCATGCAGACATGGGGAGAATGTGCAAACTCCACACAGACAGTCATCTGAGGCGGGAATTGAACCCAGGTCTCTGGCGCTATGAGGCAGCAGTGCTAACCACTGATCCACTGTGCTGCCCACACGATGAAGCAACTAGAAATGATTGAAACTAGGACATTACATGACTAAAATTTGTGAAACCATACCAAACATGAAAAGTAACTTTGGGTTAAAAAGAACTGTGGGTAGCATAGCTGAGTGTTAAAAATTCTGTTCAAAATGGAAGTTCAGGGTGACACAAGCACATTTGTTTTGAGATAGTGCTCTGCTGTGAGATGAAAAACAATTGTTTTATTTGGGAGAAATCACTGGAATTAATCAGAAAGAGAATATAGAAAATTGTTAATGATTAATACAATTCTAATTATTTTCATCATCAATTCTTGCTACCTTTGAGAAAAACAACATTGTACATATCCGACCTTCAGACCTCTACAGGACCTTTCCATCACAAGATCTTCAAATACAGTTACACCACAATAAATCACTTGCTAATTCATAAACCAGAGTCCTCATGTATGCAGCCCACATAAATGTCTTACAAATATAATGAATCCATAAGTATACTCATGGGTTTGGATCACTACTTTCAACTATATGCATGCTAAAAGCTTCTGACAACTCATATTTTTTGTTTTGGTCAAACAAACACCGAAAAGCTGAGAAAGCCAAAAATAACACAGTTTAACAGCCTTTGACATTTTTTCCCTCAATAATTTCACACCAAAATCTGCAGCTTTTAAGTTTTGACCTTTTTTGTTCAAGTAACTCCATCGTTTGGAAGCTATGTACTGGTATTTTTGATAATGCAGTTCTGTCTGATTCCAAAATGGCATTAAATTAAATATCTAACCAATAATTTGCAATAGTAATCTAACATTTCCTTTTTACATGAGTTTGAATACATTTCTGAAGCCATCTCGTCTGAAGTCCATTTTGTTCCCTGTTCCAGCAATTTTTTTTGCACATGCAAATGTGATGGGAACAAATTATAAATGTGTATCACATCTCCTTAAGGCTCTGATCTCAATTTAGCCCATCCTGCACTATCACAGATGATTTCCGGTAAGGGAGGTTTGTGAAAGCACCCCAGGGTAGTTCCTTGCAAGCCAACAGTGTGGTATTTAGAAAAGGGAAAATATGCATTCTGAATCCCAAAGTGAGATTTTCAAGTAACCTATCAATGACCTTACGGGCATCAGTTCCTGAACCTAATAAAGACCTTTAATTAAATAAAAATGAATTATCTATTTCTTTGAGTGCAGTTTGTCAGTATAATTCTCTGCACCAATATTTTCTGGTATTAACCATGCCAGTGCCTACTTTGCAGAAAACCAGAGTCTGAGTTTGTCATCAACTAAAGAGCAATTGTAAACTGGTGACCCCTTGTGACAGGAACTTGTAATATGCATCTGTTTGCTTAATGTTGGTTTATGATGTTGAGTGAGATGCTCAAATTGTGTACAGGTAAGTATGTTATAATACCTGAATCCTCACACTGCTTGGTTAGTATAATGACAGCACTGAGATACCGCAGTTTATTTTCTTAATGTCGGAAATGTCCCCACCACACAAAAGAAGCCTATACAATGCCTGGAAAACATCAGTAGTGCAACAGCAGATCAGTTGATATTCAGATACAACAACAACTCAAGGAGAGATCGTAACATTAAAGAGGCAAGTAGCCACCATTAATTTTTGAAGAGAGAATGCGGACTGTCCTATTGGATATTTTCATTCCAAAAATGGATATATATGTGTCAGACACTACTGTCACCATTCTCCTGGAGCTCCCTGGCTTGATTAGGTTGCATGGGTGGGGAAAGGAACAATAACATTATTCCCTGCTGTCATAGAAGAAAATTAAAATCTGTGTGAAATCAGGGGCACAGCCATAAGTCTACCCAGCCTACCAGGAGGATATAAAGCTTGTCATCTCAGACCAATTGGTCTTATATCATTTTCTTTGCATGACATTGTTAGATGAAATCATTACTATTCTAATGCAGTCAATTCAACTAAAGTTCAGCTGAAGTGTAGGTGTTAGGCACAAGTTTGAAATTTTTATACAGAAACGTAAATGCTTCCTAGATCCCAGACTAATTGAAAGCTCCCCTTGTGGAGACTCGCTGCACATTCCTGCATCTTTCTAATCATGGTCACGCCATCAGAATCTTTGGCTGACTCAGTGCAATCAACATATTCCTTTCACTCTATTTGTCAAATAATAGTATTGGCATGATTCAATTATAGCTCTAACTGTATGATCATTGAAAAGCACTTGATCATGCTGCAATTGATGTATTCCAACTGTTTCACCCTCACTTCTCCATCTATTGTGAAAATAACTTGTTGGAAAGAACCAAAACATAATCTAAACAACCCATAACTAACCCAATTAGAGAAAATAATCTTCCACAACTGCCCTGAATTTTTGAAGAACTTTGTGTTACTCCATCAGTAATGTTTTATGATTCAGTGATTCTGGAACAGAATGTTATGCACAGCTTTCATGGGAATCTAATTCTGATCTTTACAAAGTATTCAGACTATTGACAACATAAAGATGACTTAATCAAAGAAATGGAGTAAGGTAGCAGTGGAGACAAATTCATTGGGATCAAACAAGCAGAAATGATGTCGACATTGTGGACAATTTTAGTTTTGCACTGGATGATTGATCTCTGGAATAACATTCTAGAGGGGATCATGAAGATTCGACTCCCTTACAATCCTTCAGAAAGGTATTATGTCCATTCATGGAAAACTATTGACAACAGTAGGAAAGTAAGACTTCAGGTCGGAGCATTGATCATCATCGAGGTTTTGGAGGGGAATATTTGGAAAAATTCCTGAATTAGCTTTGACTCTAGTGGGTGGCATAGTGGCACAGTGGTTAGCAGTGCCTCACAGCGCCGGAGACTCGGGTTCAATTCCCGACTCAGGCGACTGACTGTGTGGAGGTTGCACATTCTCCCTGTGTCTGCGTGGGTTTCCTCCAGGTGCTCCGGTTTCCTCCCACAGTCCAAAGATGTGCAGGTTAGGTGAACTGGCCAGGATAAATTGCCCGTAGTGCTAGGTAAGGGGTAAATGTAGGGGTATGGGTGGGTTGCGCTTCGGCGGGTCGGTGTGGACTTGTTGGGCAGAAGGGCCTGTTTCCACACTGTAAGTAATCTAATCTAATCTCTGTCTCTGCAAGAAAGTGGGAGTGGGGACATCACAATGAATGAATGATATAAGAATAGCAATTATAAATGGAGTCAGTATATGTAGGTCTGTGGATGTTTACTCATCCTAAATACGTCACATGTTGGGATTTTAGGCAGACAGATATCCATATCTAATTTGCAGGTTCCACAACTTTTTATCCTGGTGTTGTGTGATTTTTAACTTTGTCCACTCCAGTCCAACACTGGCTCCTCCTTAACATTTTTATCCACTGAAATTAATGGGTGGGAAATCACGAAATCCATGAATAGGAATGATGTGAAGGTGCCGCTGATGGACTGGGGTAGACATTATTAAAAATCACACGACACCAGGTTATATTCCAACAGGTTTATTTGGAGGTACAAGCTGTCATAGTTACCTGACGAAGGAGCAGCGCTCCGAAAGTTTGTACTTCCAAATAAGCCTGTTGGACTATAAGCTGGTGTTGTGTGATGAAAACGAATGTTAGCCTTTGATGGTGAATTTCAAGTTTCCTATCATACAAACCTCTTTGCTGCAAGTGCTAAAATTATATTTTTATCTCTGCTGGAACCTGCATTAGAATCCAGCCTTGATTCAAGTCAATGAAGTCTTTTCATTCAGACTGGAGTCGAGAGTAAGAAACAAAAAATCACACTGACGCAAGAAAGAAGCAATTTACAGTTTTGATCAAAGATACCAGGTGCTTTTCCCAACACTGGCTGAAGGAAAAGGCTCTGCCTGATTCCCCTACACTAACATTTTCTAACTGTGCAAAAAAAAGACAAAGTATGTTTGTACTTTGTCACAATGTTGGTCTTTTTACAAAGTTACTATGCCCTTGAGTTTTTTTCCCAGAGAGGGGGTAATTGGCCAGGCTCCAACTAGGCTGGGTTTGAAAGGCTAATTGGGGCCCTTTTTGTTTACCCCTAACAGATAATGCCACTAGCCTAAGGCTTTCATGTCTTTTAAAAAAACTGAGACAACCAAAGGGGTGTCGCCAACTACTTTTGTTTCGATTAGAGTTTTTGATTCAGTTCAGCAGCCGTGTGCGCGAAGAAAGGCTGCTGGGCCAAGTCCAGCTGAGTACTGTCTTTCTGTAATTTCAAGCCCTGGTGTGATGCATTTTCACTCTTTGTGCTAAGTGATGTGTTTATTGGGACTGTTGCAAGTGCTTTCAGAACAGCATCATTAGGGCAGCATAGTCCGTCAGGTTTTTGCCTAGGATAAGTTATCCAGTATTCTATTTTCTGTTCTTTGTGTTTCATTCCATAATTTTATAAATAAATTCTGTTTGTTTAAAACTTGACAGTCAGATCAGCGAATTCACTACAGGAATATCCACTGTACACTTAAAACAAATAGCAAATTTACGGTCTGGGATACCTGCTTAAAAATGTTTTGAGGGGTCAGGCCTGGTCTGTAACAACTTGGAGTAAATTGGATCTTCGGCATTTGAAGATCAAAGAGTTTAACTCAAAGCTGTTTCTTATAATCATACATAGAATTTCAGTCTTTGAATGCTTTGAATATAGAATGCTTTATTCTGATATTTGGAGGGAATAGTTTGGTAAAACTGCTAAGAACATATACGTCTGGCAGAATTTATTTGTATCTCATTACGAATTTATTGATGATTTAGCAGCTGGACAAATTGACAGTCTGTTAAAGATGATCTCTGGTGATAATCGGGAAAATTTATAAATTGGTACAGGAGGGGTGGATGTAAGACATTGGGTAAAATATTGGGATGTGGTGAGGAATTGTGTGTTTGAGCAATCAAAGCAGGTCTGATTGAGGGAATGGGCAGACCACTTCTGGACTTCTTCATGTAGGACTATAAAAATCACTTACTTCCTGAATGTGGAGGTACCGGTCTCCACTCAGCTAGGGACTTCTGGGAAACATAGCCAGCCAGCTTCACATTTATACTATTTCCAAAATATCAGGAACTGTGTGTCTTTGATGATTATAATCACAGATTCACCTTTCCAGCATGGGTAATTAGAATACCCTGAAACCACCACAAATAGTAGCAGAATTTGTTGCAGTTTACCAGTGTAGTGACATTGACATTACAAACAATGCAAAAAATACTGATGGACCTTTGCAAATTTTGCAATGTAATTTCACACCCTTTTCCTCCAGCCAGACATTGACCAACCTATTGTGGGGTGGGATGGGAGAGTGCAGGGAGGAGTCAAGGAGTTATATGCATATAGGGCTACAGAGTAAAGAGGTGGCAGCATGTGATTAAAAGATCTCTAAGTATGAATATGTTTCAGACCATCCATAAATTAATATTCAGACTTACTATAGTCAACACAAAAATAGAGAAAGACTTGAAATCTCACGACTATTAAATTTTCTCCCTAAAATTGGATCGAATGCCATTTACATTTAATAATGTGACATTTATTAAATATTATTGATGGCCTCACCTATGTAAAGACAGTTGAATTGTCTCCCAATTTGACAGTAATGAAAATATAGCATTTCTGATCTTGAGTTTTCTTTTCAAACACGAGTGAATTGTAATAAACCTGATTAAAAATACGTTGGTAATTTTAAAGGTTTATTATGGAGGGAGGGCAATTTATAATCTGTTCAATTTTCTTAAAGTGACATTAGCAAATAACCTTTGTTGAATTGAACGGATCTCACAGAGAGTAGTCTTTACAATAAAAATAAAAAGACAATTTAGCACACTATTGATAAGGAATGAACAAATACGAATGACAAAAACTTTATATTCAGAACAAACTTTTATTTGTGGATGTTGCTGGCAAGGCCAGTATTTATTGTCTTGGCCGAATGGCTTTCTTGGCCATTTCGGAAGACAGTTCAGGATCAATCATTTTGCTTTGAGTCTGGAGTGACATGTAGGCTAGATCATATAAGCATGACTGATTTCCTTTTTTAAAGGACATGAGTGATGCAATTTGGGTTTTCACCATTTTGACTATTTTTTTAAATTCCAGGTTTTATTGAATTCAAGTTTCGTCATCTATCATGTTGGATTTCAATATCATGACTGAGAACATTAGCTTAGAGACCAGTATGTTACCAGTCCAGTGACAATTCCACTATGCTACTTCCTCCCCATTAACAGATACATATAGGGGCTACAAAGGTGTATATTGTTTTCTTTTAGTCATAGGGATTACAATTTGAGATTCTTTGGAAAGATGGGAAATCCATGGGTCAATGTGATTGATCATGGAGGAGTGCAACACCAAGTTTGATTCAATGCATGAGTGCTTCAGTATGAACTCAGATTGCAAGCTCAGCTTAATTCACAGCCATGTCGTCAGCATAGTGTGCAAAGGAGATGGCAGCACGTCAAGCAGTCAACCAATCTCTCTTCCAAAATACTGCTTGGATTGTTGAGATGCTGCCTTGGGAAATAACTATAGGTCCCACAAATTTGGAGCTAGCAGCTTTAGGGAAAGTTGCTTTCCTTGCTTCTGCTTTGCCTCCTCATATCCTCTTCCTGTTCTCCTTTGCTCTCTCCTTATACATCTGTTGGTATTGGCTGTCCCAAAATGATGGTGGGGTTGTGAAGCATGGGGTGGTGCATAACATTTATTGACATTTGAGCACTGCACGGATCCTTTACCAGGATCCACGCAGTGGCACCTGCTTTGGCAGAGTCTATGAAGTAAAATGGATTTAGGTTTATGCATGCTGCACATATGTGCATGGCCATGGAGTTGATGGATCAGCCACACCATTCTGTAGCCACTTTTTGGTTTGCATTATTGCTTATGATGCTTGTAATGGACTTATTACTGCTCTCAATAATATGCTCAAAGTTCAATGTGCATGCAACCTGCAGAAGTCATTTTAGAAATCCAAAGTCCATACTGCCCAAAACATAATGAGCTGAAAATATGTTGCTGGAAAAGCGCAGCAGGTCAGGCAGCATCCAAGGAGCAGAAGAATCGATGTTTCGGGCATGAAGGCCTTGGATGCTGCCTGACCTGCTGCGCTTTTCCAGCAACACATTTTCAGCTCTGATCTCCAGCATCTGCAGTCCTCACTTTCTCCCAAAACATAATGAGTCCAATTTTATTTTTTTTTTTGCTTACCAAGTAGTGAAGACAATTTTAGACTTGGGACAGTGGGGAATTTTTGAAAGTATTTGCCATACGAGATCTCCAAAGTGTTCCCCCTCTGACTGATATATAAAAACAAGAGAGTAGTTTGGGAAAGGGGAGGTCCTCTCACCCAGAAAGGAGGGAATTTATGTGTAGAGCTGGAAGAAGTAAATGAGGTCCTTAATGAATACTTTGTTTTGATATTAACAAAGAAGAAGGACACAGTGCCATAGAAGGTTTGATGATGGAGACAGCAAAGGAGGGACAGGAAGAAGATATGAGGAGGAAGAGCAGAAGCAAGTCAAGCAACTTCCCCTAAAGCTGTTGGCTCCAAATGTATGTTTTGTGGGATCCATAGTCATTCCCCAAGGCAGCACCTCAACAATCTAAGTTATATATTGGAAGAGAGATTGGTTGACTGCTTGACACGCTGCCATCCCCTTTGCACACCATGTTGACACAGTAGATGGTGAGCATCGGTAGGGGTAAATTAATATTCCAGGGCATGCCAATATGAAAAAAGGGGTGTTGGATGTTTGGAAAAGCATTAAGAGAGACAAGTGCCCCGGACCTGATGGAACCTACCCTAGAATTCTGAGAGAGGCAATTGAGGAAATTGCTGAGACCTTGCATAAAATCTTTATATCCTCTTTTGTCACCGGAGATATCCAGAGGACTGGAGAATAGCCAATGTTACTCCTTTGTTTAAGATGGTCAACAGGGATAATCCATGATAAAAAGAGGCTGGTGAGCCTTATGTTAATGGTAGAGAAATTGTGGTAGAAAATTCTTAGGGATACTATTTACTTGCATTTGGAAAAATATAGAGATATTAATGATAGGCAACATAGCTTTTTTGTGATAAAGGTTACATCTCACAAACTTGATTGAGCTTTTTGAGGGAGTGACAATGATGATTGACGAGGACAGAGTGGTAGGTGTTCTCTATATGGATTTCAACAAGGCTTTTGACAAGGTCCCTGTAGAACTCCAAGCCAGCCATGCAGTGCTGGAGGCTTTCTCACCGGGGATTCTGTCTCAGGAACTTGCTTCTCCCTTCTCAAATAGATGATGAATGGTTACCTCCTTGGAAATCCCAACTATTGGCTCACCTCTGAGGGATAGGGATAGGATAGGGATAGGACCTAGAAAACACAGTTGATCCCTATAATTTTTTAAAGGCCAAAGGATTCCACCATGCATTTTCTAGGGGCTATCGTGGTGAAATCACAAACAGTTGTTTTACTTTTTTAGTGATCTAAAGAATGAATACGTTGATTTGTTACCATTTCTTGTTTTCGTACACACTTGTTTTAAAGATTTATTTTTTATTTATTGAAAAGATGAGACTATTGGTGGCTAAGCTTTATTGTCCATCTCAGAGGGTAGTTAAGAGTTAACAACATATTGCTGTCGGTCTGGAGTCACATGTAGTCCAGATCAGGTTAGTATGGAAGTTTCCTTTCCTAAAGGGCATCAGTGAATCAGATGAGTTTTTCCCAACAATCAACTATGGATACATGGTCATCATTAGACTCTTAATTCCAGATTTTTATTGAATTCAAATTCCGCCATCTGCAGTAGTGGGATTCAAACCAGAAACCACACATTATTAGCTAGGTCTCTGGATTATCAGTTCAGTGATAATGCCACCAGGCCATGCCTGTTAAATATTAAAATCAGGAAAAGACCAAATTAATGTCACCTTCTGTAATTATGAAGGTTACATGTAGTGATGGAATTTACCATTTCGTTTAGCTTTACTTAGCAGTTTTCTTTTACCATTTAACTTTGTTCTGTTGCAAGCTACCCAAGACTGACAATCTTTTAACAAAATAAATGACAAATTCTGATAAAAGTATATTTTATGGCTCAGGGCTCCAAACTATTTAAACTGTACTTCAAAATAAGGGGCGAGCAAAAGAAGATTCAGAGATCATAATATATATTTTATAAATATAGCAAAATATACAGAATGAACTGAAATATGGATCTACAACAGATTAAGTTTACGAATAACAACCTTATTTCCCATCAACGACTGATATTATGTTTTGCTTCAATAATTAAATTCAATGAAAGCCTGAAGTAGCATTAAAAAAAACAACCACTGCACAAAACAAATATAAATGTGTGGGACATCATGGGAAAGGAAGTTATTAGCTGAAATGTAGCAATTTTTTTTCTCAACCATGCAATTGCTCCATTTCCATTGATTTGTTAGGACAAAAAAAATCTTTGCTATAAATATTTTGATTGCAAATTTGTCTCTTTTATGTTGCTGTCATTCTTGTTTAAGGTATATCATATACCATCATAATTCATAATTGCCTTTTGTCACATATTATTAAATTGTGGTGTTAAACTGAACAATTGCTGTCCTTTCTGCTGTCATTCGGTTTCATCCCCAGGTCTAATTTGCCCTAGATATCACAGTGTGCCCATCTGGCTCTGACATCTGTCTCTCTATTGATCATAAGGGCTTAGTCAGTTGATCAAACAGATCAGTACAGGAAATTGCTCTTTTTCATGCAAGTGAATCATTTGCACAGGGAACATGCAGTATTACAGCAATAGTATTTTATACCATCATGTCAGAAAACAAGTTTATAAACATCTTAGATATTACTGCTTTGGAATATTATAAAAATATAACGTAGCATAATGAAGGTATTGTAACGTAGTTTAAATTTTTTAAAATGTGACCATTATTTTGCCCAATTCTCCCTCAAAGTACTTTGCTGAATGGCATGAAATCAGTTTCCCTTAATTTACAAAATCAATTAATAAATTTAATGTAATGAATTGATATTAGTCTTTCCCCAGCTCACGACTCTGTCTGCTCTTCCACTTATCTGCTTTTCTACCTGCTGAACAATCCTTTAAAAATCCTCTGAAATTGAGGTTTGACTGCAACACTGAGTATTTGGCAGGGGAGGTGGTGGGGGGATGGGGGGAGGGGTGTGTGTGGTGCTGGAGGACGGTGGCAGTGGTGGTGGTGAGAGGAGGAGGGCTAGCCACCTCAGTTAGTTGGACAGCTTGTTTGGGATGCAGAGTATTACTGACAACATGGAATCAATTGCTGCACTGACTGACCTCATCATCAAGGTCCTGCTTTCTGAACCTCACTTGAGGCATGGTGACCCTCAGGTTAAATCACCATCAGTTGTGTCTCTCTATGAGAGCACAGTCATCTGGAACTATGGAAATGTACTTTTAAACTGAGTATAAAATATGAACCGTTGGTTTGGTGGTCGTTATTTTGAAATGTGAACAATAAATTATAACATTGATAATTCAAATTAAATCATTGTGACATATTTTCCTGAATGAATTCTACCAACATGCCTTTAATTGTAATCAAAACATCTTGAACAATGTAAAATGATTAACTTGCACATGCAATGTAAAGAGTTATAGAGTCATAGAGTCCTACAGCACAGACACACATCCTTTGGTCCAAACTGGTCCATGATGACCAAAACTTCCACCTATGTGAAAAACATTTCCTTGCATTTGATCCATATCCCTCTAAACCTGCCCAATTCATGTATTTGTCCAAAAGCCTTTTAAATATTATTAATGTACCCACCTCAACCACTTCCGCTGGTAGCTCATTCCATATGCATATCACCCTCAGGTTACCTTTTATTCTTTCCCCTCTAAACTTAAACTGATGCCCTCTAGTCCTTGATTACCGAACCCTGGAAAAAAGACTGTGTGCATTCACCCTATCCATGCCTTTTAATCTTATACACTTTTATAAGATCCTCCCTCAGTCTCCAATGCTCTAAAGAAAAAAAAAGTCCTAGCTTGTCCAACCTCTCCCTGTAAAACAGACTGTTTTGAGTCCTGGCAACATCCTTGTAAATTTCTTCTACACTCTTTCCAGTTTAATGACATCCTTTCTATAGCAAGATGACCAAAACTGAATACAATACTCCAATGCAGCCTCACCAACACCCTGCATTACTGTAACATAACTTCCTAACTTCTATACTCCATGCCCTGACTGATGAGGTTCAGTGTGCCACTTTCAGAGAACTATGCACCTGAACTCCAAGGTCTGTCTGTTCCACCATACTTCTTAAGGCCCTACCATTCACCATGAAACTCTTATCTTGATTTGACTTTCCAAGTCAACATCTCACATCTATCTATACTAAATTCCATTTGCTACTTCTCGGCCCACTTCCCCAGCTGATCAAGGTCAACAATACTGCCTTCTTTAGCGTTATCTGCAAACCTACTAATCATGCCTTGTACATTTTCATCCAAATCATTGATACTGAAAACAAAGAGAAATGGGCACAGCATTGACCACTGACATATACTATTAGTCACAGCCCTCGAATCTGACAAGTATCCTTCCACTATTACCCTCTGCTTCTTGCCACCAAGCTAATTGCATATCCAGTTTGCTAGCTCCCCCTGGATTCCATGCGATCTAACCTTCCAGAGCAGCCTACCATGTGGAACCTTATCAAAGGCCTTGCTGAACTCTATATAGACCATGACTGCTGCCCTGCTCCCGTCAATCTTCCTGGACACTTCATCAAAGAACTGTAATTAATTTGTAAGGCATGATCTCTCATGCACAAACCTTGTCTTTCCAAATGCATGTGTATCTTATCCCTCAGAATCTTCTCAAGTAACTTATGTACCACAGATATTAAGCTCACTGGTCTGTAGTTCCCAGGTTTTTTTCTTTGCAGCCCTTCTCAAATAAGGGCACAACATTTGGTATACTCCAGTCTCCTGGGACCTCACCTGTGGCTAGCAATGATGCAAAAATATCAGCCAGGACCCCCGTAATTTCTTCTCTAGCCTCTTGCAGGATTTGTGAATATATCTTGTCAGGACCAGGAGAGTTATCCACCTTTATGCATTCTAATACATCCAACATCTCCTCTACTGTGATATGGACTGTCCCAAGATATCACCACTAACTTTCCCAAGTTTCTAAGTCTTCATATCTTTCTTCACGGTAAACACAGAGGAGAAATATTCATTGAGGACCTTGCAGTTCCACACATACATGTCCGGTTTGATCCTTCAGAGATTCTATTCTCTCTATTCTTTTTTATTCAATATACTTAAAGAATTTCTTTCTTCATCAAATTAATTATAAGTTACTTTGGATATGACGATTACAAGGCTATGAAGTCACAGTTTGCAAAACAGTATGGGAAAACAGGTAAAAGGTAATATGATAGAGAAACAGTGATGGAATTGGAAGAGATATTCCTCAACTTGCACCAAAATATATCCCATTTAGAATGAAATATTCCAAGAGAAGGGCGGCACGGTGGCACAGTGGTTAGCACTGCTGCCTCACAGCGCCAGGGACCTGGGTTCAATTCCCGCCTCAGGCGACTGACTGTGTGGAGTTTGCACGTTCTCCCCGTGTCTGCGTGGGTTTCCTCCGGGTGCTCCGGTTTCCTCCCACAGTCCAAAGATGTGCGGGTCAGGTGAATTGGCCATGCTAAATTGCCCGTAGTGTTAGGTAAGGGGTATATGTAGGGGTATGGGTGGGTTGCGCTTCGGCGGGTCGGTGTGGACTTGTTGGGCCGAAGGGCCTGTTTCCACACTGTAAGTAATCTAATCTAAAAAAAAGTATATGTTATCCATGACTAATTACAAATGTTAAGTATGGTGTCAAATTAAGTGAAAATATTTCACAGTATAAAAACTGGCAAGTCACGTTGCAGCTTTACTGAACTTTAGTTAGGTCACATTTGGAAGATTGTGTACAATTCTGAAAGCCACACAACCAGAAGGATGAGGAGGCCTTGGAGACAGTACAGAAATGGTTTAATCAGACGTTGCCTGGGTTGCAGGGTATTAGCTATAGGGAGAGATTGAACAAACTTGATTTGTTTTTACTCGAACATCAAAGGATGAGGGGCAACCTGATAGAAGTTTATAAAATTATGACAGGCATGGATGGAATGGAGAGTCAGAGTCTTTTTCTTAAGAGTAGAAATATCAAGTATAAAGGGATATAGGTTTAAGGTAAAAGGGGATAAGTTTAAAGGAGAGGCAGGTCTTTTTAAATACAGAACATCATAAGTGCCTGGAATGCACTGCTAGAAGGTGGTGGAGGCAGATACAATAGCAACATTTAAGAGGCATCTTGACAGATATGTGAACAGGCAGGGAATGGAGGGATAGAGATTGCATCGAGGCAAAAGATTTTGTTTAGAAAGGCATCATGTGTCAGCACAGTCTTGGTGGGTCAAAAGGCCTGATCCTATAGTGTACTGTTCTTTGTTCTATGCACGAGATGCCACCAAAGGGTGATTTTAAAAAGGGAGATATTGGACTATGACAGAAAATTAAATACAAATATAAAAATAGAAAGTAAAAGCTTTTACAAATTTATAAAAAGAGTGTAGCTACAGGAAGTGTAGCTAAAATGGTCACTTTGAACATAAGAGTTGGAAATTAATAATAGCAAAATGAAGTAGTGATGACATTGCATAAGTATTTTATATTTGTCTTCACAGTAGAAGACATAAAATATATTCAAAGAATGGTAGAAAAGCATGGAACGAAAAGAAAGGAGGAACATAAAACAATAAGTCATTGAAGAAAAAGTAGTGCAAAACAGAATGGCCTAAAGGCATACAAGTTCCTTGGATTTCAAAGTCTGTATCCTAAGGACTTAAAGGAAGTGACTGTAGTGATAGTGCATTGGTTATAATCTTGCAAAAATCTCCAAATTCTGAAAAGGTCACAATGAATTGGAAAGCTGTTAAAGAAACGTGGGACACAAAGATGGGGCATAAAGCGAGACATTTCAGGTGGTTAGTCTGTCATTATGAAAATGCTACAATCTATTTTAAAGGAAGCAGTAGAAATCAGGCAGTGTTAATGTGGGAAATTATGTTGAAAATTTTATTACAATTAATTATTTATTAAGGTAAAGGGAAACCAGTCGATGTCGTGCATTTGGATTTCCATGTGGTGTTAGAAAAATAGAATATTAATTTAAGAGAGATAAACTGAAGTAAAAAAGGATCTGGACGTCCCTGAGCTTGAATCACAAGATGTTGCACACAGATACCTCAAGTAATTAGTAATATAAATGGAAGGTTGGTCTTTATTACAGGGGGAATGGAAAAGAAGAGGTTACAACTGCACAGTTCTTTGGTAAGTGTTGTGTACAGTTTTAGTCTCCGAACGTTAAGAACAATACCTTGCAATGGAAGCAGTTCAGACGAAGATATTCAGATACTTTCTAATCAAGCTGATGTGACTCTTCTACATTTCATACTGAACTCAAAATGTTAACTCTGTATTCCTCTCCACAGATGCTGCCAGACCTGCTGGATTTCTGCATATTTCCTAGTTGGCTTTTGTCAAATAGGTTTGGTGGAAAGATTTCCCCTAAAGTCTGAAATGAATTCTAAAAGAGTTAATTTACAATTTAAATAGAAAACAGCGAACAGACCAAAACGTCACAACCTTAGCCTTTGTCCATACCTTTACAAACCACACTCCTGACCCATGTTTGTTCTATGAAGGACTTTTTCATAGAATTAGATGGGAAACACCCTCACCTGATGTAAGGCCAAGGCATATACATAAAACCATAGAAATCATAGAAATGATACAGCACACAGGGGTGCAATTTGACCAACCTTGTCCAAGCCAAACTAAAGATACCCAGATGGTCTTTTTATCCCATGTTCCTGCACACAGCCCAGCCCAGCAGAATAGAGCACTCAAGGTGCAGATCCAAGTACTTTTTGGAAGCATTTATGATCTTCGCCTCTACCACAAACTTAGAGAGTGAATTCTAGACACTCACCACCCCCTGCATAAAAAGGTTTTACCTCTTGCCTCAAATTCTTCTGCTACTTAGCTTGAACTGCACAAAGCCTTCTGGTGAATTAAATCCCAAGCAAGACAGACAAAAACAAAGAACAACAACACAGAAGAGGCCCTTTGACCTTCCAAGCTGGCACAGTGGCTGGAGCTGGCACAGCGACTCAGTGGCTAGCACTGCTACCTCACAGCGCTAGGGATCTGGCTTTGATTCCAATCTTGGGTGACAATCTGTGTGGAATTTGCACATCTTTCTCATATCTGTGTGGGCTTCCTCCAGTTCTGGTTTCTGCCCACAGTCCAAAGATGTGCAAGTTAGGTGGATTGGCCATGCTAAATTGTCCATAGTGGCCAGGGATGTGTAGGTTAGGTGGATTAACCATGGGAAATGCAGGGTTACAAGGATATAGTAGGAGAGTGGGTCTAGGGATGATCTTCAGAAGGTCAGTGTGGATTCAATGAGACAAATTACCTGCTTCTGTACTATAGGGATTCTATGAAGCCTACGCCAACACTGTTTGCCCTTCCTTACTAAAATTATTTTCACTTACAGAATCTATAACACTCTATTCCCTTCTAGACGCTTCTTGAATGCTGCGTTTGTGTCTGCTTCCACCACCTTCTCTGGCATTATGTGTGAAAAACTTGCCTCACACATTTCTTTTAATCTTCCTTCCCACACCTTGAACTTGTGTCCCCTAGTAATTGATCCCTCCACCCTGGGAAAAAAAAATTCTATCCATATCATTCACAATTTTATAAACTACTATCAGGTCACTCCTCAACCTCCTACATTCCAGTGAAGACAAATCCAGTCTAGCCAATCATTCTTCATAGCTAAAATCCCCCATACCAGGCAACATCCTGGCAAGCCAAAGCATCCACATCCTTTTGGTAGTGTGATGACCAGAACTGTACACAATATTCCAAGTGTGGCCTAACTGAAGTTTTATGAAACTGCAGCATAACTTGCCTATCTTCACACTTAATACCCCTTCCAATTATGGCAAGCATACCATTGGCCTTTTTTACCACCTTATCTACCTGCGCTGCCACCTTCAGTGATCTGTGGACAGGCACAACCAGATCCCTTGGTCCTGCCATTCACTGAATATTTTTCACCTGTACTTTACCTTTCAAAATGCATCACTTATTTGTTCAGATTAAACTCCATTGGCCATTTTTCTGCCCATGCCTCAACTGATCTATATCTTGCTGTATCCTCTGATAATATGCCCCTACCATCATGAATATGCCACCATCATCAGAGACTTCATTAGCATGGAGGATTACGTGCCAAAGAAGTCAATCTTGGTGTTCCCCAACCAGAAACCCTGGATGGACCAGGAGATCCACTGTCTACTGATAACCAGGCGTGCAGCATTCAAGTTGGACCTATACAAAACATTGAGTTATGACCTCCACAAAACCATCAGAGATATGGAGAGGCAGTACCAGACCAAGTTAGAGGCCTACACAGCATAACAGAATCAAAATGAAGCAGAGAAAGATAGCAGACAAAAAACACATCCATCCCTGATGTGCTCAATTATTCTATACTGGGCTCAAGCAGAATGCCAGTGGCATGGTGAAAACTGCCATGATAGCCCCACTTTAGAGACCGCAATTTCCCTTCCCACGTTGTTAAAGATGCCCTCCAACGCATCTCGTCCACATCCCGCACCTCCGTCCTCAGACCACACCCCTCCAACCGCAACAAGGACAGAACGCCCCTGGTGCTCACCTTCCACCCTACCAACCTTCGCATAAACCAAATCATCCGCCGACATTTCCGCCACCTCCAAAAAGACCCCACCACCAGGGATATATTTCCCTCCCCACCCCTTTCCGCCTTCCGCAAAGACCGTTCCCTCCGTGACTACCTGGTCAGGTCCATGTCCCCCTATGACCCACCCTCCCATCCTGGCACTTTCCCCTGCCACCGCAGGAACTGTAAAACCTGTGCCCATACCTCCTCCCTCACGTCTATCCAAGGCCCTAAAGGAGCCTTCCACATCCATCAAAGTTTTACCTGCACATCCACTAATATCCGTTGCTCCCGATGCGGTCTCCTCCACATTGGGGAGACTGAACGCCTCCTAGCAGAGTGCTTTAGGGAACATCTCCGAGATACCCGCACCAATCAACCACACCGCCCCGTGGCCCAACATTTCAACTCCCCCTCCCACTCTGCCGAGGACATGGAGGTCCTGGGCCTCCTTCACCACTGCTCCCTCACCACCAGACGCCTGGAGGAAGAATGCCTCATCTTCCGCCTAGGGCATCAATGTGGACTTCAACAGCTTCCTCATTTCCCCTTCCCCCACCTCATCCTACTTTCAAACTTCCAGCTCAGCACTGTCACCGTGACTTGCCCGGACTGGTCCAACCTGCCTATCTTCTTTTCCACCTGTCCACTCCACCCTCTCCTCCCTGACCTATCACCTTCCCCTCCTCCCCCATTCACCCATTGTACTCTATGCTAGTCTCTCCCCACCCCACCCCCCTCTAGTTTATCTCTCCATGCTTCCAGCTCACTGCCTTTATTCCTGATGAAGGGCTTTTGCCTGAACTGTCGATTTCGCTGCTCGTTGGATGCTGCCTGAACTGCTGTGCTCTTCCAGCACCACTGATCTAGACACCTGTTCCCTCTGTCACATTTGCAGACATCAGATTGATATTCCTGAGAGTCAACCCATGGAAAGTGACAGGCCCAGACAGAGCCCCTGGCTGTGCGTTTAAAGCCCATGTGGACGAGCTGGCAGAGGTATTCATTGACATCTTCTACCTCTCCCTCCTACAAACCTGCTTCAAGACAACCACCATCATCCCACTACCAAAGAAAGTACATGCAACACATTTTAATGACTACCAAACAGTGGCTCTGAAATCCATAATCATAAAATGCATTGAGAAGCTGGTGGGTGGACCACATCAACTCAAACCTTCCAGCCTGCCTCAATCCCTTGAACTTTGTTTGCCAACAAAAAAGTCCACATCGTATACCATTTCCCTTGCCCTCCACTCATCCCTAGAACATATGGATAAAAAGGGCTTATGTCAGACTGCTACTCATTGAATACAGCTCTGCCTTCAACACCATAATACCCTCCAGACTATCTCATACTCCCAGACCTAGATTTCAGTCTGCCCTCTGCAACTGGATCCTCAGCTTTGTGATCCACAGACTGCTACCTCCTCCACCATAACCGTCAACACTGGAGCTCCCCAAGGATGAATTCTCAGCACCTGATTGTATTCCCCATACACTCTCAACTGTAAAGCCAAATTCCAAATTAATGCATCTACAAGTTTGCTGACAACATCACAGTGGAAGGACAGATATCAAACAACAATGCGTCAGAATACAAGAGGAAGATAGAGGGCTTGGTGTCATGGTGCAATGATAATAACCCATCTCTCAATGTTGGAGAAACAAAAGAACTGATCATTGACTTCAGGAAGAAAGGAGGAGGACATCCCCCCTCTACATCAACAGAGTTGAAGAGTGACAAAAACTGACAATCTGTCCTGGACTTTCTATATAGATGTGACACAACAACACCTCTTCTTTCTCAGGCGGCTTAGGAAATTTGGTATGTCCATAAGGACCCTCACCAACTTTTACAGATGAACCATAGAAAGCATTCTATCCAGGTGCATAACAGCCTGGTATGGCAACTGCTCTACCCAAGACTGTAAGAAACTACAGAAGGTGGCACAGTGGCTCAGTGGTTAGTACTATTGCCTCACAGCGCCAGGGACCTGAATTCAATTCTAACCTTGGGCGACTGTCTGCGTGGAGTTTGCACGTTCTTCCCATGTCCATGTGGGTTTCTGCCAAGTCCTCCGGTTTCCTCCCACAATCCAAAGATGTGCAAGTTAAGTGGATTGGCCATGCTAAATTGCCTAATGTTTAGGGATATGTAGGTTAGGTGCATTAGCCATGGGAAAGGAGGGGTTACAGGGATAGGGTAGGAAGGATCTCGGTGGGATGATCTTCAGCGGGTCAGTGTGGACTTATTGGGCCGAAAGGTCTGTTTTCACACTGTGGGATTTTTATGAATCTATTGTGTACACAGCCCAGACCATCAGGAAAGCTAAACTCCCATCTATGGACTCAATTTAAACTTTTCGTTTCTGGGGACAAGCTGTTAACATCATCAAAGACTCCTTCCACTCTGGTTATCTTCGCTTCCAACTTTCTCCATCCGGTAAAAGATACAGAAGCTTGAACACACGCATCAACACATTCAAGAACAGCTTCTTCCTTGCCATTATCACATTGCTGAATGGATTCTCTAACTTCAAATAACGTTGGTCTTGCTAATGTTGATCTTACTTTGTACATCTCCTGTGCACTTTTAACCCGGATGCTTCACTCTGTCCAAACACCGTATGATCTTGTTTGCCATGATCTGCCTGTACTGCTCACAAATTAAAGCATTGCATTGTACTTAGGTACATGTGAATACAATAAATCAAGTTAAATCAAAACCTTCTTACTATCCACAACTCCACCAATCTGTGTATTGTCCACAAACTTACTAATTAGACCAGTCATGTTTTCTTCCAAATCATTTATTTAGACCACGAATAGCAGATGTCCCAGCAATGATCCCTGTGGAACACATTAGTCACAACCCTCTGCTACCCTCTGTCTCCTATGACTAAGCCACTTCTGTATCCATCTTGCCAGTTCACTCCGATACTATGTGACTTCACCTTTAGTCTGCCATGAGGGCCCTTGTCAAAGGCTCTACTGAAGTCTGTGTCAATTGCTTTTTCTTCACCAATCACCTTTGTTACCTCCTCAAAAACCTCAGTCATGTTAGTGAGGCATGACCCCACCAGCACAAAACCATGCTTCTATCGCTAATAAATCCATTTGCTTCTAAATGTGTATAGATCTGGCCCTTGAGAATCTTTTCTAATAATTTCCATACCAGTGACATAAGACCCATAGACCTGTAATTTCCTAGATTACCCCTGCTACTCTACTTAAAAAAATGGGACAACATTGGCTATTCTCCAGTCCTCTAGAACCTCACCTGTGGCTGAGGATACAAAGATGCCTGTCAATGCTCCAGCAATTTGTTCTCTTGCCTCCCTCAATGTTCTGGGATGGATCCATCTGGACCTGGAGACTTATCTACTTTCATACTTTTAAGTTACACAACATCGCTTCCTTTTTAATAGCAACTTGGTGAGAAATTCAGCACTCAGATCATCCTCCATCAATTCCTTCCCTTTAGTGACACATAGCATTCATTTATGATCTCACTTAACTCTTCTGGCTGCACACAATAGATTCCCTCCTTTGTCCTTGAGTAGGGACAACCCTTTCAGTGGCTACACTCTTTAGATTACTTACAGTGTGCAACAAGTCCTCCGAAGCGCAACCCACCCAGACCCATTCCCCTACATTTACCCCTGTCCCTAACACTACAGGCAATTTAGCGTGTTCAATTCACCTAACCTGCACATTTTTGGACTGTGGGAGGAAACAGGAGCATCCAGAGGAAACCCATGCAGACACGGGGAGAATATGCAAACTCCACTCAGTCAGTCGCCTGAGGCGGGAATTGAACCTGGGTCTCTGGCACTGTGAGGCAGCAGTGCTAATCACTGTGCCACCATGCCACCCACTCTTGTTTTTTATACATGTATATAAAACTTTGGGATTCTCCTTAATCTGGTTTGCTAATAATTTTTCATGGAGAAAGTGAGGACTGCAGATGCTGGAGATCAGAGCTGAAAATGTGTTGCTGGAAAAGCGCAGCAGGTCAGGTAGCATCCAACGAGCAGGAGAATCGACGTTTCGGGCATGAGCCCATCTTCAGGAATGGGATTCCTGAAGAAGGGTTCATGCCCGATACGTCAATTCTCCTGCTCCTTAGATGCTGCCTGACCTGCTGTGCTTTTCCAGCAACACATTTTTAGCAATAACTTTTCATGACCCATTTTAGCCTTTCTTTCCTACTTTCCTTATGTATTTCAAGGGTTGAGTCATTGCCCATCCTCCTAGACGTTATATAAGTTTCCTTTTTCTTTTTGATCAAGGTCATAACATCCCTGGTCATCAAAGATTCACGGAACTTGCTATACCTGTCCTTCACTCTCGCAAGCATGTGCCACTCTTGAACTCTTTGGTAAGATTGCCTTCATTTGGTCAGTGCATTGAGAACAGAAGTTGCGAGGTTATGTTGCGACTGTATAGGACATTGGTTAAGCCACTTTCAGAATACTGCATTCAGTTCTCGTCTCCCTGCTATAGGAAGGGTGTTGTGAAGCTTGAAAGGGTTCAGAAAAGATTTACAAGGATGTTTGGGTGGCAGGTGCCTCAGTCCCTCACAGCGCCAGGAGCCCTGGTTCAATTCCCGCCTCGGGTGACTGTGTGGAGTTTGCACTTTCTCCCCATGTTTCCATGAGTTCCCTCCTGGTGCTCCAATTTCCTCCCTCAATCCAAAGATGTGCAGGTTAGGTGAATTGGCCAATTTAAATTGCCCATAGTGTTCGGGGATGTGTAGGTTAGGTGTATTAGTCAGGGGCAAATATAGGGTAGGGGAATGCCTCTGGGTGCGTCTCTTTGGAAGGTCGCATTTGGATGGGAATACGAATTGGAAGGGTTTGGAGGGATATGGGCCGGGTGCTGGCAGGTGGGAAGAGCTTGGGTTGGGATATCTGGTCAGCATGGATGGGTCGGACTGAAGGGTCTGTTTCTCTATGACTCTATGACTCAATGACTTGTTGGGCTGAACGGCCTGTTTCCACCCTGTCTGGACTGTATTCTATGATTCTATGACAGGGTTGGTGGGTTTGAACTATGGAGAGAGGCTGAATAGACTGAGGCTGTTTTCCTTGGAGCATTGGAGGCTGAGGGGTGAACTTATAAAGGTTTATAAAATCATGAGGCATATGGATAGTTGAATAGCCAAGGTCTTTTCCCCAAGGCGATAGAGTTCAGAACTGGAAGGCATAGGTTTAAGGTGAGTGGGGAAAGACTTAAAAACGGATCTAACTGGTAACTTTTTCACGCAAAAGGTGGTACGTGTATGGAATGAGCTGCTATGGAAAGTGATGGAGGTTAGTACAATTACAACATTTAAAAGGCAACTGGATGGGTATATAAGTAGCAAGGGTTTAGAGGGATATGGGCCATATGCTCCCAAATGGGATTACATCATTTTAGGATATCTGGTCGGCATCAATGAGTTGGACTAAAACATTTGTTTCCATGCTGTACATCTCTATAACTTTTATCAACTGCTGTTTGGCATACTCCCACATGTTCAACATGGATTTAACCTCAAACAGCTACCTCCAATCAAAATTCTTCAGTTCCTGCCTAATATTATTGTCGTTCACCTTCCACCAGTTAACACGTTCACCCAAGGACTGCTGTTATCCCTATCCATGAGTAACTAAAACACTCATTACGTTTCTATCCCTCCTTCGTCATCTAACTAAAAAAATGGACAAGCAATGTTCAGAAGAGAGGAGACAGAACCTCATGAGAGGAAGGTCAGCAGCTGGATTTCCAGCCAGTAAAAGGGCAAGGGCTTAAAGAGTTTCTGGAAACCATAGTTGGTGAGGAGCAGGTAAGTTTTGAAAAATTGTTATAACTGCAGAGAGCAGCAGCAGCTTCAATATAGTATCAAAAGTATTTGACATTATAAGGATTAATTAAGTTAAATGAGTCAGGCATGGCAGGAAAGCTCCAAATCTTAGTCTGCTCCACTTGTTCAATGTGGGAAGCCAGGCACATTTCCAGTGCCTGGGAACTGCATGTGTGGAAGAAGTGGGTCCAGCTGCAGCCCTAGAAGCCCTCACGGTAACATCACTCACCTGGTTGGGCTCATTTCCTAAAACTAGTACCACTATAATCCCTTCCCTGGTTGGGCTGTTTACATACTATATCAAAGAATGCTCCTGATTGGTCCTTAAAGATTCTGTCCCATCCAAGCCCCTAGCACCAAGTGAGTCCCAGTCAATATAGGGAAAATTATAATCACCCAAACAACCCTGCTGTCTTCACATTTTTCCAAAATCTGTCAACATATTATCTCCTCTATCTCCCACTAGCTGTTGGGAGGCCTGTAGTATACACCCAGCATTGAGATTCCATCTTTCCTATTCATGAATTCTACTAACATTGCCTCACTACACGAGTCCTCTAATGTATCCTCCCTCAGTACAGCTGGGAGATACTCTTTTATTAGTAAGGCAACTCCTCCATCCCTTCTACATGCTCTTCTATCACACCTGAAACATCTACATCCTGGGACATTCAGCTGACAGTCCTGTCTATCTTAGATTAGAGCGGTGCTGGAAAAGCGCAGCAGGCCAAGCAGCATCCGAGGAGCAGGAAAATTGACGTTTCAGGCAAAAGCCCTTCATCAGAGTGGAGAGATAAATGAGAGGAGGGTGGGGGTGGGGAGAAAGTAGCAAAGAGTACAATAGGTGAATGGGGATGGGGATGAAGGTGATAGGTCAGAGAGGAGGGTGGAGTGGATAGGTGGGAAGGAAGATAGGCGGAAAGGAAGATAGGCAGGTAGGTCATGGGGACGGTGCTTAGCTGGAAGGTTGGAGCTGGGGTGAGGTGGGTGAAGGGGAAAATGAGGAAACTGATGAAATCCACATTGATGACATGGGGTTGAAGTGTTCCGAGGCGGAAGATGAAGTGTTCTTCCTCCAGGCGTCGGGTGGTGAGGGAGTGACGGTGGAGGAGGAGGCACAGGACCTCCGTGTCCTCGGCAGAGTGGGAGGGGGAGTTGAAATGTTGGGCCATAGGGCGGGGGAGTTGATTGGTGTGGGTGTCCCGGAGATGTTCACTAAAGCACTGTGCTAGGAGGCGTCCAGTCTCCCCAATGTAGAGGAGACCGCATCAGGAGCAACAGATACAATAAATGATATTGGTGGATGTGCAGATAAAACTTTGATAGATGTGGAAGGCTCCTTTGAGGTCTTGGATGGAGGTGAGGGAGGAGGTGTGGGCACAGGTTTTGCAATTCCTGCGGTGGCAAGGGAGGGTGCCAGGACGGGAGGGTGGGTTGTTCGGGGGGCGTGGACATGACCAGGTAGTCACGGAGGGAACAGTCTTTGCGGAAAGCGGATAGGGATTGGGATGGAAATATATCCCTGGTTGTGGGGTCCATTTGGAGGTGGTGGAAATATCGTCAGATGATGTGGTTTATGCGAAGGTTTGAGGGTGGAAGGGGCATTCTGTCCTTGTTACTGTTGGAGGAGTGAGGTTTGAGGGTGGAGGGGCAAAATGTGGACGAGATGTGTTGGAGGGCATCTTTAACCATGTGGGAAGGGAAATTGCAGAAGGAGGCCATCTGGTGTGTTCTGTTGTGGAACTGGTCTTCCTGGGAGCAGATAAGGCAGAGGCGGAAGAATTAGGAATATGGGATGGCATTTTTGCAGGAGGTAGAGTGGGAAGAGGTGTAATCCAGGTAGCGGTGGAAGTCGGTGGGTTTGTAAAAAATGTCAGTGTCAAGTTGGTCATCATTAATGGAGAGGAAGAGGTCCAGGAAGGGGGGAGAGAGGTGTTAGAGATGGTCCAGGTGAATTTAAGGTCGGGGTGGAATGTGTTGGTGAAGTTGATGAATTGGTCAACCTCCTCACAGGAACACACAGTGGCGCCAACGCAGTCATTAATGTAGCGGAGGAAGAGGTGGGAAGTGGTCCCGATGTAACTATGGAAAATGGATTGTTCTATGTAGCCAACGAAGAGACAGGCATAACTGGGGCCCATACGGGTGGCCCTTTGCTCTGGAGGAGGTTGGAGGATTCGAAGGAGAAATTGTTATGGTTAAGGACCAGTTCAGCCAAATGAATGAGAGTGTCAGTGGAAGGGTACTGATGGGGATATTGGGAGAGGAAGAAACGGAGGGCTTGGAGGCCCTGGTCATGGCGGATGGAGGTGTGGAGGGACTGGATGTCCATGGTAAAGATGAAGCATTGGGGGCTGGGGAAACGGAAGTCTTGGAGGAGTTGGAGGGCATGGGTGGTGTCTTGAAAATATGTGGCGAGTTCCTGGACTGGGGGGGATAGGACAGTGTCGAGGTAGGTAGAGATGAGTTCAGTGGGGCAGGAGCATGCTGAGACAATGGGTTGGCCAGGGTGGTCAGACTTGTGGATCTTGGGAAGGAGATAGAATCGGACGGTGCAGGGTTCTGGACTATGAGGTTGGAAACTGTGGGTGGGAGATCTCCTGAGGTGATGAGGTTCTGTATGGTATGGGAAATGACATTTGGTGATGGGGGGTGGGAGTCATGGTCAAGGGGGCAGTAGGAGGAGGTGTCTTTGAGTTGATGTCTGGCTTCAATGGTGTAGAGGTCCGTGTGTCAAACTACCACTCCACCCCCTTTATCTGCTGGTTTGATGGTGAGATTGGGATTGGAGTAGAGGGAGTGGAGGGCTGCGCGTTGTGAGGGTGAGAGGTTGGAGTGGGGGGGGGGGTAGATAGGTTGAGTTGGAACTGTCGCCACCCCCCTCTCATTTATCTCTCCACTCTGCAGGCACCTGGCCTCCATTCCTGATGAAGGGCTTTTGCCCGAAACATCGATTTTCCTGCTCCTTGGATGCTGCCTGACCTGCTGTGCTTTTCCATTCTAATCTAGATCCTGTCTATCTTTCAGCCAAGTCTCTGTTATTGCAGTATTATCATATCTCCAAGTACGAAACAATATTCTAACTTCATCTACCTTGCGTATACTTCATGCATTGAAACACAGGCATTTCAGATCACCTCCCCTGCTCTTTTCAGCAGCGTTTCCCTGCATGCTCTTGTTATTAGTCATGTTTGCCTTGGTTTCTACCTCTCCCTCAATTTCTGCATCTATTGCCCTACTCCTCTGGTTCTTTCCCCCGACACACCATGTTAAATCCACCCCAACCACTCTGCCAAGAAGCCCCCAAGGACATTAGTCCCGGTCCAGCCCAGGTGTAACCCATCCAGTTTGTACAGGTCCTCCCTCCCCCAGACCTGTTCACAATGCCCCATGGATCTGAAACCCTCCCATTTACACCGACTTTTCAGTCACATGTTCATCCTACATATCCTGTTATTTTTACTGTGACTAGCTCATGGCATTGGCAGTAATACAAGCTGTACATTTTAATTTTCTTCCTAGTTCTCTATATTCTGCTTTTAGAACCTCATCCCTTCTTTTTCCTATGGCATTAGTACCAACGTGTGTCACAATTACTGGCTGTTCATCCTTCCTCTCCAAAATGTCTTGCAACTGCTCTGAAACATCCAGGACCCTAGCCCCAGGGGGGCAACACACCGCCCTTCCTGCCTGCGGATGTGACGACCTCTCTGTTTGTGCTTCCATGACACTGTCTGCTGTGAATGCTTCGTAGTGTCCCTAGACCCCAATCCAATTCCGAAACTCAGGCTTCCAGGGCTGCAGCTGGAGACATCTCTTCCACACATGCAATTCCCAGGCACTGGAAATGTGCCTGGCTTTCCACATTGGACAAATGGAGCAGACTAAGATTTTGTGCTTTCCTGCCATGCCTGACTCATTTAACTTAATTAATCCTTGTCAAACACTTTTAATACTATATTGAAGCTGCTGTGCTCTCTGCAGGGGTAACAATTTTTCAAAACTTACCTGCTCCTCACCAACTATGGTTTCCAGAAACTCTTTAAGCTCTTGCCCCTTTACTGGCTGGAACTCCAGCTGCTGACCTTCCTCTCATGATGTTCTGTCTCCTCTCTTCTGAACATTGCCTGTTCTTTTTTTTTGGTTAGATGATGAAGGAGGGATAGAAACACAACAGTAATGCAATGTTTGGGGCTGAGTGTCCTTTTACACCAGGTTCTTCAATGATTTGCTGACTGTGAAGGCCACTGCCAGAATGCACATATGTGATGTCTTAGCACCCACTGGTTGGATCTTGCTTCTGATATAAATTGATCAATCAGAGGCCGGTTGCCCTCCAGTACTGGCAGTGTTGGGTACTGCAGGTTCGAGATTGGTTTCTTCACCACATAGCAACAATGCAACTTTGGTGAGTGTGGGTAGAGTGGGTGTGCTGGGGATAGTCTCCAACAAGAGGAGGGCAGGGGCTTGACGGCAAGTCCAGTGGGTTTCTTTCTCGCAGATATCCCCTTTGCAATGCCAGGTCCCTTGATTGGACGCAGAGTGCCAGATTATAATGGTAACCATTTAACTCCCTTTGACCAGTAGGTGGCAGGATACGACCATTAGGGTTTGGTGTTTTGTTGTTGTCACACATGGCACGTTCTGTCAAAAGCTGGCAGAAATCCAGTGGCAGCAGTAGAAGGCCTTTAAGCTGCCATTAAGTTTCTGTGGCCACTCCCAACATTTGCAGAGTTTAACTGGGATCAGTTGGGTCAACATCCTCCCCCTCCCTGCCCAAATAACCTACCCTGCCTCTGAATTGAACTCCGGTGGACAGCAGGCAGTAAACACTCCTTTACTTACGCATCTACTTGAGGACTATTTGCAATCTTGCTGTGATATTTGACCTTGATCTATTTTTTCAATTACACAAGCTCCTCGACCACCTCCATAACATAGCCCATGCTGGACCCTGTCTCAACTCATCTGTCACTGAAACACTAATAATAACTTAATTACTCTTGACTATATCTGAAACATAAATAGGACATGCTGGAATAGTCAACAATATCTGTAACAATGAAAAGTGGAAAAATAAAATGGCAAGTGAGCAAGAACATCAGAGTCACATCGGCAGACTTAACAGCAAAAGGCAGTCAACCAGTAGGTGTTGCCCTCATCAATTGAATGCTCATTGCATTGTGAGTCGCGAATACAGCATACTGCATTAATTAGTGTTACATATGGGAGGAGTGTTTGAGGACTTTGAAGTGAAGAGTCACAGAGATCGACAGTGCAGAAAAAGACTCTTTAGTTCATTGAGTCCACATCAGTCAAACTCAACCATTAATTGAACCAAATCCATTTTCCAGCACTTAGCCCTTTTCCTTATTTGGTTTGGCATCACAAGTGAATATGTAAATCGATGGAAGCAATTTAGCCCATTGTGTCTGTAATGGCTCCCATAAGAGCTACCCAGAGGTAGTCCCATTCTCCAGCCTTATTTCCGCAGCACTCCAAATTAATCACTTTCAAATATATATCCAGGTCTCTTCTGAAACATCCCATGGAATCTACCTTCATCTCTCCCCTGGGCAGTGCATTCTAAGTTCTAACAACTCTCTGAGCAAAGAAGTTTCACCTCATTTTACTCCTATCTCTCCTATTGACAATCTTGAAATTGTGATATCTCATTTCTGACATACTAACTAGTGCAAACAGAATCTCCCATTTTACCCTTTCAAAATTGTTCATAGTTTTGGACACTTCACTAAGATCACCTCTTAATCTTCACTGCAACAAGGAAAAGAAGTTCAATTTCTTTAAACTTCTGTTGTATCAAAAATCCCCCATTTCTGGTATCATTTTTGTAAATCTCTTTTGAACTCTCTATGGAGCTTTAATATGCTTCATTAAATAAGGTGCCAGAACTGAAAACAATATTCCAATTGACCAATGATCTATAGTATAGCATTATTTCCTTTATTTCATACCCTGTGTTTCTATTTATACATCCAACGATTCTACTATCTTCTGAACAATTAGAGTCGTAGTCATAGAAAAGGGACAGCAAGGAAAAAGACCCTTCGGTCCAACCGGTCCATGCCGACCATATATCCCAACCCAATCTAGTCCCACCGGCCAGCGCCCGGCCCATATCCCTCCAAACGTTGCCTATTCATATACCCATCCAGATGTCTTTTAAATGTTGCAATCGTACTAGCCTCTACCACTTCCTCTAGCAGCTCATTCCACATGTTGACCACCCTCTGCATGAAAACATTGCCCTTCGCAGGTCTCTTTTATATCTTTCCCCTCTCACTCTAAACCTATGGCCCTCTAGTTCTGGACTCGCCAGAGACATTGTTTATTTATCCTATCCATGGCCCTCATGATTTTATAAACCTCTATAAGGTCAACCGTCAGCCTCCGAAGCTCCAGGGAAAACAGCCCCAGCCTATTCAACCTCTCCTAATAGCTCAAATCCTCCAACCCTTGCAACATCCTTGTAAATCTTTTCTGAACCCTTTCAAGTTTCACAACATCTTTCTGATAGGACGGAGACCAGAATTGCAGGCAATATTCCAACAGTGGCCTAACCAATGTCCTGTACAGCTGCAACATGACCTTTCAACTCCTGTACTCAATACTCTGACCAATAAAGGAAAGCATTCCAAACGCCTTCTTCACTATCCTATCTACCTGCAACTCCACTTTCAAGGAGCTATGAACCTGCACTCCAAGGTCTCTTTGTTCAGCAACACTCTTCAGGACCTTACCATTAAGTGTATAAGTCTTGCTAAGATTTGCTTTCCCAAAATGCAGCACCTCGCATTTTTCTAAATTAAATTTCATCTGTCACTTCTCAGCCTATTGGCCCATCTGATCAAGATCCCGTTGTCAACTGAGGTAATCTTCTTCACTGTCCATTACACCTCCAAGTTTGGTGCCATCTGCAAACTTACTAACCATACCTCTTATGCTCGCATCCATATCATTTATATAAATGACGAAAAGTTGTGGACCCAGCATTGATTCTTGTGGCACTCCACTGGTCACAGGCCTCCAATCTGAAAAACAACCCTCCACCACCACCCCCTGTCTCCTACCTTTGAGCCAGTTCTGTATCCAAATGGCTAATTCTCCCTGTATTCCATAAGATCTAACCTTGCTAACCAGTTTCCTATGAGGAACCGTGTTGACCGCCTTACTGAAGATCACATCCACTACTCTGCCCTCATCAATCCTCTTTGTTACTTCTTCAAAAATCTCAATCAAGTTTGTGAGACATGATTTCCCAAGCACAAAGCCATGTTGACTATCCATAATTGTTATCCCTTGCTTTCTAAATACATGTACAGCTTGCCCCTCAGGATTCACTCCAACAATGTGCCTATCACTGATGTCAGGCTCAATGGTCTATAGTTCCCTGGCTTGTCCTTACCATCTTTCTTAAATAGTGGCACCATGTTAGCAAACCTCCAGTCTTCTGGCACCTCACCTGCAACTATTGATGATACAAATATCTCAGCAAGGAGCCTAGCGATCAACTCCCTAGCTTCCCACAGAGTTCTGGGGTACACCTGATCAAATCCTGAGGATTTATTTACTTTTATGCATTTCAAGACATCCAGCACTTCCTCCTCTGTAATGTCGACATTTTTCAAGATGTCACCAGCTATTTCCCTCCATTCTATGCTTGCCATGTCCTTTTCCACAGTAAACACTAATGCAAAATGTTTGTTCAGTACCTCCCCCATCTCCTGCAGCTTCGCACAAAGGCTGCCCTGCTGATAATGCGAGGCCCCTACCTTTCCCTCATTACCCTTTTGTCCTTAATGTATTTGTAAATTCCCTTTGGATTCTTCTTAACTCTACTTGCTAAAGCTATCTCATGTTCCCTTTTTGCCCTCCTTATTTCCCTCTTAAGTATACACCTACTGTGTTTATGCTCTTCTATGGATTCATTTGATCTATCCTCCCTATACCTGACATATGCTTCCTTCTTTTTCCTAACTAAACCCTCAATTTCTTTAGTCATCTAGCATTCTCTACATCTACCTGCCTTTCCTTTCACCCTAACAGGAATATACTGTCTCTGGACTCTCTTTATCTCATTTCAGAAGGCTTCCTATTTTCCTGCTGTCCCTTTACCTGTGAACATCTGCCCCCGTCAGCTTTTGAAAGTTCTTGCCTATTACCGTCAAATGTAGCCTTCCTCCAATTTAGAACTTCAACTTCTAGACCCAGTCTATCCTTTTCCATCACTATTTTAAAGTGCTCCCCCTCTGACACCTCAGTCATCTGCCCTGCCTTATTTCCCAAGAGTAGCTCAAGTTTTGCACCTTCTCTAGTAGGTACATCCACATATTGAATCAGAAATTTTCTTGTGCACCCTTAACAAATTCTTCTCCCTCTTAACCCTTAACACTATGGCAGTCCATGTCTATGTTTGGAAAGTTAAAATCTCCTACCATAATCACCCTACTATTTGTACAGAAAACCAAGATCTCCTAATAAGTCTGTTTCTCAATTTCTCTGACTATTAGGGGGTCTATAATACAATCCCAATAAAGTGATCATCCCTTTCTTATTTCTCAGTTCAATCCAAATAACTTCACTGATGTATTTCCGGGAATATCCTCCCTCAGTACAGCTGTAATGCTATCACTTATCAAAAATGCTACTTCCCCTCCTTTCTTGCTTCCCGTTCTGTCCTCCCTGTAGCATTTGTACCCTGGAACATTAAGCTGCCAGTCCTGTCCATCCCTGAGCCACATTTCTGTAATTGCGATGTTAACCCAGTCCCATGTTCCTAATTATGCCCTGAGTTCATCTGCCTTCCCTGTTCGGCCTCTTGCATTGAAATAAATGCAGTTTAATTCATCAGTCCTACCTTGTTCTCTGCATTGCCCCTGCCTGCCCTGACTGTTTAACTCACTTCTCAACTGTAACTTGCCTGGCCACCTTCAGATAATCATGCACATGAAACCTGACCTCCCTCTGCTCCTGTACACCCCCCAAAGTTGGACCATTGAGCCTGTATTGTGTTTCCATGTATTACCTTACATTTTTCTGCATTGAAATTCACCTGCCAGGTGTCTGACACCATTTGGCTAACTTGTCAATGGCCTTCTGAAATTGCTCAAAATTATCCTCATAATTTGCTATTCTCCCTAGCTTAATATAATCTGCAAATTTCAAGACTTTGCCTTCACTATTCATCTCAAATTGTAAGTAAGGGTCCCAACATCGACTCCTGAGGAACAACACTTTCAACTCATTTCCAATCTGATAAATGCCAATCCAAATCTACCTTCTGTTTTCTATCTTTTAGTCAACTTCTAAACTAGGCTGCCAAAAATCCATCAAACCCAAACATTTCTAATCTGTTAACCAACCTGCCATGTGGCACCATATCGAATGCTTTCTGAAAGTCCAAATATAGAACATCCACAACATTACCCTCATCCTTTGCCACCTTGTCACAGAACTCAATTAAATTTGGTCAGACATGACCTGCCCCTGACAAAGCTATGTTAATTGTCAAGTATAAAGTTATTTTTCTGGAAGTGTATATTTATATTATTCCATCAGTGCTCCCATTACTGATATCAAGCTGACAGATCTGTAGTTTCTTGGATTATTCTTTGGCCTTCTCTTATACAATAGTGCCGCATTTGAAATTATACAGTCCCAGAAATATTCCTGTGTTCAAAGAGCCCTGGAAAATTTCTGTCAATAGCTTTGTTGTTTGGTCCATTACCCCCCTCAGCAATCTTGGATTCATCCCATCCAGACCCAGTGACTTCTCTACCTGGAGTGCTGCCAGGCTTGTTAGCAATGCTTCTTTATCTATCCTGTTTAATTGGACAATACCCACATTGTCAACCAGGTTATTGTCACCATTTTCTAATTTGATGAAGACAGAGCAAAGTATTCATTTCATACCTCTGCCATATCCTTTGCTTTAGTGAGCAGCTTAGCCTGCTTGCTCCCTATGACCCTTATTCTATCCTTCACTTATCTTTTACTTTTAATATATTTGAAAAACATTTTATTGCAATCTGCCATCCTATCCTCATACATCCTCTTAGTCTTCCTTCTTCCAGTCTTAGCCTCTCACCTGCATGAGATATTCTTTCTGAATTATACTACTATTATTATTCCGATAACCAGCATATGCTTCCTTTTCATCCTTATTTTCTCATCAATACCTTTCATTATCGTGGTACTGCAAATTTGGGTACACTATATTTATTTCACATCAGTATGCACATATTCATCACTTTTTTGAAAACCTCCCATTTCCTTCTACTCTTTTATCAAATTTCCAATTAATATGTTACTGTTCAACTTTTAGACTCTAAAGTCAGCTCTGTCTAGTCTGGGATGTTAATCGATTGATTTTTAAAAATTATTTTCCAACTTTGCAATGAACCTCATAATGTTATGATTGGTAGCTCTCAAATGGCTCTCCCCGTTCTGATAGTCTCCATTTAACCTACCTCATTTCCAAAGATCAGATCCAGCACAGCTCCCTCCATGGTAGGACTAGATATGTACTGTTCCAGAAAGCTATCCGACACTCATTGCAGGAATTTCTCCCCTTTTTGTGTCCCACACTCTACCTTTTTCTAGTCTACCCCTGGATAATTGAAATCACCAACTACTGCAACCATACTTCTCCCCTAGATTTCCATTATCTGTCCACACAGGCTACATATGCTCTCTTACATAGAACATAGAACATAGAAGGATACAGCGCAGTACAGGCCCTTCGGCCCTCGATGTTGCGCCGACCGAATCCTACCTAACCTATACTAGCCCAATAACTTCCAAATGCCTATCCAATGCCCGCTTCTATTTCCTCCTCACTATTTGTAGCTCTATAATACCCCAGCAAGGTCACCGCTCCCTTCCATTTCTCACTTCCAACCATATACATGGTGCCTGCTAACATTTTGTGTTTCATATGCAAGAACATCCAAATTTCTGTGGTGCTGCACTTTTATTTGCAGTTTGTCTTCATTTAAATAATAGACTGCAATTTGTTTTTCCTATCACTTTTCTGCATCAACTTCCATCTATCAAGAGTTTGCCCACCCACTCAACCTATTTGTATCCCTTGCAGACACTTGTGTCCTCATCACAACATACTCTCCCACTTACTTTGTATGATCAGTAAATATGGTTATATCTGCCCCCTTGGAGCAGCAGGGCTTACCCACCATCCCCATAAACTGTTCCTGAAAAACTGGAAAAAGAGAAAAATCCCTGCTGATCTCAGCAATGCAGCCATCACCACCATCCGCAGGAAAGGAAACAAACTTGACAGTAGTAACTACTGATGAATCTCCATACTCTCCATCAGTGGGAAGATCATTGTCTAAATCCTCGCTAGGTGCTTTCCCCAGTATCAAAGGAGATCCTTCCTGACAGCCAGTATAGCTTCCAGCCAAATCATGAAACTATGGACATAATTTTCACTGCTTGGCAAGTCCAAGGTAAATTCCAGGAACAATCTCAAGTACTCTATATGACTTTTATTGCTCTGACCTAGGCTTTTGACTTAGTCATTCAGGAAATGCTATGGAAGATCCTGTCAAAGTCTGGTTCTTCAGGGAAATTCATCAACATCTTCTGTCTCCTCCACAATAATATGTTGGTGATGGTCCCCACTGACGGTAATGTGTTGCCATCCCTTTTGTCCATCTTCTTCACTAACATTCTTCATCCTCTCAAGAACAAGCTTCCCAGTGGTATAGAAATTGTCTTCAGGATGGATGGAAACCTTATTCAACCTCAACTGAAATCGAAGAAGAAAATGAAACTGATCTCACTTGTGGAATTTCAGTAGGGCAGATGACGATGTCATTTCTGTTCCCTCAGTAGAAAATTTTCAGGCCTCACTTATCGCCTTCTTGGAAGCATATTGAAGAATTGGTCTCAGCCTCAACCTCAAGAACACTCACATTACTTATCAACATGTTTCATGTCAAGTTCCACTCTATCCCTTCATTAGAATCATCAGATAAATCCCCCCAAATGTGGAATATTTTCCCTGCCAATGGGAAGCTACCTCTCTTCTAAGGTTAACGTCAATGCAAAGATTTAGCATCACATCCAATCTGCGAACATCACCTTTGGATGCCTAAGTATGCAAATCCTCTCATCCATGCTCACACCAAGATCCTTGTATACAAAGCAGTCATACTTCTGATCCTTCTAAATGTTTCTGAAATTTAGACTATGTACAGATGCCACATCAAGACCTTTGTGAAGGACCATCAACATTGTTTGAGATGGATTTTCTGCATCAGTTGGAAGGCCAGGCATACTAACATCAACACCCTTGAAGCAGCTAACAGCACCAGCATTGAGGCCATAATGATCTGAAACTAACTCCACTAGGCCAGCAATGTACTTGACAAGCATGAGTTCTGATCACCAAAGCAAATCATTGTTGCCCAGCTCAGGCCAGGCAGTCAAATGTGACGACGTCAAAAGAAGCATTTCAAAGACTCCCTGAAGATGTCCCTCAAGAAATGTGACATAGATGTCAATGCATGGGAGATCTTTGTTCAGAAGAAACTGACCTTGAGGGAAATCCTGTTTAAAGTGACACAATATTTTGAGAACAGCCTGTGGCAAGAGGAAGTACAGAAATAGAACTGGATGAATGACTGTCAATAATTTCAACGCCAAGGACCAATTCCACCATTCGGAAATACCTGCCAACTTTGTGGTTGGAGATATGGCTCTAGGATCAGGTTCATCAGCTGCGCAAGGCCTCCACTCTGCTGCCACTTCCTTTAAAACATTCAGATACAGGCCAATAGGTCCTGGTGATTTGTCCACCTTTAGTCCCATTAGTTTATCAAATACTTTGTCCCTCATGACAAAGACTGCTACAAGACCTTTCTTCCATTAGTACCTTGCTTATTTGTTATCTTTGGGATGTATATACTGTCCTCCACAGTGAAGACTGATGCAAATATTAATTTATCTATTTCCTTGTTTTCTGTTATTAATCCCCCAGTTGCATCCTTCAAGTGTTCCATACTTACTTTAGATACTCTTCTTATATTCTGGTAGAAACTCTTGCAAAATTGATTTCATTCTTCTTGCCACTTTACATTCAGAATCAATTTTGACCTTCTATTAATATTTGAGTCAAAGGGATTCCTAAAAAAAAAACCTAATCCTGTGGCCTACAACCTATGTTCACTTTAATTTTCCCTGCTGTTGCAGAGACCTCTGAGGTTTTTGTGCAGTAGCAGCTTCCAAAACCGGAAGACAATGTGTCAGCATACTAATGGGTGTGAACAGAATTCTGAACAGCTGTGCAGCTTATAGAATTCATAGAATCCCTACAGTGTGGAAACAGGCTCTTTGGCCCAACAAGTCCATACCGACCTTCCAAAGAGAACCCACCAAGACCCTAATGCACCTAACCTGCACACCACAGTCAGTTTAGCTTTGCCAATTCACTTGGCCTGCACAGCTTTGGATTGTAGGAAGAAACTGGAGCACCCTGAGGAAATCCACACAGACACGGGGAGAATGTGCAAACTCCACACAGTCACCAGAGGCTGAAATTGAACCCGGGTCACTGGTGCTGTGAGGCAGCAGTGCTAACCACTGAACCACTGTGCTGTCCAGTTTAGACTAAACATTACCTAATAATAACTTTCGCTGCCTTGCATGTCATAGCTTTTGATTGGAGACCCTCATTGACTCCTTAAGCTAACAACAGATGATCCCTATCTTATGAATCCTAACTTGTTATTCATTATTAGATCGAAAATGGCCTATTCCTAGGTATGTTCTATAATGTACTGCTTTCAGAAACATTACCTAATGTGCTCTGCAAATTCATCTTTCATGTCACCCTTGCCTATCTGATTTATCTACTCAATAAACAGATTAGGATCACCCATGATAATAATATTGCCCTTGCACTATTTTCCGATTTGTACATTGTCCGAGAGTGATGCAACTTTTTGAGTGTCTATAGACAAGTCTCACCCCGTCTTCATTCTCTTTACTCCTTATGTCCACACAAACAGATTTCCTATCATAATCCATTGCACCTATAACATTACTCATTATCACACTGATATCTTCCTTTACTAACAAAATCATTCTACCTCCTTTCCTTATGGCCTATTCTTCTGAAATACGTTTCTGTAACGGCTATCAAGTCATATTCATTTTTTTCTATTTGCGATATTACATCATCTGTCTTGTTTCAAAATGATAAATGCATCAAATAAAGACCCTCAAGCTTTGGCTTTTACTATTTTTACCATCTCTGGCTCTAAATTATGCAGCACTTGGCATATATTTTCTACCCATTTGTGTCACTTTTTGGTTATAGATTAGATTACTTACAGTGTGGAAACAGGCCCTTCGGCCCAACAAGTCCACACCGACCCGCCGAAGCGCAACCCACCCATACCCCTACATTTACCCCTTTACCTAACACAACGGGAAATTTAGCATGGTCAATTCACCTGACCTGCACATCTTTGGACTGTGGGAGGAAACCGGAGCACCCAGAGGAAACCCACGCAGACACGGGGAGAATGTGCAAACTCCACACAGTCAGTCGCCTGAGTCGGGAATTGAACCCGGGTCTCTGGCGCTTGTGAGGCAGCAGTGCTAACCACTGTGTCACCGTGCCGCCCACGAAACAAAAACAAAAATTGCTGGAAAAAAATCAGCAGGTCTGGCAGCATCTGTGGACAGAAATCAGAGTTAAAGTTTCAGGTCTAGTGACCCTTCTTAAGAAGTTCTGAAGAGTTCTACAGTTCTAGGACCAGAGGGCCTGGTCTCAGAATAAAGAGGCACTAATTTAAGACTGAGATAATGTGGAATTTCTTCTCTCATAGGAATCTTTGGAACTCCTTGCCACAGAGAGCCTTGGGGGAAACGTTTTTGTGTAAGTCTTATAGATTGGTTCTTGATCAGTACAGGAGTGGGGAGGGTAATGGGGAAAACACAAAAAAGTGGACATGTGGACATGAGACATGATCAGTCATGATCCTATTGAATGGCAGAGCAGGGTGGTCGGGCTGAGCAACATACCCCTTTTGTTATTTCTTAGTCTTATGGTTCTGCTTTTCAATTTAATCCATAGCAGTTCATAATCATAAAGTCATAGAGATGTACAGCACGGAAAAAGACTCTTTAGTCCAACCCGTCCATATCCCAACCCAATCTAGTCCCACCTGCCAGCACCCGGCCCATATCCTTCCAAACCCTTCCTATTCATATATCCATCCAAATGCCTCTTAAATGTTGCGATTGTACCAGCCTCCACCACTTCCTCTGGCAGCTCATTCCATACACGTACCACCCTCTGTGTGAAGAAGTTGCCCCGTGGGTCTCTTTTATATCTTTCCCCTCTCACCCTAAACCTATGCCCTCTAGTTCTGGACTCTCCGACCCCAGGGAAAAGACTTTACCTATTTACCCTAACCATGCCCCATATAATTTTGTAAACCTCTGTAATGTCACCCCTCAGCCTCCGACGCTCCAGGGAAAACAGCCCCAGCCTGTTCAGTCTCTCCCTATAGCTCAAATCCTCCAACCATGGCAACATCCTTGCAATTCTTTTTTGAACCCTTTCAAGTCTCACAGCATCTTTCCGATAGGAAAGAGACCAGAATTGCATGTAATATTCCAACAGTGGCCAAACTAATTTCCTGTATAGCCACAAAATGACCTCCTAACTCCTGTACTCAATACTCTGACCAAAAAGGAAAGCATACCAAACGCCTTCTTCACTATCCTGTCTACTTGTGACTCCACTTTCAAGGAGCTATGAACCTGCACTCCAAGGTCTCTTTAAGCAGAATCTCTTTTCTACCTGTGTTGTTGGTACCAATGTGGACCATGACAACTCGATCCTTCCCCTCCCACTTTAAGATCCTCTCTAGTCCAGGAGAGATGGCCTGGACCTTGGTACCAAATAATGAACACAGCCTTTGGGGAATTCTCTGCAGAAAACAGTAGCTATTCCCTTAACTATACCACTCACTATTAGAGGTAAAAACAATGACTGCAGATGCTGGAAACCAGATTCTGGATTAATGTTGCTGGAAGAGCACAGCAGTTCAGGCAGCATCCAAGGAGCAGTGAAATCGACATTTCGGGCAAAAGCCCTTCATCAGAAATAAAGGCAGAGAGCCTGAAGCATGGAGAGATAAGGTAGAGGAGTGTGGGGGTGGGGAGAAATTAACATAGAGTACAATAGATGATTGGGGGAGGGGATGAAGGTGATAGATCAGGGAGGAGAGGGTGGAGTGGATAGGTGGAAAAGGAGATAGGCAGGTAGGCCAAGTCCGGACAAGTCATGGGGACAGTGCTGAGCTGGAAGTTTGGAACTAGGGTGAGGTGGGGGAGGAGAAATGAGGAAACTGTGGGGCCAATGCAGTCATCAATGTAGCAGAGGAAGAGGTGGGGAGTGGTGTCGGTGTAATTACGGAAGATCAACTGTTCAACATAGCCAACAAAGAGACAGGCATAGCTGGGGCCCATACCTACTCCCTCACCTCTATCCAAGGCTCCAAAGGAGCCTTCCACATACATCAAAGTTTTGCCTGCACATCCACTAATATTATTCATTGTATCCGTTGCTCCCGATATGGTCTCCTCTACATTGGGGAGACTGGACGCCTCCTAGCAGAGTGCTTTAGGGAACATCTCTGCGACACCCCCACCGATCAACCCCACCGCCGTGTGGACCAACATTTCAACCCCCCCTTATACTCTGCCGAGGACATGGAGGTCCTGGGCCTCCTTCACCGCTGCTCCCTCACCACCCGACGCCTGGAGGAAGAACGCCTCATTTTCCGCTTCAGAACACTTCAACCCCAGGGCATCAATGTGGACTTTAACAGTTTCCTTATTTCCCTTCCCCCACCTCACCCCAGTTCCAAACTTCCAGCTCAGCACTGTCCCCTTGACTTGTCCTACCTGCCTATCTTCTTTTCCACTTATCCACTCACCCCTCCCCCCCGACCAATCACCTTCATCCCCTCCCCCACTCATCTATTGTATTCATCTATGCTACTTTCTCCCCACCCCCACCCTCCTCTCACTTATCTCTCCACTCTTCAGGCTCTGCCTGTATTCCTGATGACACGTCGAAACGTCGATTTTACTGCTCCTCGAATGCTGCCTGAACTGCTGTGCTTTTCCAGCACCACTCTAATCAACAATCCTATTAATATCCTACATTTGAACTCAGGTCCAGATAATGGCGAATTAAATACTGGATTTCACTAAACTAACTTCTCCATTGTAACACAGTCACTCTTTGTCAATATTCTTTTCCATCTCCAAGTTATGCATACAGTGATTCTAATAGGTACTGGTCCACATCTAAAATCGACACCTTGTTCATGTTGCAATTCCACACTGTCCACATAGGATTGTAATGCCTACTTGACGATTTACATTGCTGATTCTTTATACGACTGCTACTTAGCGGATGAGAAATTAGCTGGTTGGTTCAGCCACAGATAAAAGTTTCAACTGTTCACCAAAATGTACCAAGGCATAGACTTGAGATAATAAATCTCCAATTGTTTGTGATAATTGTGAGTTTGTTTGTTCTGGATTTTAATACAGAAGAAAAACTGGAAGCAAGTTATAAATTTACCAAAGTCGTTATTACTATAATAAACATTTCAATGTGCTTTTTCCAGAAAAGTAAAGAACAGAGCTAATTGAAGCAGGTTTTCCTTCCAACATGACATAAATTAGAACATTAATTATAATGGCTATCATTTTGAGATCAATATTCTGGAATTCCTACTGAGCACCATTGTTAAGCATCACTATCACAAGGATTGCATTCATTCATTGCAGAAGTGAGCCCTCTCACTATCCTATCTCCTTCTCAGGGTAAGTAGGGATGGACAATAAATACAGCACCGCAAACATTGTTTACCTTCCATCCATGAGTGTTGAATTTCTTTAAAAGTTGAGCATAAGCTCATATCGATAATTAAAAGATTGTGTGGTAAGGTTTTTACTTACTCACTTATTCTGAAAATCTTAACAATTTACTATTTAATTCCTTTTAATCATTTTCTTTACTTTTGCAGGAGCACATTTACCAAATTCCAATGGCAGACCTCATTTGAGCCATTAAATCCTGATTTTCAAACATCAGTTCAAATGAGTCAAAGCAGAGAGATTTGGCTGCATTTAGTGCTGTTTCTTCAGAGGTGGTATTCCCTGCACTGTCATTATTTGCTTTGGATGAGGAGTATTGGCATTAACGTCTGCCCCTGCCAGATGCAGAATGGGTTATGCTAATGCATTAGATCCAGCATGGAACACAAATATTCCAAAATTTCTTCTTCTGCTTGGGGTATTCATGCATATACTCACCTTCTGTTCACAAAACATTGGAGCTTTGTTGTCTGTTGGTTTTTAAAGAGGCAGTACAGCTCACCATTCATGTTGCATGTGCATCAAATTTATCACTGTGTGCCAAACCCTTTCTCACCAAGAGATTATATGTTGCATGGTCAGTCTGCTCGCACATATCTAGGGAATACACTGGTGTTGCCAAAAGTAGGCAAATCAAAATTCACAGCATGTCAAATTTTAAAACTGAAACAGAGCTGGAGATTACAACGTTGTTAAACTGAAACTGTCTGTCAGAAAGCTGTTTGTAAAATTTAAAGGAAACCAATGAGCTATCTATGGAAACTATAGGAAATTGCACACCAAGTGTTAGCGCATTTCCGTTTAGAACTGAGATGTGCATAAAGTAGCTTTCTAAAATCTGTACTAGTATGAGAAATTGACTAAACACTTTGAAAGATTTAAATATAATGACTGTAACTCTCAGACTCCCTAACAGTGAGACTCTCACTGATGATGTTATTTAATATGGTGATGAAATATCTGAAAACAAACATTCAAGCTCAGCGAGCTAACTGACATAATTTTCATATATCCTATCAAGGCCCCTCAATTTTATACATCTCAATCATGTTCCTTCTCAGTCTCTCCTGTTCTATACAAAGTCTCTTCATATCTAAAAATCTCCAACCCAGACAACGTCCTGGTAAATCGTCTCTGCAGGCGGAAGTGGGTACTACAGATGCTGGAGATTAGAGTCAAGATTAGAGTGGTGTTGGAAAAGCACAGCAGGTCTTCTCTACGCACTCTCAGTGTTATCATCTCCCTTCTATAATATAGATTCCTGAGCTGCACACAGTACTCTTGCTGTGGCCTAAACAACATGTTACAGTTCCAGCATAATCTTTCTGGTCTTAAAATCTGTGCCTCAACTAATAAAGCCAAGTAATGTGTCATCTTAACCATTTTATCCATCTGTCCTGATACCTTAGACGACTAGTGTACATGCACATCAAGGACCCTTTCATCCTTGGTGCTTCCCAGGTCCTACTATTCATCATGTATTCCTTTGCCTTGTTTGCACCCTGCTCCCCCAGATTCAACATGTCACATTTATCCAGATTGAATTCCACTTGCCACTGATCAGACCATCCATATCTGCTTGTAGTCTAACATTACCCTCCTCACGATTTACTACCCTACCAATTTTAATGTCACCAGTAAACGTACTGATCAAACCGCCTACATTCAAGTCTAACTCATTTGTATAAGCCACAAATACCAAGGGAACCTATTGGACCCTACTGCACACAGACTTCCACTTGGAAAACACCCCTCAACCATCACAATTTGCTTCCTGGCATTCAGCCAATTGTGGATCCAATTTGCCAAATTTCCTTGGAGATACTGGAGAGAAGATGGTGGCATTTACCCTGATAGGAATGCCATAAGACCTTCTACTCTCAGAATTTCTCTGCATCATGGATATTGTACTGACTTGTTTGGATACCAGACTGGCAGGGTCTGGTGATGTGGGTCAAACAGTGTGGTGGTGGGAAAGCACAGCAGGTCAGGCAGCAGCCATGGAGCAGGAGAGTCAATGTTTCAGGCAAAAGCACTTCATCAGGAATGCCTGCAGGTGGCCTTCTATGCAAGTTATCAGGGGAAAGAACTGATGTCCTCTGCACCAGCTGGTCCACCTTGAGGTCCAGTTTGCAGTCTGCAAAGTGGAGCACTAATTTTCCTTTGTCTGCCAAGTTTATGGCAAATAACAGGAACTGTACATATCCCTAAATGATCAGTGGATGCTATTAGAAAAAAACCTCTGGCCAATTTTTTTTTCCATTTTAAACTGAAGACAGAAATGGTGTCCCTTTGCGACTGCCAACTACTCAAAAATGTGGAGAATGTCAAAATATATCCTGTCCTCAGAAAGCAGGGCAAATCCAAAGCAGCCAATTACCATCAGTTTATGATCGATCACCAGCAAAGTGATAGAAGATTTTGTTAACAATGCTATTAAGCAAATACTCAACAATAATATGTTCACTGATGCTCTGTTTGGTTTCCAACAGAGTTATTCAGCTCCATGTATCAACAGAGCCACAGTCCAATCTGAATAAAAGACGAAAATGACAGTGACCAGCTTTGACATTAAGACAAAATTTGACTAACGGTACGCATCAAGGACTGCTGGCAAAATTGAAGTCAATTGAAAGTGGGAGCATACTTCTTACTGACTGAACTCATAGCCAGCACAAAAAGTAATGACTGCATTTGTTAGTGGTCAATCATCTCAAGTCTCCCTCCAAGCCATATATCATCCTAAGTTAAAATATTCCTTCATCACTGTTAGGTAAAGATCCTGGAATACCATCATTAATAGCACCTTGTGTGGATTATAGATTTTCAAAAAGTCAGCTCACATTAGTGGGCGGCACGGTGGCACAGTGGTTAGCACTGCTGCCTCACAGCGCCTGTAGACCCGGGTTCAATTCCCGACTCAGGCGACTGACTGTGTGGAGTTTGCACGTTCTCCCCGTGTCTGCGTGGGTTTCCTCCGGGTGCTCCGGTTTCCTCCCACAGTCCAAAGATGTGCGGGTCAGGTGAATTGGCCATGCTAAATTGCCCGCAATGTTAGGTAAGGGGTAAAAGGGGTGTATGGGTGGGTTGCGCTTCGGCGGGTCGGTGTGGACTTGTTGGGCCGAAGGGCCTGTTTCCACACTGTAAGTCTAGTCTAGTCTAGTCATTTTAATTGCTCTTGAGAATTTAGTTAAGTGTTGATTTTGCCAGTGATTCTTGTACCATAAAAATAAATTAAAGCAAAAATGACCATCTGGCTCAACTGGTTTACTCTTTTCACACTGGGATTCTCTCCTTTATGACTTCATTCTACAAAAAACAGTATACTTAACCAATTAATCTTCCCACTTTAATTTTATAAGTATGTTTGCCTCACCTTTCCTTTTCTAAGTTACATCCTTGATGTTTCTGGGTTTAATAAATTATTGACATTGTCCATTATTATACAAATCCCAGGTAAAGATTTGAAATCAAATTTACTGAAGAAACTGGAAAAATGTCAGGTTTCATTGTCATTTACAGTTTTTTTATTGGCAAATATGACAGTTGAGGGAGCATCCCTAAAACATTGTGGGTGTACCTGTCCAGTGTGGACTGTACTGAATGAAGATGGAGTCTTGCCATTACCTGCTCAAGGGCATTTGGGGGTGGAAAATAAATGAATAAATGTTAGAATGATTAGTGATGTCTACATTCCATATATTTATAAAACAAAATCATACGTTCTGAACTGAAATCTGACATTGAATTAGAAAGAAGGTGGTGCAATAACCTCAGCAGCAATTTTCATTGTGAAATATTATATCCTTGAATGATAATTCTTTAAAAAATCCATTTGTCTGCATCCATCACAGAAACTGCTTTTGGACTAACTAACAGTTCGGATTCTGGGCCAGAAAAGACAAGTGCACATGTCATTTTTTGATCAATATTTGTCTGGCTGCCTGTCATCAGTGGCTGGGAGTTGGTATTTTGCCTTGCTTTGGATGCCAAATGTGGTGGTGCAAGGCCTTCACTCATTCTACGCTGGCTTGTAGCCACCATAATTTTTCCAGTTACAAGAGTTACATCTTTATTAATATGAGGATAATAACAGAAATAGGCAAAATTGTTATTCCTGTCACTGTTTCTAATCTCTAACATTAATAAAAATGAAAGATTTCTTGATGTCACAGCATCGGTGAGACATAATACCACCTTTCTAAATACTTTAACCAGGACAAATGACATTTGCCACAAAGCCTTCTTATGGATGGCACTACACATCAGTTTTAATGTAACTCTGAAAAAAAGGCTAAGTTTCCTTCAGTGACACTCCTCTTTAGGTCTTTAAAGGTCTGAACATCTCTCTTCTCCTAGTTTATAGTAATTTCTTTTAATCATGTTGCACATAAAGATGGATGCAGGGTATTGTAATGTATGATGCAACGGGTTATGACTTTATCTGTATTCAAAAAAAGCGTAGCCCAAGGAGGAACAAGTTTAAAGTATAAAAATATAACCACAGGAAGGGATAAAACTATCAGCCAGTGTGTTTTCCTGTTTGGTTTTAATCTACATTTAATTAAATTCTTATCTTTGGCGTGCTTGTGGCAGCATTTGAATGGAAAGATTGAATTTATTAGGAATAGTGTAACTAAAGTATGAGAATATTGTGTACAGCCTTCTGAACACCAATAGGATTTATATAAAAAATTCTTCATTGCCAGGAAATTTACAGCAGTTTTTCTCAAAATCCAAATATGTAAATAATAAGTGTAGGGAATGTAATAATAACCAGATCTCAAATTGGAAAATATCTTATTTATTGTTTTAATCCAAGTTTCAATATTGATTTGCAATTGTGATTTCATTAGTCTGATCTACTCTGGTACCCTTTTATCTTCTCACCCCCAAAGTGGCAGAAAGTTTTTCTGATCAATTTGATGCTGACTTTCTTAGTAGACATGCATTGAACTTTCTCATTCTGCTTGAGAGAAGGTGTGCTGCAGACATTGATTCTTCCATGATTCACTGCTTACATTTAAATAGAAGAAAGGCCCACATAATTCCAAAGATCCTTGAGCATTATTATTTGAAAAGAAAATCTATTTTGGCTTGAGTAGAAAAATCTCTCACTAATTGCATGTGCATATGTTTGAACTGAATATTGGGAATTGTAAAGGTAAAGTTACCACATTCCTACTCTCTCATCAGAGAGAAAGAGACACACACACACACCTGGTGGTGGCTTAACCCAAGCATCACCATGCCACAGTTAAGGAGAACCCCTGAGTGGGAATCAAACTTATATTGTTGACAGTACTCTATATTGCAAGCCAGCTATCCAGCTAACTGAGCTAACCAGCTACATATTAGTATTGTGGTTGCCAGGTATACTATATACAATGGTTACATGGTATGTTCTTGTTTGTCAGTTTATTCTGGGTTCTAAGCTGCCTTGCTTGTAATACACTATTTCTTTGGAACTGTGTTCTTTTCTGTGTACAAAAGCAATTCAATAGTACATTATTTTAATATAAACATAAAATAGTTACTAACCAAATTAAATTGTAGTTGTTGGAGCTGGAGTGCACAAGGCTATAAGTTTATTGGAAATAAAAATAAGATAACAACCATAAGATTACAATACAACTATACAGGTATCTGCTTTTCATGAGTGATGCACATTAACAAACAACAATGGGGCAATTTGTTGACTCAGATCTTATGGACAGTGTTGGAGACAGTACCTTCTTAGTATTTAACACTGCAGCCTTGGCATCTCCTGATGCTGCCTTCTGTATGGGTGCAGTGACAACAGAATTAGAAGGTCAAATAGCCAACACAATTCCAGTGCAATCTTGCCCCTTTTACTCACCATGAACTGAAGAGACACCTCTTAGGTTTCACTCTTCGATTCATTGACGTACATGTTTTAAATGGAGCAATCTACCTCTGAAAATACATAGCCTCAATTCATTGACAGTTTTAACACACCACCACCCTTCCTTGCCCCCATCAATGCTCTTAAGTTTTTGCAGAATCTCATTGAAGGGACTCAATTAGTCTATTGGTCAGCAACACCATTTGTGTTTACGGTGGTCAAGGAAGAGTGGGTGGGCAGGCTGATCACTGAATTTAATGTGCTCCCAACTTTCCAACCCACCAGGTGGTGAGCATTATCCAGCCTGATAATACCAATCAATGAGAATTGGATCTCTAGGTGAGGAGAATGGGCAATCATGTGACAAACTGAATTTAATACAGAGAAGTGTGAAGTGATGCATTTTGGCAGGGGGAAGGTAATACCTGTATAGACTTCATGGCACAATTCTAAGAACAGAAGGTTCCATCTTTGAAGGTATTAATTCTGAACCTTTATGAAGATCTACTTATGCCACAACAATCATATTGTGTTCAATCCTGGCACCATACTTTAGAAATGAAACAAGAGTTGGTGAGACGGTTCAGAGAAGAGTAAAGTAACACAACTGAATTCAAGGCAGATTTTGGAAAAGTGTGGACATATTAGGGTTGTTGTAATGGGTGACTTTAACTTTCCCAATTTGATTGGAACCTTCTTTGAGCAGAAGATTTGAATGGAGCTGTTTTTCTAAGGTGTGCTCAGGAGGGTTTCCTAACTCAGCACGTTGACAGGCCGACGAGGGGAGTGGCCATTCTAGACTTGGTGCTCAGAAACGAGCCAGGGCAGGTATCAGATCTTGTGGAGGGAGCACATTTTGGTGATAGTGACCACAACTGCCTCACATTCTACATATCTATGGAGAAGGAGAGGATTAGGCAAAATGGAAGGATATTTAATTGGGGATGAGGCGATTAGACATGAGTTAGGAAGCATGGATTGGGAGCAATTGTTCTATGGTAAAGGCACTATAGATATGTGGAGACTGTTTAAGGAACAGTTGTTGCAAGTGATGAATAAATATGTCCCTCTGAGACAGGCAAGAAGTAGTAAGATAAAGGACCCTTGGATGACGAGAACGGTGGAGCTTCTTGCCAAAAGGAAAAAGGTAGCTTACATAAGGTGGAGGAAGCTAGGGTCAAGCTCAGCTTTAGAGGATAACAGGCAGGCGAGGAAGAAGCTCAAAAATGGTCTGAGGAGAGCCAGGAGGGGGAACGGGAAAGGCTTGGTAGAACGGATTAGGGAGAACACAACGGCATTTTATACTTATGTGAGGAATAAGAGAATGGTCAAAGAAAGAGTAGGGCTGATCAGGGATATCATAGGGAATTTGTGTGTGGAGTCTGAGGAGGTAGGGGAAGCCCTAAATGAGTTTTTTGCTTCTGTCTTTACAAAAGAAACAAACTTTGTAGTGAATGAAATCTTTGAAGAGCAGGTGTGCATGCTGGAATGGATAGAGATAGAGGAAGCTGATGTGCTGAAAATTTGGTCAAAAATTAAGATTGACAAGTTGCCAGGCCCGGACCAGATTTGTCCTCGGTTGCTTTGGGAAACGAGAAATGCAATTGCTTCGCCACTTGCGAAGATCTTTGCATCCTCGCTCTCCACACTGGAGTCGTACCTGAGGACTGGAGAGAGACAAATGTAATTCCTCTCCAAGAAAGGAAATAGGGAAATTCCCGGCAATTAGAGACCAATACGTCTCACGTCTGTCATTTGCAAGGTGTTAGAAAGGATTCTGAGGGATAGGATTTATGACCATCTGGAAGAGCATGGCTTGATTAGATGCAGTCAACACGGCTTTGTGAGGAGCAGGTCATGCCTCACAAACCTTATCGAGTTCTTTGAGGATGTGACTAGAAAAGTTGATGAGGGTCACGCTGTGGGTGTGGTGTATATGGACTTCAGAAAGGCATTTGATAAGGTTCCCCATGGTAGGCACATTCAGAAGGCCAGGAGGAATGGGATACAGGGGAACCTAGCTGTCTGGATACAGAATTGGCTGGCCAACAGAAGACAGTGAGTGGTAGTAGAAGGAAAATATTCTGCCTGGAAGGTCTGTGGTGAGTGATGTTCCACAGGGCTCTGTTCCTTGGGCCTCTACTGTTTGTAATTTTTATTAATGACTTGGAGGAGGGGATTGAAGGACGGGTCAGCAGGTTTGCAGACGACACAAAGGTTGGAGGTGTCGTTAACAGTATAGAGGGCTGTTGTAGGCTACAGCAGGACATTGACAGGTTGCAGAGATGGGCTGAGAGGTGGCAGATGGAGTTCAACCTGGATAAATGCGAGGTGATGCATTTTGGAATGTTGAATTTAAAAGCTGAGTACAGGATTAAGGATAGGATTCTTGGCAGTGTGGAGGAGCAGAGGGATCTTGGTGTGCAGGTACATAGATCCCTTAAAATGGCCACCCAGGTGGTTAGGGTTGTTAAGAAAGCGTATGGTGTTTTGGCTTCCATTAACAGGGGGATTGGGTTTAAGAGTCGTAAGATCTTGTTGCAGCTCCATAAAACTTTGGTTAGACCGCACTTGGAATACTGCGTCCAGTTCTGGTCACCCTATTTTAGGAAAGATGTGGATGCTTTGGAGAGGGTTCAGAGGAGATTTACCAGGATGCTGCATGGACTGGAGGGCTTATCTTATGAAGAGAGGTTGACTAAGCTCGGACTTTTATCATTGGAGAAAAGGAGGAGGAGAGGGGACCTAATTGAGGTATACACGATAATGAGAGGCATAGAGTCGATAGCCAGAGACTATTTCCCAGGGCAGAAATGACTAACACGAGGGGTCATAGATTTAAGCTGGTTGGAGGAAAGTATAGAGGGGATGTCAGAAGCGGGTTCTTTACACAGAGAGTTGTGAGAGCATGGAATGTGTTGCCAGCAGCTGTTGTGGAAGCAAGGTCATTGGGGACATTTAAGAGACTACTGGACATGCATATGGTCACAGAAATTTGAGGGTGCATACATGAAGTGGTCGGCAAATCATCGTGGGCTGAAGGGCCTGTTCTGTGCTGTACTGTTCTATATTCTATGTTCTACTGTTCGATATTCTAAGGATGAAGGAATTTAGCTACAATAGAAACCGGACAAGCTGTCCTTATAGACAAGGAAGTTGAAAGGAAATTTAATTGAACTATACAATTGACCAATACAGTCCCTTTGATGAGACTATAACTTTATTTACCTAATACACAATAGCTTTTCTGTATATCCAGATATGGTAGACAGAAAAAAATCTGCTGTCATCAGTTGATGGTGGAAGAATTGGAGGAGGTGGCACAGACTTAAGGTTTTAGGCAAGATGTACAGGGGAATGCGAGAAGGAACGTTTTTACACAGAGTGATCTGGAACATGCTGCCTAGGAAAGTGATAGAAGCAGATGTAATTAATGATTTCCAAAAAAAAACATTGTATGGGCACTTGAGGGAAATGAATCTGTGGTGCTTCAGGGATAAATCAGAAGAATTAGATTGAATGTAATGTTCCATAGAGAGCCAGCGTGAACTCAATGGGCCAAATGGCTTCATCCTTTGCCGTGATAACACTCTGGTAGCTCTCTGCAAGTACCTGCTTGGTAAATTGTAGATATGAATTCTTGTGCTTGGACTGAATACTTTTGTTTTAAATTCATGCAAAATTAAGAATGCATTCAAGCAAACAGGAAATAAATACCAAAGAGAAGAAAAAGAAAATTGGAAGATGTTGATTTTAAAAAAGCATTAAATCAATAGTTTAAAAGAAAATGGGGCAGTAAGACAGAAGTGAAACAGAGACCCATTAATGATGCATTTATGAAGGTAATATCTGATAAAATTGTTGGTTTTCTAACAGGTCTTTATTTTAGTTACTATTTGCTAATACTGATACCTCAGGCCAAAGCCTAAGATGTAAACAGAAATCCTGTTTTCAGTATAAAACTACTGTTCACAATCTGCACTAATTGAAGATACACCACTTTTCTTTCCCTTTAAAATGTGTTGGTGAGCTTGCAGTCAAATTTTGAAAATCAATTGATCAGCTCAAAATATTTTGCAAATGTCAGGATTCCTAGACTATTTAAAATGTGCATATACCAAATATGAGAATGAGATATTTACCCTTAAGTCCATTTAGGCATCCAAATGGGACATTCTAAATCATTAAGTTCTGAGTAAGGAGGGCTGAATTTGTTCCCTTTCATCAGTCACATACTCCCTTGCTTGGTTGCAACAATTTAAATTAAAAAATTAAAAATGGATGCTGTCTCTTGTGGATGCATTTCTCCCAGATGCAATGAAGTTATGTTTTAAAAAGGAGCTAAATTAGCAATTCCTTCTGACATTAACAAACAGTAAATTTATCCATTACTAAATACTGGAGGAATTCAAATAAAAGGCAGTGAAAAAAAAGTTTTAAAAATGGTTAGAATATTAGTTTGTGAATTGTTTGTGAAGAGCAAACAGTTGATCATTGCAGTAGCTGCAGTGAAGGTTGTAGTTGCATTGATAATGGGAGGTGAACACTTGGTTTCATTATCTTTACGTTTGAAGTTCAGTAGTATAAATATAAGAGAAAGAGAAAAAAGGAGAGAGAAAGAGAGAAAAAGGAGACAGAAAGAGAGAGAAAAGGAGAGAGAAAAAGAGAAAAAGGAGAGAAAAAGAGAGAAAAAGAAGAGAGAAAGAGAAAGAGAGAGACAGAGAAAGACCTTTGACTGTCCTATTTCCTTATGCCTGATTTGTAGCACTTTGAGTGACTGGAGGCAAGGTTTTTAAGTGTGACCTACACAGCATGTTAATGCTCAAACTCACGTAGGTCCACACGTAAAAGTTCAATTGCACTATTCCACATGAGTAGACTTGAAACTAGCTCTGTCCTTGACTCAAACCTGCTTCTGTCGGACTGCTTGAAATCAGTGGACTGGTCCACATTCAAGAACTCAATGGCCAACCTAGATGAGTACACCACTACCATTACAGACTTCATTAGCAGGTGATGAGAATATTAAGTGCCAAAAAAGTCAATCTGAATGTTCCCCAATGGAAGCCATGAATGAACTGGGAGACCCATTGCCTACTGAAATCTGGGTGTATGGCATTCAAGTCAGATGACACTGACCTTTACAGAAAATCCAGATACAACCTCTGGAAGGCTATTACAGATGTCGAAATGCAGTACCAAACAAAGCTGAAGATCCAAACTACAAGATTATGGGCCACAATGCGAAGCAGACCAGAATTGAGGACAAAAACGAAGTGCTCAATGTGTTTTATGTTCATTTCAAACATAAGGTCAGTGAAATTGTGTCACCTTTTGTAACATCCTCAGATACACTTGTGCTCTCAGTCGCTGCATGAACCCATGGAAAGCAACTGGCCCAGGTGGAATCCCGGGCTGCGCACCCAGATTCTGCGGGAGTAGTTGCTAACATCTCCTTACTATGATCTTACCACTGTGCACCTGCTTCAAGAAGACCACCATCATCCCGATACCAAAGAAAACTCATGCAGCATGCCTCAATAACTACCGGGCTCTTACCTGCAAATGCTTCAAGAGTTTAGTCATGGTTCATATCAATTCTAGCCTCCCAGGCTGGCTTGATCCCTTGCAATTTGCCTACTGTCAACAACAGTTGCCATCTCCCTCACCCTACGCTCATCCCTGGAAAATCTGGATAACAAGGATACCGATATCAGGCTCCTACTTATTGATTAAAGCTCCACATTCACCACTACAATTCCAACAAAACGAGTCTCCAAATTCCGAGACCTAGGTCTCTGCTCCACTCTCTGCAACTGGATCCTTAATTTCCTGACCCAAAGACTGCAATCAGCAAAAACAGCCAATAGAACCTCCTCCACAACAACCCTCAACACCTGTGCCCCACAAGGCTGAATACTCAGCTCCTTATTAATTGTCATGAATGTACAGCTCCTGTACATTTATGACAGTGTGGCCAAATTCCATCTTAACACCATCTACAAGTTCACTGATGACACCACTATTGCAGGCCAGATCTCAAACATGATGAGACAGAATACAAGAATGAGATAGAGTCCTTGGTGGTATGGTGAATAGATAACAATCTTTCCCTCAACATCAGTAACATGAACGAGCTGGTCATTGACTTCAGGAAGCAAGGTGGAAGGCACGTCCATATCTATCAATGGAGCTAAGTGGAGATACTTGAGAGTATCAAGTTCCTAGAAATGATGATCACCAATAATCTGTTATGGTCTACCGTGTTGCTGCAACAGTCAAGAAAGAACAATAGCATCTCTACCTCCTCAGGAGGCTAAGGAAATTCAGCATGTCCATAAAGACTCTTGCCAATTTTTAGAAATGCACCACAGAAAGCATTCTATCCAGATGCATCACGGTTTGGAATGGCAACTGCTTTAAACAGGATCATAAGAAACTATACAGAAGTTGAACACAGCCCAATCCATCATGCAAGCAACCTTCCACCTATTGACTCTATCTATACTTCTCGCAACCTCAGAAAGCCAGTGAACATAATCAAAGACTCCTCCTCCCCAATTATAATCTCTTTCAACCGCATCCTTCAGGCAGAAGATACAAAAGCTTAAATGCGTGAAGCAACAGGTTCAAGAACAGCTTCATTCCTACTGTTATTATACTTCTGAATGGAACTCACAAATCTTAAAGTTAATGTTGATTTTACTCTTTGTGCACCTCCTCTTCAGCCATAACACTATATTCCTCTGCCTGTTCCATTGCCTCGATGCACTTTATGAGATATGGTCTCCCTGTAATGCATGTAAAACAAAATTTTTCATTGTACCTAGGCATGTATGACAATAATAAATCAAATCAAAAGTCCAGAAAGCAATTTAATTGATATCTGTAGCAATTCTATTCCGAAATTGAGGGCTAAAAACATCCATTGTATTTAGCAGTTCAGACCCATCTTAACAGTCTGTGGATTATCATACCAAAGGGAACCCAAATGGTACGGTGCTGAGACCAAATAAAGCATCGTTGCGATCGAAAGCAATCAATATCAGATGGTTGAGATCTGACTGGGGAGTGAATCTGCTCTTAATGGATCAATTGCTGATTTGAATAAGCAAATGGCCTATCAGGGAACTGAAATATTTTAAAGACTGCAATATATAGAAGAGAAAGTTGTATTTTTATGGCTTGTTAGAATTAGGATTGCACCATTAATATGTAGTATAAAGCTGGCCAGAGAAAAAAAAAATTGCTGCATTCTGGGAGATCTGATGTCTTCTGTTAATGAGAAACAGCATCCCAGACTTGCTAACCGATCCAGACCTTACTGATATAGACTTGGGCTGTTTATTAATAATGAATTTGAATGTTCACATGTGGAATGTTATCAGCCTGTGCACAATTCAACCAATAGTTAGCCCTGATGGGGGTAGCTGGGTTCCTCATTAGCAGAACATATTTAATCCAGAAGTTTCTTATCAAATGTCACACCTGCATCTCTAAATGGCATTTTCACATTCAGTTGCATGTATTTCTGAGATGAGGCTCCAAGGTGCCTTACGGAGATTAAGAACGAGAGAGTGCAAGCTTATTTTATCATTTAGCAAGTCTGGAAAGAATCCAAGGAGTTTTTTTTTGTCTTGTTGTTGTAATTAAAAAGCCTTTTAGCCAACAGTATATGCATTGAAATATGAATATTCAGTGGAGGAACAAGCACACTGTAGACTACTGGAATGCTTTCCCCTTGGTTTTATATACCCTTCAACCCATCCAAAATACACACTGATAAAACAAAAAAAACCACACATTTATAACATGCAGAAATTATTGCACAAAAAAATGCAACTGCACATGATAAAGTAATATATTTTAATTCAATGCATATTTTTTATATAAAATGAAATGTTGTTTCTAATGAATATGCTGTATTTGTCCCAGATGATTATTTTAATGTCTGCCTTGATAATAATGCATTTAATCAATTTTTGAGTGATAGTCCAATATGAAAAACTGTTAAAATATGTGAGTTTCATTGGAGAGGAGGCATTAAAAAGGATTAACACCATCATGCAGAGAAAATGCTAACATGTCCATATGTTTTTTTAGATTTCTTACAGTGGAGCAACCTGCTCCCAACTACAATCTATGTGATCATGGAAAAGAATAGGAGAGTGCTTGTATAGGGTAGAAGACTGAAGGAGGGAGCACAAGTCAATTCTCTTAGTCTTCAACCATGCTGCAATATGATAATTTAGTTCACTCTAAATGGATCACACATCTGGTCAAGCAATAAAAGGCATGGATAGGTCTGAATCATTCCTTCTTTGCTACCCAAGATGATTGGGATTGGCATTCCTACAGAAGTAATATCAAAATCAGTTAAAAAAAATGTTGCAGTAAAGACTAACTTTTTTGCAGCAGTCAAAGCACAACAGATGCTTTGTTTGGCAAGAGATTAAAAATATTTACGAATTTAGATCAGGGAGAAAAATGGCCAGTTGAAATTCTGAACAAAGAGCAAAATGATTCAGTGAATAATTTAGAATGTGTTGACTGTTCTTTAATTGCCAGATGTTTGGTAAAAATAAATAGTTGCTTGAGAGCACCTCAGATCAGGGATCTCCTCAATGGCTGAGCTGAACATTATGCCCTTTTGAGTTAACTTCTCATGACTATAATTTTCATAGTGAACCAACCTTTGTGTTGCACTTTCCAGCCATTACATTTCCCTGATATTCCTGCCTCTATCATTGCCCCAATCTAGTAGCAGGTGGTAGCCAGGATTGTGGGATTCATTAAATGGCCCAAACTGAATATTCAGGTAATCCTCTCTTAGCTTCTTTCTAGTGCCTAGGTAGTATTGGTTATTTTGTGGAGTGGTGTGAGAGTTACAAACAACACACATGGATCACTTCACAATAGTGTGACCATGTGCATTTGTATTAGAGTCACAGAATTCCCTACAGGTTATGTAGAGGCCATTCAGTCCATCGAGTCTGATGGTCTGGCCCTCTGATGACCATCAAATTCTCATTTACCATGGCTAGTTCACCTAGCCTGCAATCCCTGGACACAAGGGACAATTTAACATGTCTGATCCACTCTAACCTGCACATCTTTAGACTGTGAGAGGAAACCAGAGCACCCAGCAGAAACCCACATAGATCATGCAAATTCCACACAAAGAGTCACCGAGGGTTACAAATGAACCCGGGTGCCTGGCGCTGTGTTGCCTGTATGAAACTCCCATAACATAGATCAGTCAACTGTAGACTGAATTCTGAGGGATCATTTACTCAAAACGTTAATTGTGTTTTGTCTTCACAGATGCTGACAGGCCTATGGAGTGTCTCTAACAATTCCTGTTTTTGTATGTCTCAGATCTCCAGCAACCACAGTTCCACTTTAGATTTGACACTGCCTAGTTAATGTTGAAATTATGGATTCATTAATAGAAAAGGAACAAAACAGATTTCTCTTACTTGATGCTATAACCACCATATTCTGCTTTAGGTCAGTAAGTGTTGCACTGAATCCTTAGTTCCAGTTCTAACTGATGGGATTAATTTTCTGCGATTATATTTCCTGTCAGTCAATTCACCTAATGGGGAAATTAGCGGTTTGTAAGTTTCCACAAGCATTTCCAGTTGTAAAGCCAACCAGTGTCTTAAACTCAGAAAACAGGACATCAAAAAATGAAGACAATTCAGTTCTACCATCATGTTATCAACAACTCTTGATTTAAAGAATAAAATACATTTTTTTCTACAGAAACACAAATGCTAATTATATATTGTAAAACCTTTGAATAACTTCTCCAATGGACAAGATTACACCTTGACTAGCTATCCATTAAGCTTGTTAAAGCGTGGTACTGGAAAAAACACAGCAGGTCAGGCAGCATCTCAGGAGCAAGAGGATTGACATTTCAGGCATAATCCTTCTTCAGGACTGCGTTGGGGGGGGGGCAAGGGGGCCGAGAAATAAAAACGGGGGTGGCGGGTAGGGCTAGGGAAAAGGTTGTTGGTATGGCGATAGATGGGCAAAGGTAAGAGAAGATGGTGATTGGTAGTGGCAAATGTGAAGCGGAGGTGGGGAAGAAATGGACAGGTAAGTCAGGTCAAGAGGGTCAGAGGATTGGATCTGGAATGGGGTCGGTGGAGGGGAGATTTCGAAATTGGCAAATTCAATGTTCATGTTGTGTGGTTGTAGGCTTCTGAGGTGGAAGATGAGGTGTTTCTCCTCCAGACTTGCAGGTGGCCTTGTGAAGGTAGTGGAGGTGGTCCAGAATAGATATGTCCTCAGGGGAGTGAGAGAGATGCCCATAGGAAGGTGAGGTTGATTGGTGCGTATGGACCAGAGATGTTCCCTGAACCATTCAGTGAGTTTGTGCTCTGTCTCTCTGATGTAGAGGAGACCACATTGAGAGGAATGGATGCAATCAGTAAGATTGGAGATGTATAAGTAAATCTCTACTGGATTTGTCATGATCCTCTCACGGTTGTAGGGGAAGTTGCCAGGTGTCCATTATTACATGAAGTGACATCAATTAGGTATTACAGCCTAATTTTTGCACAGTGGTATTTGTGAGAAAGACTATTTGAATAACTGACATAAATATTAAGCATATGTTTGGATTTAACTTGCACTTACTAACAAAGTATTCTGAAAGTTTGACCAATAGTACAAATTTGAAAGGTTGCGTTGATTTAAAATTAAAAATCACAACACCAGGTTATAGTCAAACATTTCTATGCTCTTAAACATTTCCTTCTCATGTAAATTTTGGAGTGTTATAGCAACCTCCAAAAGACTTCCATTCAAAATACTTGAATTACTATATGTTACTGTACTTGTAAAACATGTTGATGCTGCAGAAAAGTATGAAAACAAAAAGAATTGCAATAACTAAACTCAAAATAACAATAAAAGCAATTTTAGGAAATACAAACAGCTAAATGTATCAATGCTTCATCAAAGAATATTGTTTTAGCTAAACATTACCTTTAAGAAACTGACTTCTGCAGGCCTGCATTTTTATGTGGTGAAGTGAATATTCAGGGCACAGCTTGCTTTAAAAATGCGATTTAGATAATCTAAAAATTGGAATTAGATCTGCATAATCATATTTCCTAATCCACACATGCTTGTCGTAAAAACATTCACAGAGCAGCACGTCAACATTGGTACATAAATTTGTGTGTCTGAGTTTTCTAGCTTCTTGTGATCTATGAATTGCTATTGTGGATGCTCCTTTAAAAAGATATTTGCATATTACTGCTGTAATAGAGAATCCTACATCTAAATCAGGTGTACAGAGATCATGGGGTGGTTCATTTGGAATTCATGAAATTGACCTGAAAATGACAAGCAGATCATTGAAAAGGATGGCCACAGTTAACTGAAGGAAATTCACATGTTTTAATAAACACGGAGAATTTACATTTATGAAAAACAACTCCTTAATTGCTAATTGAGCTTAGTAGAATATAATACTACTGGGATAGAGTCATCTCTTTATTTGTGAATTTACAAAAGGGATGGGCAACCCTTTCAAATATATCACAATAAACTACAAAAGCCAAGACTTTACGGACTGGTTCTGCACAGCATGTGCTGTCAAATTCCAACAGTAGAAATTGATAATTCACTCTTATATGCTACTATGTGGCTCTTGTCAGTCTCAGGTTCCTTACTTTCATAATAGCAAACCCTGCTCCTGGGGCTGAGCAGACAGTAGGTTGCCTGAAGTTGCACTGGCCTGATTCTGGTTGATGTAGGCAGCTTGCCAGTTCTATTCAAATGACATCCAGGGCTCAAAATAGCTTCAGCTCTTCATACCCAAGACTGGCAATGGCTTTCGATTAGACACTTTGCATCTTTCTGGACTTAAGATTGAGTTCAACATTTTCAGATTCAATCCCATTTGTTTCCTTCTCTTTTAGTTGGTTTTATCACTGATGATGTTTCTCTTTTCTTTTACCTTTAGGTGATACCCACACCTCTGCCAGATTCTTTATTCAATCACGGGATGAGAGCGTCGTTGGCCCTGCAGCATTTATTGCCCACCCCTAATTGATCAGAAGGCAGTTAAGAGTCAACTACATTGCTGTGGGCTGGAGTTATATGTAGGCCAGACCAGGTGTGGATGGCAGTTTCCTTCCCTAAAGATCAGTAGTGAACCAGGTGGGTTTTTGTGACAATTAATGATGGATTCAGGCACTCTTAATTCAAGATATTCTATTAAATTTAAATTTCACCCTCTGCCATGTCAGGATTCTAACATGAGTTCCCCGAACACTATCTGGATCTGAGAGTTAATATTCCAGTGATAACACCACTAGGCCTTGGCCAGATGTCCTTCTCTTTTTTTATTAGTCTCACTACAATTCTCTTTACCCTTGCAATGTAATGTTTTTTGCTATTAAAAATAAATTTAAATATAATAGATTAATTCTAGCATTTAAATTTAATTGTTCTGATGAAGAGTGATATTGGATTTGGAACATTTTAACTCTGTTTCTCTCTTCACAAATGCTTCCAAGCCTGCTGACCCTCTCCAGCACTTTCTATTTTTATTTCAGATCTCCAGAATCTGCAGTATTTTGCTTTTACTGTTATTTAACCTTTCCCAGCTTCTTCCCCATTTTCCTTACTTACAGTTTAACTTTTGCAAGTTCTGATTGAAAGTCATTAACTTGAAAGTCAAAAGTCACACAATATTGGATTATGATTTTAACTGCAAATGTGTTGCTGGTCAAAGCACAGCAGGTTAGGCAGCATCTCAGGAATAGAGAATTCGACGTTTCGAGCATAAGCCCTTCATCAGGAATAAGAGAGAGAGAGCCAAGCCGGCTGAGATAAAAGGTAGGGAGGAGGGACTAGGGGGAGGGGCGATGGAGGTGGGATAGGTGGAAGGAGGTCAAGGTGAGGGTGATAGGCCGGAGTGGGGTGGGGGCGGAGAGGTCAGGAAGAGGATTGCAGGTTAGGAGGGCGGTGCTGAGTTGAGGGAACCGACTGAGACAAGGTGGGGGGAGGGGAAATGAGGAAGCTGGAGAAATCTGAATTCATACCTTGTGGTTGGAGGGTTCCCAGGCGGAAGATGAGGCGCTCCTCCTCCAGCCGTCGTGTAGTTGTGTTCTGCCGGTGGAGGAGTCCAAGGACCTGCATGTCCTCGGTGGAGTGGGAGGGGGAGTTAAAGTGTTGAGCCACGGGGTGATTGGGTTGGTTGGTTCGGGCGGCCCAGAGGTGTTCTCTGAAGCGTTCCGCAAGTAAGCGGCCTGTCTCACCAATATAGAGGAGGCCACATCGGGTGCAGCGGATGCAATAGATGATGTGTGTGGAGGTACAGGTGAACTTGTGGCGGATATGGAAGGATCCCTTGGGGCCTTGGAGGGAAGTGAGTGTGGAGGTGTGGGCGCAAGTTTTACATTTCCTGCGGTTGCAGGGGAAGGTGCCGGGGGTGGAGGTTGGGTCGGTGGGGGGTGTGGATCTGACAAGGGAGTCACGAAGGGAGTGGTCCTTGCGGAACGCTGATAGGGGAGGGGAGGGAAATATATCCTTGGTGGTGGGGTCCGTTTGGAGGTGGCGGAAATGGCGGCGGATAATACGTTGTATGCGCAGGTTGGTGGGGTGGTAGGTGAGAACCAGTGGGGTTCTGTCTTGGTGGCGGTTGGAGGAGCGGGGCTCAAGGGCGGAGGAGCGGGAAGTGGAGGAGATGCGGTGGAGGGCATCGTCGATCACGTCTGGGGGGAATCTGCGGTCCTTGAAGAAGGAGGCCATCTGGGTTGTGCGGTGTTGGAATTGGTCCTCCTGGGAGCAGATGCGGCGGAGACGAAGGAATTGGGAATATGGGATGGCGTTTTTACAGGGGGCAGGGTGGGAGGAGGTGTAGTCCAGGTAGCTGTGGGAGTCAGTCGGTTTATAATAGATGTCTGTGTTGAGTCGGTCGCCCGAGATAGAAATGGAAAGGTCTAGGAAGGGGAGGGAGGAGTCTGAGACAGTCCAGGTGAATTTCAGGTCGGGATGGAAGGTGTTAGTAAAGTTGATGAACTGTTCAACCTCCTCGTGGGAGCACGAGGCAGCGCCGATACAGTCATCGATGTAGCGGAGGAAAAGGTGGGGGGTGGTGCCAGTGTAGTTGCGGAAGATGGACTGTTCCACATATCCTACAAAGAGGCAGGCATAGCTGGGGCCCATGCGGGTGCCCATGGCAACTCCTTTAGTTTGGAGGAAGTGGGAGGATTGAAAAGAGAAGTTATTCAGGGTGAGGACCAGTTCAGTCAGTCGAAGGAGGGTGTCAGTGGAAGGGTACTGGTTAGTGCGGCGGGAAAGGAAGAAGCGGAGGGCTTTGAGTCCTTCGTGATGGGGGATGGAGGTGTACAGGGACTGGATGTCCATAGTGAAAATAAGGCGTTGGGGACCGGGGAAGCGAAAATCCTGGAGGAGGTGGAGGGCGTGGGTGGTGTCCCGAACGTAGGTGGGGAGTTCTTGGACTAAAGGGGACAGGACCGTGTCGAGGTATTGGGAGATGAGTTCGGTGGGGCAGGAGCAGGCTGAGACAATGGGTCGGCCGGGGCAGGCAGGTTTGTGGATTTTGGGCAGGAGGTAGAAACGGGCGGTGCGGGGTTGTGGGACTATGAGGTTGGAGGCGGTGGATGGGAGATCCCCTGAGGTGATGAGGTCCTGGATGGTCTGTGAGATGATGGTTTGGTGGTGGGAGGTGGGGTCGTGGTCAAGGGGGCGATAAGAGGAGGCGTCCGCGAGCTGGCGTTTGGCTTCAGCGGTGTACAGGTCAGTGCGCCAAACTACCACCGCGCCTCCCTTGTCTGCGGGTTTGATGGTGAGGTTGGGATTGGAGCGGAGGGAGTGGAGGGCTGCACGTTCTGAGGGTGAGAGGTTGGAGTGGGTGAGAGGGGTGGACAGGTTGAGTCGGTTGATGTCACGGCGGCAGTTGGCTATAAAGAGGTCGAGGGCGGGTAGGAGGCCTGCACGGGGTGTCCAGGTGGATGGGGTGTGTTGGAGGCGGGAGAAGGGGTCGCCCGCATGGGCCCCAGCTATGCCTGCCTCTTTGTAGGATATGTGGAACAGTCCATCTTCCGCAACTACACTGGCACCACCCCCCACCTTTTCCTCCGCTACATCGATGACTGTATCGGCGCTGCCTCGTGCTCCCACGAGGAGGTTGAACAGTTCATCAACTTTACTAACACCTTCCATCCCGACCTGAAATTCACCTGGACTGTCTCAGACTCCTCCCTCCCCTTCCTAGACCTTTCCATTTCTATCTCGGGCGACCGACTCAACACAGACATCTATTATAAACCGACTGACTCCCACAGCTACCTGGACTACACCTCCTCCCACCCTGCCCCCTGTAAAAACGCCATCCCATATTCCCAATTCCTTCGTCTCCGCCGCATCTGCTCCCAGGAGGACCAATTCCAACACCGCACAACCCAGATGGCCTCCTTCTTCAAGGACCGCAGATTCCCCCCAGACGTGATCGACGATGCCCTCCACCGCATCTCCTCCACTTCCCGCTCCTCCGCCCTTGAGCCCCGCTCCTCCAACCGCCACCAAGACAGAACCCCACTGGTTCTCACCTACCACCCCACCAACCTGCGCATACAACGTATTATCCGCCGCCATTTCCGCCACCTCCAAACGGACCCCACCACCAAGGATATATTTCCCTCCCCTCCCCTATCAGCGTTCCGCAAGGACCACTCCCTTCGTGACTCCCTTGTCAGATCCACACCCCCCACCAACCCAACCTCCACCCCCGGCACCTTCCCCTGCAACCGCAGGAAATGTAAAACTTGCGCCCACACCTCCACACTCACTTCCCTCCAAGGCCCCAAGGGATCCTTCCATATCCGCCACAAGTTCACCTGTACCTCCACACACATCATCTATTGCATCCGCTGCACCCGATGTGGCCTCCTCTATATTGGTGAGACAGGCCGCTTACTTGCGGAACGCTTCAGAGAACACCTCTGGGCCGCCCGAACCAACCAACCCAATCACCCCGTGGCTCAACACTTTAACTCCCCCTCCCACTCCACCGAGGACATGCAGGTCCTTGGACTCCTCCACCGGCAGAACACAACTACACGACGGCTGGAGGAGGAGCGCCTCATCTTCCGCCTGGGAACCCTCCAACCACAAGGTATGAATTCAGATTTCTCCAGCTTCCTCATTTCCCCTCCCCCCACCTTGTCTCAGTCGGTTCCCTCAACTCAGCACCGCCCTCCTAACCTGCAATCCTCTTCCTGACCTCTCCGCCCCCACCCCACTCCGGCCTATCACCCTCACCTTGACCTCCTTCCACCTATCCCACCTCCATCGCCCCTCCCCCTAGTCCCTCCTCCCTACCTTTTATCTCAGCCGGCTTGGCTCTCTCTCTCTTATTCCTGATGAAGGGCTTATGCTCGAAACGTCGAATTCTCTATTCCTGAGATGCTGCCTAACCTGCTGTGCTTTGACCAGCAACACATTTGCAGCTGTGATCTCCAGCATCTGCAGACCTCATTTTTTACTCTATGATTTTAACTAGCTGCCAGAGGAAGAAGTGGCAGCTCTGAAAGCTTGTGGTTTCAAATACACTTGTTGGACTATAACCCAGTGTCGTGTGATTTTTAATTTTGTCTACCCCAGTCCAACAAGGGCTCCTCAACATCATTAACTTGAAACATTAACTTATTTTCTTCTCTTTACTGGTGCCTCCAAAATTGTTGACTATTTTCAGCTTTTTTTTCCCTTATCTAGCAGAAAATCTCCATTGCTTAAATAAAATTAATTTTCTTTAAATCACTTTGCATATTACACTTTATATACCAAATGGATGCTGCAACAAATTTTATATCCATTGGAATGAGGGGAAAGGCGTCCCCAGTTCCCTAGACCACTTTGTGAGAGAAGCGTTCACATTCTCAGTGAATGAATTTGGAAATAACTTTGTAACAGGTTTTCACAGATCGTGCTATGTCAGCTCCACAGCCAATGTTGGAACTCTGGGGACAGACAGCGATGTAAGCAGCTAACTGTAGATCCCACAGGGTTTTTTCAGTGAATGGCCATGAGGTCCATGCAGGTATCAGTCTCGAGCACTCTGTATTTGTGACAAAGAGTGGGATCTGAGGTGTGGCATTTTCTTGTTCTAAGCATGCAAGTACAGCAGGCAGTGAAAAAGGCAAAATAGGACAGTTAGTGATAGGATTTGAGTATTGGTACAGGTAAGTCTTCGTGTGATTGTACAGGATCTTAGTGAAACCGCACTGACAGTGGAGGGAGTGCAACCAAGGTTTAGCAGACTGATTCGTGGAAAGGCAAGACTGATATATGAAGAGAGACTAGATTGGTTGAGGACTACACTCATTGGAGTTTAGAGAATGAATTGGAGGAAGGGGGGCAGAGGAGGGAATCTTACAGGGATCCACAAGATTCTAACAGAGGTAGACAGCGTAAATGCAGGACAGAAGTTCCCAATGACCAAGAAGCAAAGAACCATGAAGTCACAGTTTAAAGATACAGGGCAGGTCATTTAGGATTGAGATGAGGAAACATTTCTTCACCCAAAGGGTGGTGAGCCTGAGGAATTCTCTGCCACAGAGAGCAATTGAGACCAAAACATTGAATGTTTTCAAGAAGGAATTAAATATAGTTCTTAGGATTAAAGGTCATAGGGAGAAAAAGGGAAAAGGTGCTGAGATGGATGATCATCCATGATTATATTGGATGGTGGAGCAGGCATGATGAGCTTAATGGCTTCTCCTATTCCTATTTTCTATATTTTTGTGCCAGATGTACTTATGTAGGAATGGTACTGATACCTACAGACCCATTGATCGGTAAAGTGCAGGCCAGCAGGCCATGTTACATGGCAGGAATCAGAAGATCAACTGTACAGCTGTTACATGACTTAAAATAAATAGGTATGAATGGTGTATCATTCAAAAATTGTTAATATTGTGGCATGTTTCAAACAACTATCAGAGAAATGCCTTTATCAGCAAGTGATGTTTCTCAGGTTGATCATGTGGCTTGACCCTTATGTGCTACATCCATGTCTTTTTTGGGACAGGCTTAGAGAAGGAAAAAAAATTCACATCATAAAGTATTTGGGCATGATTTTCAATTTTTATTTAGATTGTGACTAACTCATCACACAAAGCTTGATCCCACTGAAGAGCTAGGTGAGCAACGACAAATTGTTGGCCACTCAGAGGCTGGTGATTTCTGCATCCTAAAAGCCCAACAATTGAGGGGTAATTGTCAGGGGATCCATCAGCAAGAAGATAAATGTTTTGTCTCTTCTTGTTGTTGGGTGAGTGGCGGAAGAATCAAGGGAGAGGGGCTTCAGGACTTAGATGCAAGGGCTTTGGGAGGTGGCTCTCAGAGACATTCACACATGAGTCACTAATTGCACCAGATTGGGGCCATTGGAAGACACCTGTGAGCTAGCAGGTGGTCCTTCTAGTTTCCCAATCAGGGAACTCGCCAGCTTCTTCAGTCTCTGAGGCATGTATTTAGGAAGTTGGTGAGGTTAAGTCCTACATGAGTATTAATTGACCACTTAAAGGCCTTAATTGTTGGTGGTCTAGGTTGCCCTTGGATCTTCTTGCCAATAACTTAATTGGTGTGGTAGTGAGAAAGGCATGCCAGGGCCAACAATTGTTTACCCTCTTTCCACCTCTCTCATCTGCTCCACGAAAATCTAAACAAAATATTTATGTTGGCAGTGGTCATGAATGTAACAAATGCTTGACACTATTAGATGGAAAAAAAGTTGGTATCAATTATCATTTATGAGAACCTTCCAATTTCAAGTTAGACATGCTTGAAATTGGTGCAAAAAACCTGCAGCGTCTTTATCTAAAGCAGTATCTCAGTAGATGCAGTACTTTCTTTTCAAATCAGACACAATAAGCTAAATCATAAACAATCTTCATAGTGATTGCATCTAATTATTTGTTCTTTCCCTATCAGAATACTGTCTAAATAATAATAAAAGCTGTAGTGTGGATTTTAGTAACCATGGAGAGGAACTCCAGCTTTGTTAAAATGATGTTAGAGCCTTGGTTGTGATCGTCATGTTCCCAAACCCAGCATGTACTATTTTTGCCAGGAGATTGAAGATAAATTTGACTTTGTAGATCCATGGTTCATAAAGACAACTGTATACATATACATGCTAGCATCTTTCAATGCATCCAACCTTCATGAATAAGATGTTGGTAACAGACCGTGTCTGCGTGGATTTCCTCCGGGTGCTCTGGTTTCCTCCCATTGTCCAAAAATGTGCAGGTTAGGTGAATTGGCCATGCTAAATTGTCCGTAGTGTTTGGTGTAGGTGAATGGGTCTGGGTGGGTTGTTCTTTTGAAGGTCAGTGTGGACTTGTTGGGCTGAAGGCCCTGTTTCCACACTGTAAGTAATCTAATCTAACCTAATCTAATAAGGTCTGGCTTTACAATTTTCAAGAGTAAATCTAAATTTATCAGAGTTCTTTGGTGAGGTAGGACACCCTTTTAGGGAAGTGGAGGGACATCTCCAGGTGGAGATATGATGCTACAATGTGAATATAGTGAACTGAACATGACACTTAAGAGTTTTATTCTACTTCATCTTGACGTGACTCTTGAGGTCTGCTCATGGTGGATAGTGGTTGAATTGGCATAGCAGGTGTAAGGCTAGAGTATAGTTATGCAGGGGCAAGGTTTGGTATGATGGGTCGTGGGAGTGCAAAGAGGTAAAGCTTGGCATGGAAGGTATGAAGAAAAGGGGCATAAATGAAGGCATAAGGTGAAATGGGTTGGTATGGATGGAGTATGGGAAGTATTGGTGGGGGAAGTGGGAGATGTAACGGGATGGAGTGCTGAGAGGGCATTTCTGCATTCTTGTTTTGCTACAAGTGGGGAACAGTGAAAGCACCAAATCTGGCCTTTCAGGCTGCCCAGTTCCCCAATGGATTTGGCAACTTGATAGCTCCTACATTACTTAATGGAAGTCAGTGCCCAATTCTTATTTAAACCCTCCTCTCTCTCTCTCTCTCTGGAAGTAAAATCGAACTGCCCAAGATAGTTTCTCCTGTGTCAGGTTTGTGAAATCACAAATTTTCATGACCCAAGTATTCAACTCAGGAGTAGAAAATCAGGCATAAATGCGAGCTGACTTTGTAAAATTTAAGCTATGGTAAAGAATGTAATGGTTGGGCCATGGATCAGAACTGTTCACAAACTATTCTATATTCTTGTTATGCTATGCAATATCAATGGTAAGTAAATGCTTTTATAGATACTTCTGTTTAATGGCCAAGTAAGTACTTTTTTTTCAAAATAGTGATTATTTATTAATAGTGGTTCTTTTTTTTCTCCTGTCAATAAATGTTGTTCATTCATATCACCATTCTGACTTCTGCAAATCACTCTCAATGAAAATAATAATAGCCTTCATCCAAGGATATTTCAATATTCAAATTAGATATGTCTGAATAACCAGTGATGCAAATAGGTTTGCAACCACTACTATTGATCTTTTTAATAGTGGTTCTGTTTCTATCATTGCAACTCTGTAACCCCCTCAATATAGTGTCTAACCTATTGTCCGTTTCATTTAACATTTCCTGTGTATTGCTTTAGAACTGTCACCTTGGATTTCAGCTCTCCACAGCTCTCCTCACCTATCTGAATCTTAACAGGATCATTACACATTTGGATGAATTCAACTCTGAGGTCAGTATGGCCCCCTTTTTTTTGAAAGCAAGCCTATATGTTACAATTTTTCTCTAACAGAAACAAAATTACTGGGCTAGTTTTTACAGCAACCTCTTAGAGGGATGACATGACTTCAATCGGAATTGTAATGCATTATCACTCAGGCGCAGCTTACCACATGACCTCTAGTGGCTAGGTCAAAAATCAGCCATGTTAGCAATTCAGGTGTTTCCATTGTATGCTCAGAGTACATGATGGAAAGATATTCTTTCCATATTTAAGTCTCAGGCTACTGTGAAGTAATGCCTCTCAACTATCCTCCATTAGGAAGCACTTTGCCATGGGTCATGTTTCAAGGCTAGAATGATCAAATAACTTTTGCACTTAATCAGATAGAGATTTCTCCCCATCAAACTGATAGGAGAAACCATTCCCTACTAAATTAAAAGGCAACATATTTTAATGTAACCATTCTCACTGCCTTTATGATTTTTAGTGCTCAATGCGTGCACATATTAAAAAATGTACATCAACAATTTTACTTTCCAGGCCAATACATTCCAATTCTTTCCAGGCTCTTTTAATATTCCAAAAAAAGTAATTGCAGATAATTGTGAAAATGCAACATAATCTTGAGCTTTATATCAATTTCTGAGAAAATAAAACAAATCCTCATTTAATTCTATATACTTTCCTCTCTTATCCTGCATAATGTATGTGAAGGTAACCCTTTAGAATTACTTGAAAAATGCATTTAATGTAAAATCACAGTTTCATTCCCAGTTTTCATTATATTCTTATAATAAAAGCTTAAACTCTTACCCTAATAGTATAATTTCGATCCCTTTTCTGGTGTCTCAGTGAAACAATGTGAAGACAATTGTCAGTTTCTCTATCCCAACTGTACAACGAAAATAGCAAATTTCTATACTGTACTTGCTGATTAACTCAATAATACCTTTTCAAACAGGCCTCACCGGACATATTCCAAAACATTTTTTCAGAAATAAAACAATGAGACTTCTAAGAACCTACCAGGCTTGCTGGGATGGCAGAAATTAATTATGGAACACATTCCCTTGGACTTTTTTCCAAACATGGTGCACCACACCACAGACCATTTTTATAAGACATGGCAGCCCTACTTGAGTTATTTGGATATAAATTTGTCAGTTATCTTAACTATGGCATTTGTTTAACCAGGATAGTTAGATTTGTCAAGCCCTGGGCCATGGAAGGGGTCTCCTGAGTTAATATGGATAGATATACAATGCTCCCGTTCCTTTGTTTGGGAGCTTTGCGCCGAGCAAGCTGTTCTGTATATTGTGGGTTTTTTTTTGCTTTTCTTTTTTTGGTGTTGGTTTGCATAGTTTTAGGGCTTGTTTTGTGCTATAGGAGAGCTTAACAGTTAGTTGACAGTACTTCTGTTGTAATTTGTTTTGTTTTTCTTTTTATTATGCTGATATTTGTTATTGATTGTATTTTTCAATAATTTTATATGTTAAAAATAAATATATTTACAAAAAAAGGAGGCTGATCTGTGCAGATGTATCTCCATTGATCAGAGAATACCACCATAGATGCTCATCCATTTTCCTTCTAGGGTATTTAATATTACCCAGAAAGGTTTTTGGAGTGATTTTGTTAAACACAAGTCCTTTTTAAGCATGAACTAAAATAATCATGAGGTAATCATGAGAAAGAGATTTTAGCATAATCATTTTAAAGTTAAATATTCCAGAATAATAATCTTCAAAAATATTAATGTAACATTGACATAATTGTATGGAAACACTGGTATGTTAAGTTGATAAAAGTTAGCTAGTTATATGACTAGAGAGATTTCAAAATCTCATCTAGAGCATCGGTCAGAGAACAGACTACAGTGCTGCCTCACTAATTTTCTTTCTCACAGTTTGTTCCTGGATATATAAAATCACGAAACACTGTACAGTCTACTTCGTCCACACATCTATGTTAATGAACGTTCAGCAGTAATCCTGTAAAGCAGCTTCATGCTTTCCCTCAGTTCTTTGTGTATTGGAAACAGCAGATGGTTGCAGCATAATTTGTCTGCTATCATCCCTTAATAGGGCTTTCAGGATCTTGCATCCACTGTCAGCCAATATTAAATGCACTCGGGAATTCCAGAAGGGGCTAAAAAGCATGTTGTAATGTCTAAAGTCAAAGGCTAGGGAACGATTTCGCATTTGAGGTCATGTTTATAATCCAAGAAGAAACAATTTACTTTGTAGGCTGAAAGGTCCAATGAGATCTGTTATATTACAGTCTTATTTAAAATTCTTTTCATCTGTTTTACGAAGACAATAAATTATATAATGTTTTGTGTCATCTAAACTATTGGTCTCTGACCTCGCTTAGTAAAGACAACTGCCCACTAGATGACAATTAACTGGCAATTGTGAAAAAAATACTCTGCACATTTATTTTAAACACTTAGCAAAGGGACTACAAAAACGCAGGAATGTAAAATATCCAAGCAAATTCTGAAATAATTAAAAATGGCGTAAATTCTTTTACGAACCACTTCATTGGCTGCTGTCTAAAATGATGTGATGAATCTCTGGCACTTCCAAGTTTGAAACACTGTTATTCAAGGCACAAAGCACAAAAGCCTGATAGGTTCTGACACCTGAAGTAAAATACGAAGATAATGCTGTGTAGAGTAGGTTGGATTTGTGATGCTAATTTAAGGACTTGTGCTGCACTTCAAAGCTGGGAATGATTTGCAGACCTCGCTCAGGTATTAGTAAACTTCTCTACTGTGTTGTCTATAGGCACAATGCAAAATATCATTTTAAACCAACACAATTTCCACGGCAGACTGCTTTGAAGCTTTAAACCTACACTTTATCTGAAGTGCCATTTGCCACAAGGATTATCACTTACGGATTAATACTTCGCATTTGATTACGTCTAAAGTGTAAGAGAGAAAGTGGCAGTCCTAGATTGGATGATGAATATTTTGAAAAATATTTTGGCAATGTAAAAAGTGGGGTACAGATGCATTAATGACTTCCTATTACTGAAACCTAAATAAATACATTAGCAGGACAATGGCCATTGTAAATAATGCATATTGTAAATTATTGCAGTTGATTCGTTTTAAGGGAATTGAATTTGTTGTTAATTTACAGTATTATTATTCATCTTTGCATTATTGGTAATTGCCATGGATTTTGGAAGGAAATTGGAAAATATTGTCACTCTTTATTGAAAGAGAATACATTTAACGATTGAGCACCAATGCGCCACAGTATCACCATTGATAAAGAATGTGGTTTCTCATTATTAATAGGGATTATATTACCTTGCATAATTGCAAACAACAATGGCCCCAAATCTCTGGCAATGTATAAACCCGTTTCCCTGAATATCTTCATTTGAGGGCAAGAAGTTCTTCGGACAACAAAGAAAATGACAAAAAGAGTTGCATTTGTATAGCATCTTTCATGTTCTTAGGACATGCTATGGTGCTTCATATTCAGAACTTGTGCAGCAGCCACTATATGTGGAAATGCAACAGCCACTTTGCCCTCAACCATGTTTCATAACCAGAAATGAATAACTACATTTAATGCTGCCGTGGGAGGAATGCGGATCGGCCACGACATCGGGAGTAAACCCTTGCTCTTTAAACAGTGCCATGGGATCTTTCATATCCGCAAGGAACAACAGATGGGATCTTGGTTTAAGACCACATCTGAAAGACAGCATGTCTGGCAGTTTAACACTGCATTGGAGAATCAGCCGGGACGACTTGCTGAAATCTCTGGAATGGGGTTTGAATCGACCTTCTAGTAAGAGTGCTCCCGCTGAGTCAAAGCAAACAAATGTATGCCACAATGTGCAATGACACTGCAGATACGTTCCTGAATATTTCCCTGGTCACTTTTCAAAGACATGCTTAAATTTCTTCTAGAAGCATCAACTGGCTTGATAAAATATTTCTGATTTTGCTACACAAAGAAGCCTGAGAAATTTTTATCCCTTTGCTAGCACGACAAAAACAGACGCTACCACTAACATGAATCACTGCACAATTTAAAGAGGAAACTATTGGCACCAGCAAGTGACACCTCTGTGAAAATATTTAGGACAGATCAATCTGCACTAAAGCTAATGGACACACTATTCTCACCTGTTACATATTGGCTGTTAACAGATGTGGACTGGTTTGTTATGTACTGTAACTACGGACCTGATATGGGTGACTAATAGGTAGGATAAAGATACCAAAAAAGGCGGAAGGTCACCTTAGATCTACGGGCTGCATTGCAGCAAAACAAACGTATTTTTTGATAAAAGAAAACTGAGACAGCTTAAGTGGTGTATACAATCAAAAAGAACAATGAACGTGGCAACATAATTCGTACACTGGTGAAACTTGCTCTGAAATAGAGCTTCCTTTCAAAATCTGTTACAAGAAAACAGTACGCAAAAAAATTATAAACTATATATGGGAATGTGAAAGTATACTTTTTTCTGATTTAAGCAATTCATTACCGCTCATTATATTGTCTATTCAGTCAATATTTAAAATACGTTCTACTTCACAGTTTTGCATTCAAAATATGTCTATCATGTTATACTGGAGAAACATTAAAGAATTCCTGGGATGACCTAAGTAGGAATGTCTTAATGCGGTTTCTATCAGCCAATTACTGCATTTTAAGTACTTTACACACTCTAACTACTTTGAAATCTGTTTCTTGTTCAGAATTTGACAGCACAATGGAATCTTTTTTATCAAGCAGAAGCCCACACATACCAGAGAAATCCGTGGGTACATTGCACTGATTAATCCTTGCATTCTAAACATTCTTAGTCATTTGTAATATCAATGAAACCATAATCAAGATTATACTTAGCATTGCTGCCAGGGAACCTTATCAATCTGAGCTGCATAGAAAAGTGATGACTTTGACCTTGCTAGTTTATTTCATGGTGAGTTTGCCTTTTAGTTTTAATCTTGTCAGTTCTAATTTTTTGGGAGGGGTGCAGAATGAGGGCTTTTTTTCAGCAGGATATATTGTAAGTGCATTTGCCTTAATGCAAGATTATGCTGTTTTAACTCCAACCCCGGTAGGTGAATCTACAACCACTATTGATATAATTGGTTTATTCCGATCTTAATCTCTTCCCCTTCCACCTACATGGATTTTTCCCCCACTTTAGGTTTTTCAATACTGAGATGTAACAATGGTTTGAATTTATTTTGTGATCCAGTTTCTTGTTCACTAAACGACAGTCAGAACTTCTCAACGTGAGTAGCGCAGACAGCAGGAACCTCAAGTTCCACAGCCGCAAGATTTTAAGTTGCTGTACTTCCAGTTTGCATTGAATTGTGTGTGGACGTACTGTAAGGCTGAAAGTACTGCTTGTGATGCATTTTTCTGGTTTAGCAGAAATTAAGTCTAACAGAGAGAACAAGGCTGCAAACAATGCAGAATGGTTCAGATGACATCAGAAACCAGAGGAGTGAACCTTGTGTAGTTCATGAAGTAAAACTAGATAACAGTACTGAACAGTTTTGCACCTATTTATTATCTCATTCATCATATACTGGTTAGCAATTTTTCACAGAGAGAAAAAAAGTTTTGCTTTCTTACTATTGCAAACTGCAGCTTGCTGATTACAGTTGTGAGTTTGAAGGGTGTTGTGATGTAGGAGAAAATGCTTGGCAGCGCATTGAAAATTTTGAGTTAATACCAAGCACTGTGAAATTAAAGTGCAGTGGTTTGCTGGTGTATATCCTGTACAGTACAACACAAATGTCACAGAATCATTTTCATTTCAAGATACGGGTCAACATCAGATAGACAGATATCCAACCCGAACCAAGAATTCTACTCCACCAGAAATCATTCGTCTCTCATAATAACGAATCCATTTATAATGCTTTAGTGGTTCATTATTCAGTTTCTAGTAATACCCTATCTCTCCAATTATTCAGTTTTTTCATGTTTATCCCATTGTCTTCAAGTAAATAGAATGACAATAGCCAAAATCTTGTGCACATTGACAGCTACTTTTCTAAAAGTAATGATAATACGCGTTTTTTGGAGAAATGCACCTCGAATGTTTGAACATTCCCCATAACACGTGAGGTTCCCCCTTCTGATGCATCTCCTTTCTTCTATATACTCTTCTGAGTCAGTACATAAGCAAGGTGGTGTTAGATTCTTACACATTGAAAGGATACAATAAGGTCACTTAAATAAAAAAAAAATCCATTCTTTCTTTAGTTTATGGAAAAATGTAATGGGCTGAATAACCTACACCTAAATGCTTTGCAATGGAGATTGCACAATTCGCTCAATAGCCTGAGAGAGACAATTGATAGCAGTCAAACTTTCAAAGGGATTTCAAAATCCTTCCTTAGAATCAAAAGTAATTAAACAAAACTGCAGTAGATGAAGCCAACCTTGCAAACAGGTATTAAAATCTAACTTGCACATGCCTAAGCGTATCACCTATTATCTCAGCAGGACGTTAACCATCTTTTATGTTTGAAGATTTACCTCGTTGGAAGATGGGCGATTCAATTACATCTAATGATACTACGAATTTAATCTTGTCATATTGAGTATTATCCTCATAGTAAGTCATATTTTTCACAATGTTAATCTACATCAACAACCTAAAGTTGTGAATATTAAAGTTTTTAATAATACCAGACTGAGGCATCAATTAACATAAGTGCGCATACTAAATGACATTATGCATCAAATTTAAGTTCTGATCACATCAGAATGAATCTCAATTGGATGAAAAAGAACATATGATAGTATACAAAATTGTTTTCCTGCTTGGCAGTCTCTTGAGATTGAGTATAACTTGCTTCCATCTTAAGTCATACAATCATTGAGATCTACAGGATGGAAAAAGGTCCTTCAGCCCATTATGTTTGTGCCAGTCAAAAACCACCACCAAACGATTTTAATTCCATTTTCCACCACTTAGTCCATAACCTTGTATGGCTTGGCATCATAAGTGCACATCTAAATATTTCTTAAATGTTACTTCAATGCACTGGCCCTATTGTGGTCCTGAATGGGCCATATTCTTTCTCTCATTATCCTTTTATCTTTAATGTACCTGTGAAACAACTTAGGTTTCTCCATTATTTTACCTGCAAGTATCCTTTCACATATGCTTTTACTGATCTTCATTTCCTTTTTAAAAGTTTATTCTCGCACATTCTATTCTCCTCCAGTTCTGCTGCTTTGAGCCCCTTGGTATCTGCCATAAGTCTTCTTTTCTCCCTTAATTCAATGATGTATATCCCTCAATATCCAGAGATCACAGGATTTGACAGTCCAATCTATTTTCTTTATTGGAACATATTACCCTGTATTTTCCATATTTCCTTCTTGAATGCATCACACTGTTCTGAAACAAATTTACCTCCCAGTCCACTCTGGCCAAATCATTTCTGATCTTATTAAAATCAACCTTGCCCCACTTGTGAACTTTAATTTTTGGCCAATCCTTCTCTTCATCCATAACAATTTTTCATCCAATGGAATTACCATTGCTGTCTGCACACACCACTGATACTTCACACATTTGTCCAGCTTTGTCACCTAAACCTCTATGCTCCACAATCCTTCAGTAAATTCACGTGGGAATGAGTCATGTTATGTACAGACAGAATTCTTTTTGCTCATTCTCAGGTTGTGGTTTGTTGCCAAGGGCAGCACTTATTGCTCACTCCAAATGTTCCAGAGAATGTATTGGTAATATTCAAGAATTGCAGCAATTAGTCTGTGAGGTGGAAATGTACCCTCTGTACTGTTAGCAAGAGATTACAGGATGTTTATAAAAGAAATTTATGAAAATCAATAATGTATGATGTGAAGACCAATTTTGTAAATGTAATGTTCCCATCTGCCTGCTGCTCATATTCTTCCAAGTAGTAAACTTTGGGCTCTTGAAAGATGCTGTATAAGAATCAATGTAGTGCACATAGGTAATATGCACTTAACTCCAATGTACCAGTTCCAGAGGGAATGCCAGTCAAGGAGACTGCTTTGTTCAAGATACTGTCAAGCTTATTGAGTATTGTTGGAGCTATGCTCATCCAGCCAAGTAGGCAATACTCCATTACACTCCTGATTTATACCTTATAGATGCCCACTGCTGGAAAGACTTGGGGGAGTCAGGAGGTGAGTTACAGAACACAGAATACCCAGCTTCTGAGCTATTCCTGGATCCACAATACATATGTAACTGATCCAGTTAAGCTTTAGTTCAGTGGCAATCCTTAAACTGCAAACCAGGGCTGGACATATATAGTTAATGTCAGGGCCTTGGGGAGTGTTGCAGAACAAAGAGACCTAGGGGTGCAGGTGCACAGTCAGTTGAAAGTGGAGTTGCAGGGTGATGAAGAAGGCATTTGGTTTGAGCCTTTGAATATAGGAGTTGGGATGTCATATTGCATCTGTGCAGAACATTGGTGAGGCCACTTTTAGAACACTACATAAAATTCTGGCTGTCCTTCTATGTTAAACTTGAAAGGATGCAGAAATGATTTGCAAGGATGTTGCTGGGATTGGAGGGTTTGAGCTGTAAGGAGAGGATGAATAGCCTGGGGCTTTTTTCCCCTTGAGTGTCCCAGGCAGAGGGGTGACTTTGAAGAGGTTTATAAAATCATGATGGGGCTGGATAAGGTGAATAGCCAACATCTTTTTCCCAGAGTAGTGGAGTCCAAAACTAGAGGGCATAGGTTTAATGTGAGAGGGGAAAGATTTAAAAGAGACTTGAAGGGCAACTTCTTCATGCAAATGGTGGTGCACGTATAGAACAAGCTGCCAGACGAAGTGGATACAATTACAATATTTGAAAGTTATCTGGATAGTTAAATGAATAGGGGAGGTTTAGAAGGGTATATGTCAAAATGCATCACCTCACACTTATCAGAGTTAAATTCCACCTTCTAGTGATTTGCAAATACAACCAATCCATTTATATTCTCCTGCAACCAAACACTTTCCTCCTCACTGTCAACCATATGGTCGATCTTCTGTCATCTGCAAACATATTTATCTTGGAGTCCATGTCCATAGATCCCTCAAAGTTGCCATCCATGTTGATAGGGTTGTTAAAAAGGTGTATGGTGTGTTGGCTTTCATCGGCAGGGAGATTGAGTTTAACAGCAGTGAAGTTATGCAGCAGCTCTACAGAGCCCTGGTTAGACCACACTTGGAATATTGTGTTCGGTTCTGGTTGCCTCATTATAGGAAACATATGGAAGCTTTAGTGAGGGTGCAGAGGACATTTACCAGGATGATGGAGGGCATGTCTTATGAAGAAAGGTTGAGGGAGTTCGGGCTTTTCTCAGTGGAGCAAAGAAGGGTGAGAGCTGACTTGATAGAGGCGAACAAGGTCATAGATAGAGTGAATAGTCAGAGACTTTTTCCCAGGGCAGAAATGGCCATCACAAGGGGACATAATTTTAAGGTGATTAGAGGAAGATTCAGGGGAGTGGTTGGTGCTTTACACAGAGAGTGGTGGGTGCGTAGAATGCACTGCCAGCAGTGGTAGCAGAGTCAGATGCATTCGGGACATTTTAGCGACTCTTGGATAAACACATGGATGATAGTAAAAGGAAGGGTATGGAAGTTAGTTTGATTTTAGAGTAGGATGAAAGGTTGGTACTACATCAAGGGGGTGAAGGGCCTGTACTGTACTGCATTGTTCTATGTTTTATGTTCTGTGTAACACCTCCTCCCCCAACCCCCCATTCTCATCCACAACATTCATGAATATCACAAACAGTAAGGGGACTCAACATAGATCCCTGTGGTATGCACTGCACACCAGGCTCCTGTCACATAAAAAAAACTTTCTACCACCTTCTTCTGTGTCCTACCACTAAACCAATTTTGGATCCAAATTGCCAAATTACTCTGGATCCCATGAGCTCTTACCTTACCAGTTTCCCATGTGGGACCTTGCTAAAGGCCTTGTTGAAATCCATGTAAACAACATCAATTGCCATACCATCATTCAAATACTTGGTTTCCTCCTCAAAAAATTGCTCTAGATTTTTTTCAGACATGTTCACCCTCTGAAATAATTATGCTGACTACCCAATCAAACCTTGCCTCACTAAATGGAGATTAATTTTCTCTTTCACTAATCTCTCCAATTATGTTTCTACCCTGATGCTTGGTTTCCTGGTCTATCTCTATTACTATTTTTGTAAACTAAAATGACTATCTTGCAGTCCTATATCACCTCCCCTTTGGCCAGAGATGATTTGAAAATTTGGGTCAGGATCCCTGTAATTTCCTCCCTTCATATCCGATTGTGGAATGCGTGGCATGGTGACTCAGTGGTCACTGCTAACTCAAAGCACCAGAGACCTGGATTTGATTCCACCTTCAGGTGACAGTCTGTGTGGAATTTGAATGTTTTCCTCGTGTCTGAGTAGGATTCCACCGGCTGCTCTGGTTTCCTCCCACAGTCCAAAGATGTGCAAGTTAGGTGGATTGGCCATACTAAATTACCCATTGTGTTCTAGTAAGTGTAGGTTAGAAGGGTTAGCCATGTGAAGTACAGGGTTACAGGGATAGAGTAGGGGATGGTTCTGGTTGGGATACTCTTCAGAGGGTTGGCATGGACTCTTTGGGCTGAGTGACCTGTTTCCACACTGTAGGGGTTCTATTATATGGAATTCATGGGGATTTGTCTGCTTTTCAGTCTGGTGAAATCTCCAATACCTTCAGCTATCAATCTTATCCACTAGTGTTTTCTCATATTGCAGCATTTTCTCTTTCATCACCTCATTGCTTCAATACATCTTTGCTTCAGGTATCAATTTTGTTCAACAGCATTTTCTCAAATTTCAGCATTTTCTCTTTGATCTTTTTGAGTCCCCCTTGCATTTTATATGCTACTGTACAACCTGCATTGTTTTGCTGCCCTAGTGCCTGTTATACATCGCTCTCTCTTCCTTTTTATAAAATCTTGAATATTCCTAGATATCTATAGTTTCCCGAGCTAGTTGCTCCTATATTTCACTCTAAAAGGAACAAGTTGAGCCGATACTCCTTGAAGCTGGAGGGCCATCCAGGAGAAGAAGTGGGTTGCCATTTAAGGTAAGGTAGAGAGAAGCTACCCCAAAATGGAAGTGTCCAATGTTAAATTTTAGAATTTTAAGCTGAAAAAAATCAATCAAGCAGCCGGACCATCAGAAGGGAATTTTCTTAACTTGTTAGTTGTTAATTTTTTCATTGATTAAATGACTGTCAGAAGATGGGATCCCTGGATTGGTCTGAAGCTGAGGCTATGTAAAGAAGGCCTCTTAATCTGTTTTGAATATCAGGACCTTCCTTTAAGGTAGGTGCACCATTCTTTGCTGCCTCCAAGGCCTGCTCATATTCACTGATTCAGTTATAGTCACTTGAGGTTTGGGAGCCATACTCTCCCTGCATCTTAGAATATAGAACATTGTTACCAGAAAAGAGGACTGAAGCTGGTGAACCAGGATGCCAATTGGCAACATGAAATCCTGTGTTGAGATTGTGGTGCTGGAAAAGCACAGCAGGTCAGGCAGCGTCCAAGAAGCAGGAGAATCGACATTTCGGGCAAAAGCCTTTAATCAGAAATGCCAATTCTCCTGCTCCATGGATGCAGCCTGACCTGCTGTGCTTATTCACACTCTGGACTCTGATCTTCAGCACCTGCAGTCCCCACTTTCTCTGAACACGAAATCCTGCGCCCATCCCCATGAGGACTTGAAAATGATTAAGCAAACATTTAAACTTGAGAAACGATTGAAGGACACATGGATACAAACATCAAATCGAAAAGCTTTGGTCAAACAAAAATCAGAAAAAGTATTTTTGCTGACATTTACAACAACTCAGAAAGAAGTTTAATGGAGCTGGATTTTTTTCAGGATGTTTAAAGAAGCAAACATAATGTGCTTACAATAAGAAATGGAAGTGGTTTAGAGGACTGCTTACCATAAATTAATCATGCATTAGATTTGAATGCTGCAGACTTGATGGGCTGATTAGTCTATTTTACTCACTTTCTTTTTGTACATGCTTCATTCATTATTTTTATATTATTCGCACATTCACAAAGTGATGAGATTAGAGAGTCCTAAAATAGATCCATACAATGAACTTTACCCTGATTGAGGCAACCTCAATGAGATCAAAATTTTGTCAAAAATTGTCTTATGACATGTCAGCTGTCCATTAGAGGCTTCAAAAGAGCTCTAACTATCAGTTTCACTAAAAAAAACTGCAAATGCTGGAAATCAGCAACACAAACAGAAATTTCTGGAAAATCTCAGTAGGTCTGGCAGGAACTGTGGAGAAAAAAATCACAGTTAACATTTCAGGTTAACTTTGGTTCTGTAGAAGGGTTACTAGAGCTGAAACGTTAACACTACTTTCTCTCAACTGATGCTGCCAGACTTGCCTTCATTGCCTGTATGATATATGCTATTTCCTGATTCATTTTGTCCAGTGCAGATATATTACCATATTTTCGAGTCATTGGATCACACAAAAGAGGCCTTTTGGCTTACTGATTCTGCACTGACAAAAAAATCCTCTCACCTATCTACTGATCTCACTTTCCAGCACTTGGCCAATAGCCTTGAATTTTATGACATTTCAGGTACTCATCCACCTACTTATTAAAGGTTGTGATGTTTCCTGCATCAACAACCCAGATTTCTACCTTTTCCTCATATCCCCTCTAAACCACTATTAAAGATATTTTAATCTTCCTTTCTGATTGTTAACACCATCCATAATAGAATCCCTACAGTGCAGAATAAAGCCACTCAGTTCATCGAGGCTGCCCATCCAAATACTTTGGAAACTAGAGTGAAGATCTAAGGCAGTGTTGACTGGTCACGAATGATTGATTCATTGCTATTCTGTAAGACTGAATTCATTGTACTCTGAATGTATGTCCAGTCTGGCAAAGACAGCCAGTATCCTGGAGGATACTTTTACAACCAGACCTCAAGCAAAGTTCCCAATTTATTGCAGATGGAATACACAAAATTGTCAAGCCTCCAGTAAAGATCTTTATTTACACTCCCCTTGATTGGTCACAGTAATATTAATTTGAAAAGGATCCCTTCCTTGTGGATATCCAACTTACGGACAAATTGAATTTATGTTTTAAAGGGAGTTGATTTAACCAGGTTTTTTTAGTTAACAAAAAGGGTGAGTTTATTAGTTATGACTGATGCAGATTAAAACAAAGGATGAGTCCAAAAAAAAGTTCAAGAGCGATATTTGGAATAGTGTCTGAGCTCCATGAGGAGTAGACAATGGGAGTTTGTAGCCATTACATTGGGTGATACTGGTAACATTGGCATTAGTAGATGAACAGTTTATTTTGAGATTTTTGATTTTGTCGGTTACCTGAAATTCTTTTGTCTTATTTCCTTTCAATGATGCCTGACTTGCACTACTCAGAATAAGACATAAATTTTCCTTTTATCTTGCAATGCACAACTGTTTAATGTCTGTACTTGAGCTGTGAACTTTACTCATCCACTAACATAGGATAAATGAGGACTGCAGATGCTGGAGAGTTAGAATCGAAAAAGGGTAGTACTAGAAAAGCACAACAGGTCAGGCAGCATCTGAGAAGCAGGCAAGTTGACATTTCAGGCATAAGCCCTGCATCTCGAAGGTTTATACTGCACAGATACTCAACACATACTCAACAGGGGTTACAGTTGGCATTTAACACCAGTTTATGTGTAGCTGAAACACAAACATGTCTGTTGACCCATATCCCCATTCTAGAATATAACCCAAGCAGATGTTTTCTTACAGAGAGGAGGTAATTAGATCCTGTCTTCTGAAGTCTCTCTCTTTGAAGCTTCTTTGTGATTTTGGTAGCTGTTGGTTTTGGGATCACTTAGCTCTGTCTATCACTTGCTGCTTATGCTGTTAAGTCATCCTGTTTGGTGGCTTCATCGGGTTTTTATTCATTTGTGGGATGTGGGATCTGGCCAGAGTTTATTACCCAACCCTAGTTGCCCTTGAGAAGGTGGTGGTGAGCTGCCTCCTTGAACCATTGCAGTCCACCTGCTGTGGGTTGACCCACTATGTCATTAGGGAGGCGATTCCAGGATTTGACTCAGCGACAGTAAAGAAACGCTGATATATTCCCAAATCAGGATGGTGAGTGGCTTGTAGGTGTTCCCATATATCTGCTGCCTTGTTCTTCTAGATGGAAGTGGTCACGAGTTTGGAAGGTTTGTCTGAGGATCTTTGGTGAATTTCTGCAGTGTATCCTGCACATACTGCTGCAACTGAGCATCGGTGGTGGAGGGAGTGGATCCTTGTGGATGTAGTGCAAATCAAGTGGGCTGCTTTGTCCTGGATGGTATCAAACTTCCTGAGTGTTGCTGGGTTGCACTCATCCAGACTTTTGCCTTGGAGATGGTAGACAGGGAGTTAGGAGGTGTGTTGATTGCAACAGTATTCCTAGCCGCTGACCTGCTCTTGTAGTCATTGTGTTTATGTGGTGGGTCCAGTTGAGGTTCTGGTCAATGAAAACCTACAGGATGTTGACAGTGGGGGATTCAGTGATGGTAACACCATTGATTGTCAAGGGACAGTGGTTAGATCATCTCTTATTGGTGACGGTCATAGCTTGGCATTTGTTTGGCGCAAATGTTACTTATCACTTGTCAGCGCAAGACTAAATATTGTCCAGGTCTTGTTTCATTTGGACTTGGTCTGCTTCAGTAACTGATGAGTCACGAAAGCTGCTGAACATAGTGTAATCATTGGCAAATATCCCCACTTCCCCTGATATAGGAAAGGTCATTGATGAAGCAGCTGAAGATAGTTGGACCTAGGACACTACTCTGAGGAACTTCTGAAGACATTTCCTGGAAATGCAATGCCTGACCTCCAAAAATCTATCTTTGTATCAGGTGTAACACAACTCTATCACCATCGAGTTTGTCCCTGGATTCCCATTGATTCCAGTTTTGCCAGGGGTTCTTGCTGCCACAAATTCCTAATGAAGGGCTCCTGCCCAGAACGTCGATTCTCCTGCTCCTTGGATGCTGCATGACCTACTGTGTTTTTCCAGCACCACACATTCTCGACTTCTTACTGCCACAGTCTGTTAAAAGTAGCTTTGATGTCAAGGGTTATCACTCTCATCTGACCACTGGAATTCAGCTCTTTTGTCCAGGTTTGAACAAAGGCTGTAATGAGATCAGGAGCTGAGTGGTCCTGTCAGAGGGTGGCATCAGAGGGTGGCATGGTGGCTCAGAGGTTAGCACTGCTGCCTCACAGCACCAGATACCCAGGTTCGATTCCCATCTCGGTTGACTGTGTCTGTGTAGGTTTCCTCTGGGTGCTCCGGTTTCCTTCCACAATCCAAAGACATGTAGGTCAGGTAAATTGGCTATACTACCTTGCCCATGGCATTAGGTGCATTAGTCAGAGTCATATATAGGGTAGGGGAATGGGTCTGGGTGAGTTACTCTTCAGGGGGTCAGTGTGGACCTGCTGGGCTGCAAGGGCCTGTTTCCATACTGTAAGGAATCTTAACAAAAAATCCCAAACTGGGTGTCACCGAGTAGGTTATTGCTGAGCAGGTGTTGTTTGATAGCACTGTTGATGGCATCTTCCATTACTTTACTAATGACTGAGAGCAGACTGATGGGGTGATAATTGCCTGGCAGAAAGTGAGGACTGCAGATGCTGGAGATCAGAGCTAAAAAATGTGTTGCTGGAAAAGCGCACCAGGTCAGGCAGCATCAAAGGAGCAGGAGAATCGACGTTTCAGGCATAAGCCCTTCTTCTGCAGCTGTTCCTGAAGAAGGGCTTATGCTCGAAACATCGATTCTCCTGCTCCTTTGATGCTGCCTGACCTGCTGTGATAACTGGCTGGGTTGGGTTTATCCTGCTGTTATGTACAGGACATACTTGAACAAATTTTCCACGTTGTCGGATGGATACCAGTGTTGTAACTTTACTGGAAGAGCTTGACTAGGGGAGTGGCACGTTCTAGTGCACAAGTCTTGACTATGATTTCTGGAATGTTGTCAGGGCCTGTAGACTTTGCAGTAAGAAGGGTCTCCAACCATTTCTTGATATCACATGAAGTGAATTAAATTGGCTGACGACTGATATCTGTAATGCTGGAAACCACTGACGGAGGCAGAGATGGATCGTCTACTCAATGCTTTTGGTTGAAGATTGCTGTGAAAGCTTCAGCCTTATCTTTTTTATTGATATGCTGGGCTCCTCCATCATTAAGGATGGGGATACTTGTGGAGCCTCTTCCACCAGTGAGTTGTTTAATCATCCACCATCATTCATGATTGGATGTGGCAGGACTACAGAGCTTGGATCTGATCTGTTGGTTGTGGGATTGCTTAATTCTGTAAATCACTTGCTGCTTATGCTGTTTGGCATGCAAGTAGTCCTGTTTGGTGGCTTCAGCAGGTTGACATCTCATCTTCAGGTATGCCTGGTGCTGTTTCTGGCATGCCATCCTGCACTTTCCATTGAACTAGGGTTGATTCACTGGCTTGATGGTAATAGTTGATGGGGGATATGCTGGGCCATGAGGTTACAGATTGTGTGAGAGTACAATTCTGCTGCTGATGGCCCACAGACCCTCATGAATACCCAGTATTGAATTGCTTGAGCTGTTTGAAGTCTGTGGCGTTTAGCACAGTGATAGTGCTAGACAACACTATGGTTGTTATTCACAGTGTGAAGGCAGGACTCCGTGTCTAGGAGGTCTGTGGGATATGGCCATAGATAGACACATCTGCAGCTGGCAGATTGGTAAGGATGAAGTCAAGTATGTTATTCCCTCTTGTTGGCTCTGTCATCACCTGCTGCACACTCAGTCTATTGACTATATCATAGTCAAAGAGTTCTATAGTCATACAGCAGAGAAACTGGCCATTCGGTCCTAACTCATCCGCACCGATCAGACAATCCAGTTTGATTTAGTCCTATTTTCCAGCATTTGGCCCATATTCCTCTAAACTCTTTCTATTCTTATACCTATCCAGATGCCTTTTAAATGTTGCAATTGTACCCACCTCCACTACTTCCTCTGGCAGCTTGTTCAATAGACACACCACCCTGTGTGTGAATAAGTTACTCTCAGGTCCTTTTCAAATCTTTCCTGTTAGACTCCTCCACCATAGGAAAAGCACCTTGGCTATTCACCCTATCCATGTTGAAGAGAGTCTGGAATATATTGAGGCACTCCCCTGGTGGCCATCTCTTGAAAGGCTACCATTGATGGAGAGACCCGTTGATGAAGCAGATCAGCTGCTTCAGTTCTGCCTTTTACAGACTACTTGACAACAACAACTTCGCCACAAGCTTAATGAATGCACATTAAACTCCTGTAAGTTGTAATTCACTTGAACTGATTGCAAACACTCCAGCATAGCTAAATTTTGTCACGTATAAGCTTTTAGGATCCAACCAGCCTGATCAGCAGTACTGCTGCTGAGCCACTGATGGCTGTGGACATTGAAACCCCCGACCCAGAGTACATTTTGTGCCCTTGTCATCCTCAGTGTCTCCTCCAAGTGTTCTTCAACACAGAGGAATATTGATTTATTAGCAGAGGAAGGATGGTACATGGTTATAAGCAGGAGGTTTCCTTGCCAACATTTAATCTGAAACCATGAAACTTCATGGGATCCAAAGACAATGTTGAGGACGCCCAGGGCACCTCCCTCCCGACAGTATACCACTAAGTCACCACTTCTGCTGGGTCTGTTCTGCCGGTAGTGACTGGGACATTATCTGTAAGGTATGATTCCTTGAGTATGACCATGTTAGGATGTTGCTTGACGAAGCTGTGGGACAGCTCTCCCAACTTTGGCACTAGCCCCACATGATTGTAAGGCAAAATTTAAAGGGTCGAAAGGGCTGTTTCCTTTCCCATTGCCTAGGTTGTTGCCAGGTGATCCATCCAGTTTCATTTCTTTAGAACTTATTGTTTGCTAAACCATTCAAGAAGGTAATTGAGAGTCAAACACATTGCTGTTGGTCTGGAATCACATGTAGGACAGGCAAGGCGAGGATGGCAGATTTCCTTCTCTGAAGGACATTAATGAACCAGATGGGTTTTCCAACAATCAATAGTGATTTCATGGTCATCAGTAGATTCTCATTTACATTTGTTTTATCTGCAGTGGTGGGATTTGAAACCAGGTCCTCAGAACATTTCCTGGGTCTGTGGATAATACCACTAAGTCATCACCATCTCCAATGAGACTGATACCTCATTTTTAGGAGTGCCTGGTGCTGGTCCTGGCCCTGGCTTGCCCACCTGCAATCTCTATTGAAGGAGGATTGAAATCTTGGCTTGATGATAACTGTTGAATGGGTGATATGCCAGGCCATGAAGTTGTTGATTGTGGTGAAGCACAATTCTGCCACTGTTGAAGGCTCACTGACATAGAAGTCCAGTCTTGAGTTACCAGATCTGTTCAAAGTCTGTGTCACTTAGCACTATGGTTGAGGTATGATACAATGGAGGGTATTTTAAATGTAAAATGTGGGATTTTATCTCCACAAAGCGGCCAGGAGATGAACGGTTTTACCAAAACCCAAAATGAGCATCAGTGATCAGGTTATTTCAAAGCATATGATCCATGAAAGCCGTTTGCATTTAATGTTACTTTTCTGATGATCAAGAATGGACTAATGGGGCCATGGTTGCCTAACTTGACTGTCCTTTTTTTTAAAAACTCATTCATGGGATGAGGGTAGTTAAGAGGCAATGCAGATCAGGTCAGGATGGCTGTTTCCTTCCTAGACATTAGTTGAGCTGAAAGGTTGTTTTTTTTTTCATGCTGCATAATCCAATCGCTATAACCAGATGGACTTTTCCTGACAATTAACAATAATTTCATTGTCTTCATAAGACTCATAATTCCAGATTTGTCTTGAATTCAAGTTCCATATTCTGCTATGGTGGCATTTGAATCTGGGTTCCCACAACATTACAGGAGTCTTTGGATTAATGGTCCAGCAAAAATACCATCAGCCTCCCTCTCTGCCTCACTTTCTCCCTTTAATAGACTCTTTAAACCTTCTCTCTTCAACCAAGCCTTTGGCCAACTAACTTGCGATCTCCTTTTGACATTCAGTGTCATATTTTGCTACGTAATATAATTTATAACTACCATTCGTTCTTGTTGCTTCATTAGGTAATGGTGAGAGCCATGCGACAAAGAGATCAGCTTGGGGTGAGGCAGAGAATTAAAATGACAGGACACCTGAAGTCATGAATCACAGTTGCGGATTAATTGAAGCATTCTACAAAATAACCACAAAGTCTTTACACACCATCTTCTTTTTCAGAAGTCATTTTGGAAACAATTCCTGAATCAAGCAAATTACTAAAGATGTAGAAATTGGCTCCTTAATAACACTAGGGTGAATATCATCAGGTGAGACAGGAAATAAAAGACAGTATCAGACAGTAAAAATGCTGAAAGTGATGGAGGAAGAGATGTTGATTTTATTATGAAGCACACAGTTTGTCAATGAGATCTACTGAGTGTGATGTGAAGTATTGTATGGGAAGACAAATATTCTATTGTTACTGTCTGTCAGAATAGGATATTTGTTATTACCTTTGTGAATAGTCAAGCAATGGATCCCATTATCCAATATGAGATACACTGGAAACTAGATAACTGTGCAAGATGCTATGTTTGGCTGAATATATTACACATTTAAGTATTCCAGCAATAAAAGGAATTCTATACAAATGTTTTGAGTTCTGGTTGGATCACCTGTTGCTATAAAGGGCTGCATTGGTTGCAACTGTGGAGAAGGACCAACAAGTCATAGAGGTCTACAGCAGAAAAAAGGCCGTTTGGCCCATCAAATTTATGCCAGTTGAAAACGAGCATCAAACTATTTTAATCCCATTTTATAACACATGGCTTCATAAGTGCACAGCTAAATATTTCTTAAATGTTCTTTCACCCTTCAAAGCAGTAAGAAGAGCCATTTTATAAAGCATACCTAATGTGTGAAGCAGAAAGAAAATATCGTGTTCATAATTTAGTTGTGTAAGGTGGTTGAATATTACAAACCACAAGAATCGCATGCTTGAAGTCAGATCAATGGTGAATTAGACAAATTAAACAGGATTGTTACTTTTAACTTTTTCTCACTTGCAGCACAGAGATGTCACTGCTTGAATATAGTGAGTCCTTTAAAAAACTGCTCTAGCATCAAATTAGAGCAATATACAGTAAAGGATAAAACGACAGTTAAATCCTGAATATATTGTAAGGATTTGCCTATTTGATGAATTCTAGCTATGCTAAACTGACACTGTTTTTAAACTTTATTGCAAGTGTAGAACTGTTAGATCTAGTTTACATTTTAAACAAAAACTACTTAAAATGGGTCATACAATTTTGAGGCTTTAGATTACAAGTTTTCTACTCCCTATGAATGGAAGAGAGTAACTAGATCGATGATAGTACATTCCAGCATGAATAAAGTAAAGGCATTTGTTGCAGTAATGCTCTTCATTATTTGAAGAGGTAACATTTCCTCTATTTTATATGTAGAAAAACAATAAATCACATTTATTACACACACAATTGTTATAATATAGGAAATTTTATTCCAAAGTAAGAAATTTATCTCACATTCATAGATCAAACTAAACACCACAAGGTAGGCTTTTCAGTGCTGTGCAATCACTACCTACTGCTCCCAAAAGGACAATATATTTTATGTTCATGATTTAATATGTATTGGCTTCCAGTAGAAGAAAAATATTTATAAGAAGGTCTCTGCCTTTTAATTATGACATAGTACTTTAAATTGGACAGCCTTTTGCACCATATTGTATAAAATTCAGAGAATTGTTAGAAAAGAATCATTGTTAATAAATAGAAAACAAATCAACAGAAAGAAGCTTTATACAAATTGGTTTTTCATTTAAGTAAGAAAAACAAGAAAGCAAATTTGGGGAAATCACTGTTCCATTGATACCATATCATATATACTCTTCAGTGTACAATGTTATTAAAATATAGAAAAGATGGAAATACTAGAGCACTCTTAAAATTCCAGCTTTGTTTTTTTTCCCAGTCCTTATAATGCCTGCATTAATACATCTAAACACATTAGTTAAGTGTCTTTCTTATTCTGTTCAGACACAATTGAGAACTACAGAAAACAGGTTCTGTCTTAGAGCTTCAACAACTTTGCTTGACCTTGCACAATGAAACATTGTAAAATTGATTTGGTCATAATAATAAATGGAAGTCTGCATTATCTGCATTCTAATTATAATTAATATAAGGGGTATAACTGCTGTATTATTTATGATTAGCTCTGCAGAGAGTGAAATGCAATAATAATCTGCTGTGTAATTTTATTGATATACTGATGTATGGCTTTAATGTGAAAATAAATGATACAATGTTGAGTAACAAAATCTCTCACATTCATAGCACATCATAGTTGATGCCTTAAAAATATCTACTAGGATACAAGTATCTAGTCACACAAATGCTGTGGGGAACATACTAAAATTGATCAGTTAAAAAGCAATATCTTGAAATAAAATCTAGGATTACATAATACAAATGAACATTATAGCAGCAGCTATAGCATATGGTGGTTCAGCCCAGTCCTAGGTTTCCTTACTTTTCAGATTATTATAGTGCAGGAAAAAAAAAGTCTCCTGTCTGCTGTAGAGTTTGGATATGTTCATTTTGTCCTGAATCACATACAAGTATAAAGAGGAGGAACTTACTAAAAGTTATTTAACTCATCCGAGGTTACCATAATTCAGGACTCTACTTTCTTCCTTTGCCTTAGTGTGTTGTCTGTTTTTTTTTCAATTTCTGTTTAGTTGTCAGTTTATTTCGCTTTCAAATATTTTACATTCATTCCAATCATAAAGGAAGATTTTAGTTAAAGTGTAGTTTACTTGAATAATTGTTGCCCAAAATAACTTTGTTTCCATTACCCAATTCCAATAATGAAGACCAACTCTGAATAAAGAACAAAAATAAAGGCAAAATATGATGCTGAAGGAGGCTGGAAGTTTGAAACAAACATAGAAGGAGCTGGAGAAACCCAGCAGATCTGGCAGCATGCATAGAGAGAGAAACAGAGTTAATGTTTTGAGTTCAGTATGACACTTTTTCAGACATATGTTTCTATGACAGAGAATTCCACAGCTTCACACTCGTTGAGTATAGAAATTTCTCCTCATCTCAGTTCTAAATGGCCAACACTTAGACTTCAGCCTCTGGTTCTGGACTCCCCAGTCATCAGGAACATAGCGACCTTGTCTGGTCCTGTCAGAATTTGATAGGTTTCTCTGAGATTTCACCACCTCCATAAGACCATAAGTTATAGGAGGAGAAATTAAGCCATTCAGCCCATCAAATCTGCTCCACCATTCAATTATGGCTGATAAGTTTCTCAACCGCATTCTCCTGCTTTCTCCCTGTAACCCTTGATACTCAATAACCTATCTATCTATCTCAGTCTTAAATATATTCAATAACTTGGTCTCCACAGCCTTCTGTGGCAATGAATTCCATAGATTCAACAATCTCTGGCAGAAGGAATCTCTCCTTATCTCTGTTTTAAAAAGGTCTTCCCTTTATTCTCAGGCTATGCCCTTGGGTCCTAGTTTCTCCTATCAATGGCAACATCTTCCCAGCATCTACTCTCGTTCAGATCATTCAGTATTCTGTATGGTTCAAATTATATTCCCCCTCATCCTTCTGAACTCCATTGAGTATAATCCCAGAGTCCTCAAACATTCCTCATATGTTAAGCTTTTCATTCCTGGGACTATTTTCATAAACCTCCTCTAAACTGCTCCAGGGCCAGCACATCCTTCCTGAGATATGAGGCAAAACTCTACACAATACTCCAAATGTGGTCTGATCAAAGCCCTATCAAGCTGCAGAAGTAGATCCCTGTTTTTATATTTAAGTCCTTTCTAAATAAATGCTGAAAATGTGTTGCTGGAAAAGCGCAGCAGGTCAGGCAGCATCCAAGGAGCAGGAGAATCGATGTTTCGGGTATGAGCCCTTCTTCAGGAATTCGGGCATGAGCTTTTCATCTGCAGTCCTCACTTTCTCCTCTCAAAGTAAATGCCAACATTGCATTTGCGTTCCTAACTACTGACTCAACCTGCAGGTTTACCTTGAGAGAATCCTGGACTAGAACTCCCAAGTCTCTTTGTACTTCAGACTTCTGAACTTTTTCGCCCATTTAGAAAATCGCCTATGCCTTTATTCTTCCTACCAAGCTGCATGACCTCACACTTTGCCACATTGTATTCCATCTGCCACTTCTTTGCCCATTCTCCTAACTTGTCAAATCCTTCTGTAGCCTCCCCACCTTGTGAATGCTACCTGTCCCTCTATCTATCTTTGAGTTGTCTGCAAACTTAGTCAGAATGCCCTCAATTCCTTCATCTAGATCGTTAATGTATAAAGTGAAAAGTTGTGGTCCCAACACTGATCCTTGCGGAACATCACTTGTCACCAGTTGCCATCCTGAGGAAGACTCTGATTTCCACTGTCTGCTTTCAGCCAGACAGCCAAGTTTCTATCCAAGCTACAACCTAGCCTCTGACACTATGTAAAAACAATGACTGCAGATGCTGGAAACCAGATTCTGGGTCAGTGGTGCTGGAAGAGCACAGCAGTTCAGGCAGCATCCAACGAGCAGTGAAATCAACGTTTCGGGTAAAAGCCCTTCATCAGGAATAAAGGCAGAGAGACTGAAGCGTGGCGAGATAAGCTTGGGGGGGGGGGTTGGGAGTGGGGAGAGAGTAGCATAGAGTACAATGGGTGAGTGGGGGAGGAGATGAAGGTGATAGGCCAGGGAGGAAAGGGTGGAGTGGATAGGTGGAAAAGGAGCTAGGCAGGTCGGACAAGTCCGGACAAGTCATGGTGACAGTGCTGAGCTGGAAGTTTGAAACTAGGATGAGGTGGGGGAAGGGGAAATGAGGAAACTGTTGAAGTCCACATTGATGCCCTGGGGTTGAAGTGTTCCAAGGCGGAAGATGTGGCATTCTTCCTCCAGGCGTCTGGTGGTGAGGGAGCGGCGGTGAAGGAGGCCCAGGACCTCCATGTCCTTGGCAGAGTGGGAGGGGGAGTTGAAATGTTGGGCCACGGGGCGGTGTGGTTGATTGGTGCGGGTGTCTCGGAGATGTTCCCTAAAGCGCTCTGCTAGGAGGCGTCCAGTCTCCCCAATGTAGGGGAGACCGCATCGGGAGCAACGGATACAATAAATGATTTAGTGGATGTGCAGGTAAAACTTTGATGGATGTGGAAGGCTGCTTTAGGGCCTTGGATAGAGGTGAGGGAGGAGGTGTGGGCACAGATTTTACAGTTCCTGCGGTGGCAGGGGAAAGTGCCAGGATGGGAGGGTGGGTCGTAGGGGGGCGTGGACCTGACCAGGTAGTCACAGAGGGAACGGTCTTTGCGGAAGGCAGAAAGGGGTGGGGAGGGAAATATATCCCTGATGGTGGAGTCTTTTTGAAGGTGCTGGAAATGTCGGCAGATGATTTGGTTTATGCGAAGGTTGGTAGGGTGGAAGGTGAGCACCAGGGGCGGTCTGTCCTTGTTACAGTTGGAGGGGTGGGGTCTGAGGGCGGAGGTGCGGGATGTGGACGAGATGCGTTGGAGGGCATCTTTAACCGTGTGGGAAAGGAAATTGCGGTCTCTAAAGAAGGAGGCCATCTGGTGTGTTCTATGGTGGAACTGGTCCTCCTGGGAGCAGATACGGCAGAGGCGGAGGAATTGGGAATACGGGATGGCATTTTTGCAAGAGATCGGGTGGGAAGAGGTGTAATCCAGGTAGCTGTGGGAGCCGGTGGGTTTGTAAAATATGTCAATGTCAAGTCGGTCGTCATTAATGGAGATGGAGAGGTCCAGGAAGGGGAGGGAGGTGTCAGAGATGGTCCACGTAAATTTAAGGTCAAGGCGGAATGTGTTGGTGAAGTTGATGAATTGCTCAACCTCCTCACAGGAGCACGAGGTGGCACCAATTCAGTCATCAATGTAGCGGAGGAAGAGGTGGGGAGTGGTGCCGGTGTAATTACAGAAGATCAACTGTTCTACGTAGCCAACAAAGAGACAGGCATAGCTGGGGCCCATACGTGTGCCCATGGCTACCCCTTTGGTCTGGAGGAAGTGGGAGGATTCAAAGGAGAAATTGTTAAGGGTGAGGACCAGTTCGGCCAAACGAATGAGAGTGTCAGTGGAGGGTACTGTTGGGGACGTCTGGAGAGGAAACAAACGGAGGGCTTGGAGGCCCTAGTCATGGCGGATGGAGGTGTAGAGGGATTGGATATCCATGGTGAAGATGAGGCGTTGGGGCCGGGGAAACGGAAGTCTTGGAGGAGATGGAGGGCGTGGGTGGTGTCTCGAACATATGTGGGGAGTTCCTCGACTACGGGAGATAGGACAGTGTCGAGGTAGGTAGAGATAAGTTCAGTGGGGCAGGAGCATGCTGAGACCATGGGTCGGCCAGGGTGGTCAGGCTTGTGGATCTTGGGAAGGAGGTAGAACCGGGCAGTGCGGGATTCCCGGACTATGAGGTTGGAAGCTGTGGGTGGGAGATCTCCTGAGGTGATGAGGTTCTGTATGGTCTGGGAGATGATGGTTTGGTGATGGGGGGTGTGGTCATAGTCGATGGGGGTGTAGGAAGAGGTGTCCTCGAGTTGGCGTTTGGCTTCAGCGGTGAAGAGGTCAGTGCGCCAGACTACCACTGCACCCCTTTTATCTGCTGGCTTAATGGTGAAGTTGGGATTGGAGCAGAGGGATTGGAGGGTTGCGCGTTGTGAGTGTGAGATTAGAGTGGGGGAGGGGGGTAGACAGGTTGAGGTGGTTAATGTCCCGGCGGCAGTTGGAAATGAAGAGGTCGAGGGCAGGTAATAGGCCAGTGCGGGGTGTCCAGGTGGGTGCAGTGTGTTGAAGCTGGGCGAAGGGGTCCTCGGAAGGTGGGCGGGAGTCCTGATTGTGAAAGTAAGCTCGGAGGCGGAGGCGACGGAAGAATTGTTCGATGTCACAGCGTGTATTAAATTCATTGATGCGTGGACGGAGGGGGATGAGGGTGAATCCTTTGCTGAGGACTGATCGTTTGTCCTCAGTGAGGGTGAGGTCTGGGGGGATGGTGAAAACTCGGCAAGGCTGGGAGCTGGGATCTGGTCTGGGTGTGGAGCTGGGAGTGGGGTCGGAGCCTGTACCTGGAATGGGTGTGATGGTGGGGGGGGATGGGGGTGGAGTCATGAGCAGGGGTCGTGTTCCCCTCAGGGTTCTGGGGGGCGGGGATAGTGACAGTGGGGTCTGTGGGGGGTGTGTCAGCAGAATGCAGGTGAGTGGCGCTGGTGGGGGTAGAAGTGGTGGCAGACATGGCAGTAGGGGTGGCGGAAGTCACTGAGCGTGTGGCATCAGCGATGATGTGAGGGCCGGAAGTGACTGTGGGAGTGGTCATGATGGGGATGAAAGTGACATAATCAATCAGCGTGTAGGTGGAAGCTGCATCAGCCGCATGGCTAATGGCATTTCTGAGGCCAGGGGAATCTTCTGGAGTGTTTGAGGAGCGCTGGTTATGGAGGTGGGTGGATAAAAGTTTGTTGTACTTTCCATTTTTGATGTTTGAGATGGAATTGAAATACTGTTTGTTGAGAGTATGAATTCTCCTGAGGATGTAGTACAGAGTGGGTCCTTTGCAATTCTGAGAGAGTGTGACCCTCAGCTGAGGCAGGGCTGACTGTAGTTTCAAACTTCCAGCTCAGCACTGTCACCATGACTCATCCGGACTTGTCCGACCTGCCTAGCTCCTTTTCCACCTATCCACTCCACTCTTTCCTCCATGACCTATCACCTTCATCTCCTTCCCCACTCACCCATTGTACTCTATGCTACTCTCTCCCCATCCCCAACCCCCCCAAGCTTATCTCTCCACGCTTCAGTCTCTCTGCCTTTATTCCTGATGAAGGGCTTTTGCCCGAAACGTCGATTTCGCTGCTCGTTGGATGCTGCCTGAACTGCTGTGTTCTGACACTATGTGTCATTACCTTATCAGCAGTCTCCTTTGCGACACCTTGTCAAAGGGCTTCTTAAAGTCCAGGTAGATAACATCCATTGCCTCTCCTTGGTCTAACCTGCTCATTACTTCTTCAAAGAACTCAAGCAGGTTTGTCAGGCACAAGCTCCCCTTGATGAAATCATGCTGGGATTGCCCTATTTTATCATACACTTCCAAGTATTCAGAAAAATCATCCTTCACAATGGATTCCAGGATCTTACCCGTGACTAAGGTTAGGCTAATTGGTCCATAATTTTCTATTTTTTGTCTTAATCCCTCTTTAAATAGGGGTAGCACATTAGTGATTTTCCAGTCACCTGGAACCTCCCTGATTCTAGCGATTCCTGATGATCACGACTAATGCCTCCACTAGGTCTTCAGCTATCTCCCTTACAACTCCCCCAGACCTCATGCTTTTGAACTTCAACAAATATAGTCCTAACCAATCCAGTCTCTATTCATCAGTCCTGACATTCCAGGAATCAAACTGATAAAGCTTTGTTGCATTTTCTCCTCAGTTAGAACATTTTTTCTCAGAAAATGAGACCAAAACTAGACACTCTACTCCAGTTATGGTCTCAACAAGGCCTTGTACAATTAAAGCAAGAGATCTCTGGTCCTTTCCTCAAATCCTCTTGCTGTGAAGGCCAACTTCCAATTGCCTTCTTCACCACCTGCTGCATCTGCATGTTACTTTCAGCAACGGGAGTACAAGGGTACCCAGGTCTCATTGCATCTCCCCTTTTTCCAATCCATTGAATTTCAGCGCGGTAAAAGACTGGACAGCTTCATTATAAAAGTCTTATTTTTGTTGAATTTTGGTGAGTTAATGGAACAGTTTCAGGTTACCAGTCTTCTGCACATCAAGAAACATGATTTAATTCGAAAGAAAAGTCATCACCTTCTGTTACTTGATTGTTCTGGATCATGGAAGATTTTCATCTACACTAGTTCCTCCTACCAGCAGTTAACTGCTAGCCTTGCATATTATGATATTTTAAGAGTTCAATTTTTAAAGATTGTGAAGTTTACTGCTTCCCACCACCTTCTGTGTGAAAGATGTTTTCCTCTAATCCTTTCTAAACCCCCTATCTTTCAAATCAAAATTATGCCCCTTTGTCACTGACTGAGGAGGAACAGCTTTCCATCCATCCTGCCCCTTATAATCTTATAAACCTCAATCAGGTTCCATCACTTCTTCTGGACTTTATTGCAGCTTAAATGCTGCATCCCAGACAATATCTTGGTGAATCTTCTCTGCACTCCCTTCATTGCAATCAGATCCTTCATATTGTGCTGTGACTAGAACTCTCACAGTACTCCAGCTGTGGTCTAACCAAAGACCTATAAAGATCCAATATAATCTCTCTGCTCTTGTCATCTATGCCTCAACTAATAAAGGCAAGTGTCCCGTGTGTCTTCACTACCCCATTAATGTGTTCTGCCACTTCCACGGGTCAGTAGACGTGAACCCCACAATCTCTCTGTTCTCTCAGATTCTCAATTCCCTGCCATTCATTGAATATTCCCTCTTAAGAGGGAGATAGCACAGGGCAGGGTGACACTAGGCACACAGACACACAAGATAGCCACTGAACCATCAGTTGGCCAACTTTACACACAAGATTGTTGCCGGATCACAATATGGACAGAAATGTAGAGGAGATACAGACACTCATTCCTGATGCAAGGCTCTTGCCCGAAACGTCGATTTTCCTGCTCCTTGGATGCTGCTTGACCTGATGTGCATTTCCAGCACCACTCTAATCTTGACTCTAATCTCTAGCATCTGCAGTCCTCGCTTTTGCCCAGACACAGACACTGCCTGGGGCCACCAGAATGCCAACACAATGCACTCACAACCTAGTTAATTAGTTTAAAGCAGGTGAGGGAGAAAATACATATGAGTAATGAACCCTGCCCACTGAAGTGTATGGGTCTAGACAACACCTCTTATAGAAATGCTAACAGATGATACAGACTCAATACGAAACGATAATAGCCAGGACTGCAGTAATCGTCCTTCTCAGGCAGGGTGATTAGCAACCATTACTACAGCAATAGATTTCCGTGCAGACATTAAAACTGACAATGTCTACACTGAAACTGACAATGACCACACGGAAATTAACAAAGACTGCTGGAACTGATAAAACTGTATCAAAGCTATCAATGATTCTGCAATGATGCCATAAACAAACCATGTTACAAAGACAATAATCTCATCACTGACCTATTGTATCACAAAATGTATAAAAGTTTCTTTACATGTATCCGAGTCAAGAGAAGACTTACAGCTGACCACTGTGCTGTTGGTGTCTTTCTCTCCTTGGAGCTCTGGTATTTCCTTGTGCAATAAACTGTGTCATTGAACCCCGATTCTGACTCCAAGACTGGTGTTTTTCCCCACAACACCTAATCTTGTTAGTTCTTCCAAAGAGCATCACCTCACACTTTTCAGACTTAAATTCCATCTACCACTCATCTGCCCATCTATCATATTGTAACCTAAGACATTCTTCCTCACTGGCAATCAACTGGCCATCCACAAACTTACTTATCATCCTATCCCCATATTCTCTTCTATGTCACAGCCAGTTACAGGGTGAATTCTTATGACAGATATTGTCAGAGGCATTGAAGTGGATTTAAGATCTTAAGCTATGCCACCCACAGGCTCAAATGGCATCATTGTAGTGGGTGGTGCTATCCTTTCATAACTACATAAAGCAGTTGGCAAGGCCAATGTTTGTTACTCCAGACCTGCTTTTGAGAGCAATTAAGAATCAAACACTTTGCTGTCGACCTTGAGTCAAATGCATGCAGACCAAATAAAGAAGGCTAATTTTCTTCCATAAAGTGCATTTGCAAATAAGGTTTTTTTGCAGCAATCTATAATATTGACATTATCATTGCTACCAGGACCAATTTTCAATTCCAAATATATGAATTTAACTTAAACTCCACCATCTATGGTGCTTGGATTTGAACCCATGTGGAAGAACATCAGCTTACTCTTGAATTGTAAAAAAACAAATATAAGACTTTGTAACCTGAGGCAGCACTACTGTTGTTGGTGAATGTATATTTAGACTGAAGAAACTGCACACGACTGTAAAAGATCAAGGAGATTGTAGCCAATTCCACTTAAATGCATTACTGCACTCGGTATTCCACAATCCTTTAGGCTACATACCTGATTCAAATTGGGTGCACAACTTTTTTTGCAAGTATACAGGAAATCCTACAATGTGTGACAGTCAGAGCTGAATAGTTGCGTGAAATGCAGAAATGTCACTTTGGGTCAGTTTGGTCTTATTACAAGAGCTGCACATTTCCTACTCCAACTTTAACTTTGCTCTTTCTTTCAATGTTGAGATTTTATTTAGCATGTCATTCAATTATATTCACCATTGTATGAATTCAACTACCAAGAAGCCACACCATATAGTTCCTTTAATTGAAAAGACAAATAAACTTAATCATTTATTAATGTGAATAAATATGCATATTTCATTAAGAAAACATGAATTAGTGTAATCATATTTATATTCAAATGAAATATGCACCTAATTGTCCTATTTAATTTGTGAAATATTCGACAGGGTCATCATTTTCAAATGTGTATCTGGTTGGACTTTCCATGGATCACTGTTTCATTCATATGGTCTAACCTATTGGAGCTAAAGAGTGATTCTGGTGATTTTGCAGACATCACCAATTGCACATCCTTTGTTTAATGTACTCGACATCTAACATATAACTTCCCACCATTAATAAATTTGTGTTCTGAAGTTGGGAGTGCAGAGTTGGGAAAAATTTCCACCATTAGAAAGCTGACCCAGGGGAAAAGGCTCTGAATGTTCTACTTTCTTTTTCTAGAGGGAGGTGTGGTGCAGAAGAGAAGGGGGTGTTCACAGAATTTGGATCTCCCTGCCCTGGAAACAGTGTGATGGCAGATATGGTTTGCAAGATGGCAAGGTGAGATGTGTGAAAGGCCAGCATCATCACTCCAGTACTTGTAAGGGAGAGAAATAAAGCAATAAAAACAGCCCTCTAATCTTCACATCTAAAATAACCTCACTCCTGCACACACATTCACAAATCACCCTTCTCCCTCCTACCCACAAACATGCCAATTTAATGTGCCAACTGATTTCAAACCTAAGCCCTGCATATACCACCCTTTGCCCTTACACCATGCCAACTCAGGCAAACCTGAGGACCTATGCTGAGATGAAATAAAATAACTATTGATCTAACACTTTGAAAACATAAATCGAAATTTATAAAAATCCATTTAAATTCCTTAATCACTCATGAAAAAATTATTTGCATTTGTAGTTCTACAAGACATTTGATACCATTTGTAGCTTCCAATCAAATTGAACTGTTGGCTACTTTGCTGAGATAATCACAGGTTGTAAAGTCAGTCATGTGGCACTAACAATTAAAATTATAGACCTCAGGCTTTTGTCAACTAGTGGAATGAAATAGAAAGCACGGATTTATTTCAATTGTATACTGCTTCTTTTAAATTTTAAAGGTTTGAGGATTTATGTACCTGATAGCCTCTCAGTTCCAAAAAATTATCAACTTCTACTGCATATTTATGTCCACTTTTAACAATCCCAAAGGATGACCCTATTGAATATTTTGCAAATTAAATAGAACAATATTAATGCACTAATTCATGTTTTCTTAATGAAACATGAATATTTATTCACTTATTAATTAAAAAGATAAATACAATTAATCATTTAAGGAACTATATGTCATGGCTTGTTGGTGGTTGAATTCATACCATCGCAATCATAATTGAATGGTGTCTCCCAAAGGGCACATTATCACTCCAGAAGGTATAATGTATCCCCAAAGAACTCTGGCAGCTTCAATCCTTCTTTTGAAAGGTTTAAAGCCTACAAGTCCTGTTTTGGACATCCCAAAAATGAAAAACTGATCGGTTTGAAGGCAGCTGTATTTTTACATTCTTCATGGAGACATGAACCAACAAATGCACAAAGTACAACTTGTCCCAATTCCTCCCTGATTAAAAAAAAGGGAGTGCTAGATTTAGGGATGGTGAGGTAGGGGCAGGGCTGTGGAGAGGTGGTGAGACCCCAGAAATCCAGTGATTAATGTTCTGGGGAATGTAGGTTGAAACCTGGGAACCTCCATTCCTAGGTTTGAAAATCTAAAGATTGAAAATTCAGTGATGATAATGAAAACATTTCAATGTTATAAAAATCAATCTGGTTCATTATTGCCTTTGAGGGAAGGAAATCAGTTGTCCCTATCTGCCAGCCTACTTATGACTCCAGATCCACAGCAGTCTTTTTTTTAGATTAGATTAGATTAGATTACTTATAGTATGGAAACAGGCCTTTCGGCCCAACAAGTTCACACCGACCTGTCGAAGCACAACCCGCCCAGACCCATGCCCCTACATTTACCCCTTCACCTCACACTATGGGCAATTTAGCATAGCCAATCCACCTAACCTGCACATTTTTGGATTGTGGGAGGAAACTGGAGCACCCAGAGGAAATCCACGCATAGGCGGAAATTGAACCCGGGTCTCTGGCACTGAGAGGCAGCAGTGCTAACCACTGTGCCAGCGTGCTGCCCATATTTGACTTGTAACTGTCCACTGTTAGTGATTCAGTCATATAAAGCTGCCAGAAGTCTCAAAAAAGATACAAAACCAAATAGACTACCTGATATTGTTGATGCATCTTTCTAAGTCAATGGTATACTAAGCTCTGTCAACCTTACAAAGTCCTCCTTATTAACATTTAGGGGCTAAAGGGGAATGGTCTCACATACTAACCAAACAACAGCCTGACATACAGTCATACTCACAGAATCACATCTTACAGACAATGTCTCAGGCACAACCAGCAGATGTGGTCGCACAGTGATATAAAGTTGGGATGGAGTTGCCATGGGACTTCTTAATATTGACTTAATGGGAAGCTGCATTCCACTATTACCATTAAGCCTGAGATCAACCCTGATTCAATGAAGAGAGCAGGACAGCATACCAGGAGCCGACCATTCATAAACTATAAATGGAGTGCCAATGTGGTGAAGCAACTAAACAAGACTATTTGCGTGCCAGATAGCATTAGCAGCAAGTAGTACAGTAGTACGATTCTACACCCAAGGGATCAAATCTAAGTCCTGTCATATCCAGTCATGAATGGTGGACAGTTAAATGACTCACTGGAGGAAGAGACTTGACAAATATCTCTATCCTCAATCATGGGAGAGACAAGCACATCAGTGCAAGAGATAAGGCTGAAGCATTCAAAACAATTTTCAGCCAGAAGTGCAAAATGTATGTTATGTCTCAACTTCCTCCAGAAGTCCTGTTTGTCAGTCTTCAGTCAACTTAGTTCACTCCATGTGATATCAATAAATGGCTGGTAGCATTAGATACATACATGACTACATTTCAGCAATCACCCAGAAGACTTGTTCTCTGGAACTTGCCACACCCATAGTTAAGCTGTTCCAGCATGGCAAGTACACTGGCATCTACCTAACAATATGGAAATTTGCCCAGATATGTTCTGTACACAGAAGTAAGATAGATCCAACTTGGTTAATTACTGCCCCATCAGTATTCTTAATAATCAACAATGTGTAATTAAGGTGTAAGAAGGGTTGATAAAGTGTGAAGCTGGACAAAGCACAACAGATCAAGCAGCATCAGAGGAGCAGGGGAGTCAATGTTTCAGGTCAGGACCTTTCATCAGGACCTTCCATTTGACCTGAAATTTCGATTCCCCTGCTCCTCTGATGCTGCTTGACCTGCTGTGCCTTTTCCAGCTCCACACTTTATCGACTCTGACTTTCCAAGTTTAAGTTTTTTTGATGAAGTAACAAAGAAGATTGATGAGGGCAGAGCAGTAGATGTGATCTATATGGACTTCAGTAAGGCGTTCGACAAGGTTCCCCATGGGAGACTGATTAACAAGGTTAGATCTCATGGAATACAGGGAGAACTAGCCATTTGGATACAGAACTGGCTCAAAGGTAGAAGACAAAGGGTGGTGGTGGAGGGTTGTTTTTCAGACTGGAGGCCTGTGACCAGTGGAATGACACAAGGATCGGTGCTGGGCCCTCTACTTTTTGTCATTTACATAAATGATTTGGATGCGAGCATAAGAGGTACAGTTAGTAAGTTTGCAGATGACACCAAAATTGCAGGTGTAGTGGACAGCGAAGAGGGTTACCTTGGATTACAACAGGATCTTGACGAGATGGGCCAATGAGCTGAGAAGTGGCAGATGGGGTTTAATTCAGATAAATGCGAGGTGCTGCATTTTGGGAAAGCAAATCTTAGCAGGACTTATACACTTAATGGTAAGGTCCTAGGGAGTGTTGCTGAACAAAAAGACCTTGGAGTGCAAGTTCATAGCTCCTTGAGAGTGGAGTCGCAGATTGATAGGATAGTGAAGAAGGCGTTTGGTATGCTTTCCTTTATTGGTCAGAGTATTGAGTACAGGAGTTGGGAGATCATGTTGCGGCTGTACAGGACATTGGTTAGGCCATTGTTGGAATATTGCATGCAATTCTGGTCTCCTTCCTATTGGAAAGATGTTGTGAAACTTGAAAGGGTTCAGAAAAGATTTACAAGGATATTGCCAGGGTTGGAGGATCTGAGCTACAGGGAGTGGCTGAACAGGCTGGGGCTGTTTTCCCTGGAGCGTCAGAGGATGAGGAGTGACCTTATAGAGGTTTACAAAATTATCAGGGGCATGGATAGGATAAACAGGCAAAGTGTTTTCGCTGGGGCTGGGGAGTCCAGAACTAGAGGGCATAGGTTTAGGGTGAGAGGGGAAAGATATAAAAGAGACCTAAGGGGAAACGTTTTCACGCAGAGGGTGGTACATGTATGGAATGAGCTGCCAGACGATGTGGTGGAAGCTGGTACAATTGCAACATTTAAGAGGCATTTGGATAGGTATATGAATAGGAAGGGTTTGGAGGGATATGGGCTGGGCGCTGGCAGGTGGGACTAGATTGAGTTGGGATATCTGGTCGGCATGGACGGGTTGGACCGAAGAGTCTGTTTCCATGCTGTACATCTCTATGAGTCTATGACTCTATGACTCTATAACAGTGAGTCAGATATGATTGTAATTCCATCTCCTGGGAAACAAACAAACACCAGGAAAGCAGATGAATTCTGTAACTATCACCAGGGAAATGGATAAATGTCATAACTCAATAATCAGGAAACAAATAAATTCAGTAACTCTATCACCAGGCGAACAGTTGATTAACTGGGCAGAATTTTGTCAGGGTCTATGCCCAAAATGTCGATTCTCCTGCTCCTCGGATGCTGCCTGGCTTGCATTGCTAGTTGCTGGTCAATCTGGAAATGCAGGTCTGTACTTCCTAAGCAGGAGCCCATAGGATCAGAGACGTGCCATGATGATCATAAGAGGTTGATAATTAAGAGATACCAATGTCCATTAACAAAGGTGAATGTAGTTGGTGCCCATGGAGGATGTCCTGAGGTACCGTTTGGTGCTGAGCAACATAGAGGCTCTTCACAGCCAGTGATGAGCTGAATTTGTCATGTACCCACTCTAACATTTAGATTAAGAATTCTCGATATCTAGCTTGTTTGGTGTATTTGGAAAAATAGAAAGTTGAATATTATGAGGTTTGTTCTTCAATTAACATGGCATTTAATCAATAATAATTCACCTTAATTCGCAACTCATCGCTGCCCAGTAAACCTGCAAAAAATTGCAGTGAGATTCGCCCAATGTCAAAATTGTCTTCATTGGACTTCTCGTCTGACTTGACCACAAATCTCACCATTGTTCACATCAATTAGACCCTTACAAAATTCTGCCCAGTTAATCAGCTATTCGCTTGGTGATAGAGTTACTGAATTCATTTGTTTCCATGATAATTGAGTTACGAAATTTATCCATTTCCCTGGCGATTGTTACCGAATTCATCTGCTTTCCTGGTGTTTGTTTGTTTCCCAGGAGATGGAATTACAGTCATATCTGACTCCCTGTTGATTGAGTTACAGCATTTTATTTCCCTGTAAGTCCAGTTTCCCCACAATGTAGTTAGAGTGTTTGATCAGAATCCTGTGATAGATTTATTGCGTATATCTGGTTCACTCATGGTTGATTGAAGTTTTGAAATAATTTTCTTTATTACTCAGCATTGATATGATCCCTGGTGTGCAGCTGTGTCTTGTGCTTGAGTTCACCTACCCACTCTTGGATGTCCTGCAATTAAGCAATGCAGTTTACTCTTAACTGTGCTCTGAAATGACCTAACAAGGTCAACTAGGGATGAACGATAAGTGCTGGCAATCACATCCTCTGATTGAAAAAAAAAGTTGCCTTCTCTATTTGTGTATTTGAATTGCAAATGGCCCTCACCTAAATTTAGCATTATAATTAGTTAAGTTGAATGCTTAAACATTTGACTTCAGAAAACATGCATGCTATCAAATCTACAACTGCCACAAGAAGTAACTTTTACTTTCTGCTTTGAATCATCAAGTGCTGATTTTATATATATATTATATATATGGATATAAAGAAAAAGCGTGATTAAAAATGAAAACTACTTGTCATTAACCACATTTAATGATAATTTAAACATTTTATTTAGATAAATCCTGTAATTTAAACACAGCTGAAACTAAATTGAAATTAAAGTAAAACCTACAATCTGCAGTTAGTGTGAAAGTTGGCTGATTGTATGAAACTGACAAAATCCTATTGTGCTGAGTAATCAAAATATGAATGATGGGAGCAGCTTTTCAAGATGGGATCAAAATTATATATTTAGGTGATAAGGATAGATTATAAACACTGCAGTGAATAAAAGGAATTAATAAAAGTGATTTACTTTAGTGAAAATCTATTCTTTTTCAAACTTAGCCTACCAATATTTCTAAATGTCACAGGGTTCTCTGAAAGGGGTCACAGATTGTCTATCTTTAATGGATTATCAGTGCAAGATATTGATGTGCTTTGGCTCACTGACATTCTCTGCTGTTCTCTCACTGGATATTTTATTATTATTTTGTGAGCTCAGATTGTTCAGATTTATCCATGTCTCAGTCATGCAGGACTTCCTCGCTTGTACCTGCCTTGTAGCTCTGCACACCAAAAGCACTAAGTTACATTTCCATTTCTACATCATTGACGTGGCTAATCAAAGTCCATATATACTTGGTCACACCGAACAAAAGTTCAGTCACTGTCATAGAATTGCAGAATCATGGAATTTTGTCAGACTGAACAAGGTAATTTGATGAATCGTGTCTGCACTGGCTCCCGAAAGAGCTACCCAGCTGGTCCTATTCCCAGCCCTATCTCTGTAGCTCTCTAAATTAATTTCTATATATAATTTGAAACTTCATGTGGAATCTGCCTTCACCACTGTCCCAGGTGATGCAATCCAAACTCTAACAACTATCTGAGTAAAGAAGTTTCTTCTCATCTCATTCTTGCTGACAATCTTGAAATTGTGACCCCAAGTTAGTGACATGCCAACTTGTGCAAACAGAATATCTTTCTTTACCCTGTGAAAATTGATCATAACTTGAACACCTGAATAAGCTCACCTCTCAATCTTTGCTGTTGTAAGGAGAAAGAATGCAATTTCATTAAAATCCCTCATTCCTCGTATCATTCTCATAAACTTGCCCTTCACTTTCTTCAGGGCTTTGACAACCTTCCATAAATAACGTACCCAGAACAGAATACAATACTCCAAATGTAGTCTGACCTTTTTTTAATCCATTCATGTGATGTGGTCATCACTGACCAGGCCAACATTTATTACCTATCCTGAATTGTTCAGTGTTTCTCACATTGCTGTTGGTCTGGAGTTATATGTAGGCCAAACCAGATAAGGATGGCAGTTTCCTTCCCTAAAGGACAGCAGTGAACCAGATGTTTTTATCTGACAATTAACAAAGGCTTCACAGTCGTGATTATACTCTTAATTCCAAATATTTATTGAATTCAAATTTCACCATCTGCCGTAGCACGATTTGTACTGGGTCCCTAGAACATTACAGAGGAACCTCGATTATCTGAATATCTACTTTCTGAATTTCGGATTATCTGAAGAAGACTTCAAGGTCCTGATAGAAACATTACTTCAAATACGTGTTTCCAGCACTGATCATGTCTTTTGTTTACAATGAACCCGGCCTACTGAAATGCTGCTGAGGGTTCCAGACACCGTCTCCAAATGACTGACTGCCCACCCTCTCTCTCTCTCTCTCTCTCTCTCTCTCTCCACAGTTTCCCTGGAGCTCTACAAAGGAGTGTACCCTAAATTCCCCTTCCCCAAATAATCTGTGTGTGTGCAAGCACGTGTGCGTATCTGTGTGTACTTGTGTGTGTGCTCGTGTGCGCACGCGCTATTGTGTGACTCACCCCACAAAAGCAGCAGCAACCCTGCTATTTGTATCCAGTCCAACTACCCCTGCCGGGTGGGGGGGGCAGCCAGGTCGGACGGAGGTGCAAGGAGCATGTGGGGGGGATAGGGATGCGGATGGGGTGGGAGGGTTGGCAGACGGTGGGGGTGGACCGGGGGGACAGGTGGCTGGGAGGCAGGGGCATGGACAAGAGGCGGGGGTCGGATGGATGGGGGAGCAGATATGGACAGGTTTGGAGGACAGATGGGAGTGAGGTTTGGGGGGCACAGGGGTAGTGGCGGGATGGCTGAGGGGTGCAGGTCACGAAAGTGGGTTGGGAGGTGGCAGGGGGGCAGCTTTGGACAGAGTTGGGGGATGGACTGGAGCGGGGTTGGAGGGGGTTTGGGGGTGGACAGGGATGGAGGCTCGCGCGCAGTGTGCTGAATGGGGAGCTGACCTAGCAACCAGTGCTCGCTGTGTCAAGCCCATTGAACTGATGTGGGGGGGGGGGGGGGGTTGGGGGGAGATGGGAGGGTTCAGCAGTGCTGCAGGTCCCTTACACACAAGTGTGTGTCTACTCGAAACAAACCCTGAAACAGAGAGAGGGAGCAAGGGCAGGCAGAGCGAGGAAAAAGGAAACTTCAGAAAACTCTGAGCCACTCGGAGAGGCATTGAATCAATTAACTGAATAATTAATTATCTGAATGAAATAGTGCTTGCCCATCTCATTTGGATAATTAAGGTTCCTCTGTCCTAGGGTCTCTGAATTAATAGTCCAATAATAATGCTATTAGGTCATCACCTCCTCAGCGTAGAGGTTTAGCATCACTTCCTTGCTTTAAATCCTATGTCTCTGTTTACGAATCAAAGGATACTATAAGCCTTGTCAACAACTTTTCAACTTTCCTGGCCACCTTCAGAGAATCATGTACATGATCTCTGAGGTCTCTCTGCTCCTGTACTCTGCTTAAAGTTATACCATTGAACTTGTAATGATACTGTCTGTGTTTCTTCTATCAAAATGCATTGAAATTCACTTGACAGGGGGGTCTGCTCATTAAGCCAACCTTTCAATCCCTCTGAAATGGCTCAACATCATCCTTCAAATTTACTTTTCTCCCTAGCTCAGTATCATGTGAAAATTTAGAGATTTTGCCCTCAACACCTATCTCTAAATTATTTATATCAATTAGATAAAGTAAGGATGCCAACACCGATCCCTGGAGAACACCACTTTCCACATATCTCCAATCTGAGAAATGCCCATTCATACCTACCCTGTTTCCTACCTTTTAGCTAACTGCGAAGTCATGCTGCCAAGGACCCATCAATCCCAAATATTTCTAATTTGTTAATGAACCCACTGTGTGGCACCATATCAAATACTTTCTGAAAGTCTAAATATACAGCATCCACAGCATTGCCCTCATTTACTGCCTGTGTCACCTCATCAAAGAGCTCAATTTAATTTGTCAGACATGCCTTGGACAAATTATGAAAAGTTCTGACCTTAAATGGTCCCCACCGCTCCCACCCTACCCTTAGATGCTTGACCTGCTGTGCTTTTTCCAGCTTCACACTTTATTCACTCTGCCTTGGACAAAACCATATTGACTATCTCGTATTATTTTTCTCTTTGTGTATATTTATCTTATTCTGTATTATGGCCTCCATCAGTTTTCCCACTATTGATGTCAAGTTGTAGTTTCTGTACTTCTGTAATTTCCTGGGCTATCCTTTGCTGTCCAGTGATGTTTTGAATAGATCAGAACTTGATTGAGAAGTGCATCACTCACTAAATATTACCTGTCATTTGTTAGCCCAAGTATGGACATTGGCCAGGTCTAGCTGTATTTGGGCATGTCTACTTCAGTATCTGAGTATTTGTGAATGGTGATGAATATAATGCAATTATCAGTGAACATCCCAACTTATGATAAAGGAACAGTCATTGATGAAACAGCTGAAGGTGGTCGGGCCTCAGCCACTACCTTGAAGAACTCCTACAGAGGTGTCTTGGAGCTGAGATGACTGACATCCAGAACCATCTACCTTTGCACCAGTTATGATTCCAGTCAGTAGAAAATTTTCCTGTGATTTCTATTCACTCTAATTTTGTTACAGCTCAATGATGTTACATCCTGCCAAATGTGATCTTGATGTCAAGAACAGCTACTCTCACCCCATTGATGGAATTTAACTCTTTTGTTTATCTTAAACCAAGGCTGCAACAAGATCAGGAGCTGAATTGACTGAACCCAAACTGAGCATCAGTAAGCAGGTTGCTGCTTTCTTTTTTAAAGTAACTTGCTTTACTAATCAACTTGTTCAGAGGTGATATTATATACCCAGTTCATAGTTCCTTGGAAGTAAATAGGATAGTGAAGATGATGTTTGGTATGCTTTCCTTTATTGGTCTGAGCATTGAGTATAGTGGTTGGGAGGTCATGTTGTGGCTGTACAGGACATTGGTTAGGCCACCGTTGGAATATTGCATGCAATTCTGGTCTCCTTCCTATCGGAAAGATGTTGTGAAACTTGAAAGGGTTCAGAAAAGATTTACATGGCTGTTACCAGGGTTGGAGGATTTGAGCTTTGGGAGAGGCTGAATAGGCTGGCAATGTTTTCCCTGGAGCGCAGAGGCTGAGACGTGACCTTATAGAAGTTTATAAAATCATGAGGGGCATGGATAGGCTAAATAGACAAAGTCTTTTCCTTGGGGTGGGGGAGTCCAGAACTAGAGAGCACAAGTTTAGAGTGAGAGGGCAATGATATCAAAGAGACCTCAGGGGCAACATTTTCATGCATAGGGTGGTACATGTATGGATTGAGCTGCCAGAGGCAGTGGTACAATTACAGCATTTAAAAGGCATCTGGATGGGTAAATGAATAGGAAGGATTTAGAGGGATATGGGCGAAATGATGGCAAATGGACCTAGATTAGGTTAGGATATCTGGTCTGCATGGACGAGTTGCACCAAAGGGTCTGTTTCCGTGTTGTACATCTCTATGACTCTATGACCTCTGGAGCAGGTGGGACTTGAATCCGGACCTCCTGGTCCAGGGATAGGGGAGATATTACTGTTTTACCACAAGAAGGCCCAGCAGGTTATCGCTAAGCAAATGATGCCTGAAAGCAGTTCGCATTTACTTCATTTTACTGATGATCGAGTCGATTAATGGGGTACTGGTTGCCAGGTTGACTGGATATGGCAGGACTGCAGATTGATTAATCCTGTCTAAAATAAGCTACTTCTACTATTCCGTACACAAGTAGTTCATTTTTAGATGTGCCTGACATGGTCTCCTGCACTCTTCATTGAACCAAAGTGGATGCCCTGAATTGATGGAAATGGTTGAGTGGAGGACGTGCTGGGCTATGAGGGTGCAGATATAACTGGATTATTATACTGCTATTGATGCCTTGTGGATACCTAAACTTGAGTTGCTCGATCTGTACAAAGATATCCCATTTAGCATGTTGGCACTGCCACACAACATAACATAAAATATTCTCAATATGTAGATGGAACTTTATCTCTACAAGAACAGTGTGGTGTCCACTCTTATCACTTCTGTAATGAAGAGATTAATCTGCAATAGGCAGACTGGTGAGGACGAGGTCAAGGCCATTTTTCCCTCTTGGTCATTCCTTCATCACCTGCTGCAGAACCAGTTACTCAGTCCCTTTAGGACTCAACCAACTTGGTCAGTAGTGCTGCTGCCAAGCCACTGAAGATTATGGGGAGTAGGTTCAGGACAGAGATGAGGAGGAACTGCTTTTCCCAGAGAGCAGTGAATCTATGGCATTCTCTGCCCTAGGGAGCAGTGGAGGCAGCTTCATTAAATATATTGAAGATACAGTTGGATAGGTTTTTGCATGGTTGGGGAATTAAGGGTTATGTGGATAATGCAGGTATCAGGAGCTGAGATGATGGATAATCTTAATGCATGATGAGGAGGCTTGACAGGCCAAATGGCCTTCTTCTGCTTCTATTACTATGATACTACGATACATTCTTGATTGATTGATTGATTATTTATAGTCACGTGTATCAAAAGTACAGTGAAAAGCTTTGTTTATGAGCAATACTGGCAGCTCATAAGCAAAGAAGTACAGAACAAAAGATTTAGACGGAGGCATACAGGTAACATTGCACAGTAACATTGGCGGTGAACATTAAAATTTCTCACCCCGAGTACATTTAGGTGCCCTTACCACCTTCTGTACTTTCTCCAAATACAATTTTGGGGAGCAGAGATTCAACATCAATGGTGGTCGGTACGCAGTAATCAGCAGAATGTTTCCTTGTCAGTTTTTGATCTTATGTTATGAGACTTCATGGTATACAAAGTCAATGTTGGAGGCAGCTCCCGCTTGACTGAATACAACAGTGCTCCTCTTCTGCTGGGTCTGTCCTAGTGATGGGACATAATGTATCCATGGATAGTGATGGTGGCATCTGGGATATTGATGTACCCTTCTTTAGCATCAGGTCTGCACATCAAACCCATGGCTATTTCTAAGATTTCTAATGCAGCCAATCTTACAGCATGGAATTGTAAGAATTGTTAGAAGTACATAAATCAGTAAAGTACCTGAAAGATGGAGAGTAGTAAAGAATCCTGCTGGCAGATTCCTTTACTTGGTCATCAAGGGAAGGAAGCTTTTTTGACTGTTCCATTGCAAAGGTGACTTTTGACGGTGCAGAAATTGAACCCACATTATTCGTATCTCTATGCATTATAAAGCAACTTTCCTGCAAACTAATCCCCTACTGCAAGATAAAACAAAGGAGTTTATTTGCAGATTCAAATTGTGAAAATGTATGATCTACATATTTGTAATACGCAAAGGACAGGAAGTTAGGTGTCACTCAAGTGAAGACATATTTTTCGTGGAACTCAATAAAGATACTTTCAAGAACTAGGCCTAGGGATGATCTCACAACAAAACCATTTATTTGGGCACACATGTGTGAGCTAGAATTCATAAGTTCAGTGAATACTGATTCACACAATGCAGATGAGTCAATTGGCATTGGTATCTTATTCACCAATGCACCACTCAAAGAAACTTTTCATTTTCACTGCAGCTCTATATTGTGAGTGTTAAGTTGCCAGTCTTGTCCCTCAATCAACCATGTCTGTGTAATGGCAATAACATCTCAATTCCATGTGTCATTCCATGTCTTTAAATCATCTGCCTTGCCTTTAATTTGCCGGCAACAAAGTCGAGGCATTCAATCTCATGTCACTCCCTGGAAACACCACGACTGAATTTGCTCTCCCTTTTCTAAGTTATTCTGTGTCACTATTGGGACTGACGGATTGCGACCTTTGTCTCGTCTCTGAAATAGTTTAAACTCCTCCCAAGAATACTAGCAAAGCCTCCAGCAAGAATGCAGGTCCCATTCTGATTCAGGTGCAGACAGTCCCGCTTGTAGACATCCCATTTTTCCCAGAAACATTCCCAGTGATCCAGGAATCTAAAACTTTCCTTCCTGTACCAACTCATGAGTTTTGCATTCATCTGCTCTATTCTCCTATTTTTTGAGCTTGCTCGCCCATGACACTGATAGTAATCCTGACATTATATCCTTTGAGGTCCTACTTCTTAATTTACTGGTTAGGTCCCCGAATCTTTGATACAAGACCATAACCTTCATTCTCCCTATGTCATCAGTCCCAAACTGTACCATGACCTCTGTCTTATCACACACTCTCTTCAAGATGCACTGCAGCCACTTAGCAACATCAATGATCCTGGCACAGGGAATACAGCATCTTAGAGTCACATCTGTAGCCACAGAAATGCCTACCTGTTCCCATAACTAAAGAATTCCCTATCACTATTGCTCCTGATATTTGTTTTTCCTACTGATATGTACAGGGGACATAGGTTAAAGGTAAAAAGGGCCAAGAGGAGATCATAGAACCTGACACAATAGCAACATTTAAGAGTCATCTTCACAGACAGAGAATAGGCAGGGAATAAAGGGATACGGATCATGTCGAGGCAAAAAGTTTTTAGTTTAGACAGGCCTTGTGTTGGCACAGTCTTAGTGGACTGAAGGGCCTATACCTGTGCTGAACTGTTCTTTGTTCATTGTTCTAGTTTCCAAATCTATCTTAATTAACTTACCTGTCATACTTATATCGTCTCATACAAAGGTGTTATGATATTGTAGAAGTTTGTAAAAAAAAGAGTCTAACTGGCCACCAGAGCTAAAAACCATGGTATCAAGAACTAAGTGGATTATAGAGACATTCCCTGATGTATAAGTACCAGGAGGTAGCAAACAGACAGTTGATGTGTAAGAACTCAAGCTTCGGAGAAAATAACCAACAGGGTGAAGAACTTCAAAAAGACTCAGCGTCATCAGCTTCTTTACTTTGTGGCAGCCTCTCTTTCTCAATAAAAAATATCACCATTATAAACTTTGAACTATATATATGAAATGTTAAAATGAATAGTGTACAGAACTCCAAGAAGGTCATCCTCAGAGAACTGTTTTTACTAAGTGACAACAAAGAGAAAGGGCAGCCAGAAACAAAAGACTGTTCTGTTGAAAGAAGGCTAGGTGGTATGAAATTGCTGAAACTACACGATTTGTGAAAAATAAGAGATCTTCTCACTTTCTAATATTGGTTGTCCTGCAGAACCCATCTGATAAGAAGGCACCGCCTATTTAACATCAGAAGTTATTGCAGCTGTTAGATCTCACCTCAACTTTTAACCTCTTCACTCCAGCAACAAGGAGTTCAAGCAGTGAGTCACAATCACGTTATGCATGCAATTGTGCACTGTTGCCTCTGTAAGGGAATGGGTCAGGTGTCTTGGAATGGGGGTGTGGTCTGGCAGTTTATGGCGGAGTGTGGAACAAAGAGGATGTAAAATGATATGTTCTCTGTTCAAGTTTACCCTCTGTCTACCTTAAATTCTATTTTTGATTTTAATAAACCATAAACACAAGAAATGATATAACACACACTTAATGGGACTTAGATTTTTAGAAATATTATTTTGTTATAAAAACCCTTGTTTTTAAATCTTAACATCCGTAATTTTTAGTTAATAAGTTTATCTCTATTCATAATGAACCTTCTGTATAGCTTCTAATAAGCATAGTTTTAGGTGGTTAAACAGAAAAGTTGACTTCTGTTCTACTTTAAATTAAATCACTGTTTAGTTAGAAAAGGTGGCTACACAAGCTTTATTAGTTCTGTTAAAGTTACCATGGTGTAGACACCCTGTTGTTTGTGACACTTTGTTTATATTTAAGATGCTCGCTTTAGTCTCAAATACTGTACATAAATTCCATACTGAATAAAAACATTTATAATTTTATTGTTATTTTTCCCCAGGAACCCTTTTGCCGCAATTTTATTGATTAATCCTTTCTCATTTTGATGGTCCTTCAACATACTAATCTAGAAAACCAGTTTACATTCCATAATCCTATGCTCCATACATTTGGTTTACTCAGTCTATATGACGATAAGGTTCTTCAACTGTATTGCCTTCATTGCCTTATTCTTTCCATATACTCTACCGTTCACAACAACTATAAAGATCTAATAAACAAATCTCATCAATGCTTAACGGTGAAGACATTGATTATACTTGTTGATATTTCATGTGAAGATCCTTTCTTTCTATTTCTTTGTCCTATCCTTTATAATTAGGGATAACTCCAATTCTTTCTCACTTAGAATTTACAGCACAGACATAGCTCATTAATAGGTCTCTGCCAAGGTTCATGCTAAACCGTCCTCCCACCCTACTTTATCTGACTCTATCAACATAGCCCTCTTCACCTTTCCTTTTCATCCTAAAGATGTTTCTTGTAAATTTCTTACAAAATTTATAGCACTTATCTGCTCATAGTATTCAGAGTACTAGTCAGCCTTCACTTTTTCAGATAAAGAGCCTCTGTCTGATTTCCTTTTGGCTATAAGCTCAGGAATATCATCCTTGTAAGTCTGTTTTGAGCATTCTCTATATTTCTTTCATAATACGGAGACGAGAACTTGCAGTTTTCAGTTCAGATCTTGCACATTTTTGATGCAGTGACTCGTTGCTCTCCACATATGATTATATGAATAAAGTTTGACAGTCTAGTTCTGGCTAGTTTTAATTCTCTATTATTGACTAAGCAGTACTAGTTCTGCTTGTTTGCTTCTATATGACACTTAATCAGTTAAAAAATGAATTCTTCCCCACCCCTTTTCCTGTCCTCCACAAGATTCTTGCTGCTTCTGATCCAGTTGGATGCATGAAAGGAGAAATGCAGAAAGGTTTTACATGAGTACTTCTTCATAGTGACACCTAACAAAATTGAATTATTTGAGGATTTTTGGTGAAAATTTACAGCATGGCTGTTTCAGAAGAAAACTTACCCATTAATCAGTAACTCTGTCCTCATTTCTGTCTATCTCTTAGTATCTCATCTTGAAGTGTGTTTACTTTGAAAACGATCATTTGAGAATATTCCAAATCACATGCAAGTGGGTTGAACTGGCTCTTCAATTTAACAATGAATTAGAATCCCTGCAGTATGGAAGCAGGCCATTCAGCTCACTGAGTTCACACTGACCTCTGAACAGCATCCCACCCAGACCCATTCCTCTCCTACCTTTGTAACCCTCATTTTCCATGGCTAACCCACCTAGCCTGTACATTTCTGGACTCAGGGCAGTTTGGCATGGCCAATCCAACTAACCTGGACATTTTTGGACTATGAGAGGAAACAGTAGCACCCAGAGGAAACCCAGGCAGACACCAGGAGAATGTGTAAACTCCACACAAATCCGGGTCCCTGGCGTTGTGAGGCAGCAGTGCTAACCACTGTTGATACATGTCACCTTCTCCACCGCACTGAGAACTATTTTTATCTCCCACCTAAAAACTACATTTGTCCTGATTGTCTCATGCATTCTTTCAAAAATGCTTGATTGTTTCATTGGAAACGTCCTGCCTCATATCAGTCTCTGTGAGTTTTTTTTTCTTTTTCCATATGAACCAACCACAGCCTTCTGTTTCTTGAATCTCATTTTGTTTCTTATTTAAATGAACAGTCGGATTCTTTTATTTCCGACTGAGCTGGATTTACCTTATCACTCTTGTCCCTTTGGGGGGATGCCAATTGGTTTTATCCATGGATGTATCATTTCTTATGCTTCCGCTTAGAGAAAAAAGAAGCACTTCATCAACAAGCCTCTCTGGAGCAGCAGATTAACAACCTAGACATCACCTACTTTACAACACTACTCCCAAATGGATTCTGTAAAACTCAATTAAACTTTTCCCTATTGAATTTTGCATTTCATTAAACCTAAAAGAAATTATTCAAGCATGTCGACATGGCTGGGATCCCTTCCCCATACCTGCTTCTTTATGGCTTTCTGTATCTGACATGTTTTCAATAGGTTCTCCTGGGGTGGCTGTCTCATGCTGCTTTACTTCAGAGAGGCAACGTGTATGAACATTTTTGATTGATAGAAATTCAGACCGTGGAGCATCCAAAATGTCTGCAGGTCATTCTGTGGATAGAATGCTTCAGAAAATACTGCAATGTGGCATAAGTGGAATTCAGTTTCGCAGCCACTGTCACTCTTCAAGTTTAGGGAAGGCAGCAGTGTAGTGATAATCCACAATCCTAGGTTAATATTCTAGGGACATGGATTTGAATCTCACCAGGTGATTGATAAAAAATCTGTAATGATAAACTAGCCTAATTGACCATCGTGTAACCATGTTGATTGTAGTAAAACCCCACCTGGTTTATTAATACCCTTCAGGAAAGGAAATCTGCAGTCCTTACCCAGTCTGGGCTACACATGGATCCAGACCCACAGCATTGTGATTGGCTGTTAACTGTCCTCAGGATAAATAGTATTGGGCAATAAATGCTGGTCGAACCAGTCAGAACCACATGCCACAAACAAATATGTTAAAAATTGTCCTCTCATTCTAGATCCTGCACGCATTGCAGAGAATATGCCTGAAGATTACAGGAAATGCTGGAAATAGTCAGGAAGCCTGACAGCATCTAGGAAGAGAGAACCAGAGTTATTTTTCTGAGTTGTCAACTTTCATTTGAAATGAAGTACTCCACAGATACTGCTAGGTCTGCAGACTATTTCATACATTTTCTGCTTAATCTCTAGTATCTGTGAAGTTTTGCTTTGGCATTACTGCCTACAGTGAATGAGACAAGTTTGTTAAATTTGGGTGGCACAGTGGGTGGCACGGTGGTACAATGGTTAGCACTGCTGCCTCACAATGCCAGAGACTCGGGTTCAATTCCCGCCTCAGGCGACTCTCTGTGTGGAGTTTGCACATTCTCCCCGTGTCTGCATGGGTTTTCTCCAGGTGCTCCGGTTTCCTCCCACAGTCCAAAAATGTGCAGGTTATTGAATTGGCCATGCTAAATTGCCTGTAGTGTTAGGTGAAAGGGTAAATGTAGGGGAATGTGTCTGGGTGGGTTGTGCTTCGGCGGGTCAGTGTGGACTTGTTGGGCCGAAGGGCTTGTTTCCACACTGTAAGTCATCTAATCTAACTGATGCAAGATCAGTTCAAAAAAGTGATACACCACCAGTTTATCGCTTTATCAGACAAGAGCTTTGTTTATGAAGAAAAAGACATGTCTTGACTAGTTAAAGAGGTAAGAGACAACTTAAAATTAAAAAAGAAATAAGATTCAAATGTAAAAAAGGCACTGAACCAAGCAATTAAAAAAAAGACAATCTAGATTTGTGTAAAGATTTGTAACCTTGGTGCCGGTTATTGTCATTGTGGGTATGTTCACTGAACTGGGAAGTTGATTTACAAACATTTTGTCCCCTGTCTGGGTGACATCTTCAGTGCTGTGGAGCCTCCTGCGAAGTGCTGCTGTACGGCATCTTCTGGAATTTATTTATTCTGTTTCTGCTGCTTCCAATTGTCGGTTCTGCTTGTTCGTTGTAGTGGCCGACATACTGGATCTAGGACAGTTTGTTTGCTGCTGGAATCCATGACTGAGTGTCATTCTTCAACACCATACACCAGATTATCAACACCATACTCACAGGGATCAGAATTACAAAAGAGGAGGAAAGCAGCAATCAACTCCCATTCCTGGATGTAATGGTACAAAGAACACAGAATGGTGAATGCACCACGAAAGTGTACAGGAAAGAAACACACACCGACCAGGTCCTGAATTACAATAGCAACCATCCAAACACACACAAGAGAAGCTGCATTAGGACCCTGTTCAAAAGGGCTATAACACACTGCAGCACTGCCGACCTATGAAGGGCAGAAGAACACCTCTACAGAGTATTCGCCAAGAACAGACATCTCCGCCATTAATCTGCAGATGCCTAACAGACAAACAATGCGATGAGGAATGCCATGACCTAACTCCTGAATAATCTTTATGTCCTGCATGCTGCTCAATGTGATGTAGTAGAGAGAGTTAAAGCCAAAAGAAGGAGAAACCAGCCCCATGATTATAATATCGAATGAACAGATGGTGAGGAGCAAAATGAGGAGGATCCTGTTTGGACTCACAGATCTAATACAGAGAAGAAGAAAAAATGTGGAAATGGCATATTCAGCAAAGGTGCAAGTTGATGAAGCTATGGCTGGCTCTTTACTGGAGGGGATCATTATCAGGACCCTGCTAATCTACAGCAGGTTTTGAATAGTGACAAATTAGATTGACCAGTCCCTTGTGTAAAGTTTCCTCTTCACTTTTAATATGAAGTGACACTTCTGAAGGAAAATGCATTGACAGAAACTCAACAGCACATACTGAAAGTCAGGGCGATCAACATGGTTGAAATCATAACCATCTTTAACCTTAATCTTAACACATGGATACACCTTGAGACCCTAAGAAGTCCTTTGAAAAATACATTTTTGAGACTGTCAATGAGCCAGACATAAAGCACCTTGTGCCAACTGAAACCATTACCCACTTTGCCAAGTCTGTCAGTAGGAGGCATGACTTTACTGCCATGACCTTTAGAAATGCCAGTATATGCTACCAGTACACATTATGCAGGGTATCACATGAGGGTTACACCAAATCCTTCATTGATGTTTCAAATTATTCATCCACCACCAGAATCCAATATCAGGAGTGTGTAACATCAGCACCATGAAAAATTACTGCTCCCTGTGAATGGACTCTAACACTTCGAAAATAACGACATCCAAAGAATCGGGGAAGCAATATCAGAATGCTTCTGTAGGTATTGACATACAAGAAATTAATGAAGAGTAACACTTAGGTAGATGACTGTCTTCAACACAACATCCATTACAGAAGCACATCAAATTCACTGGATTTTGATCATTGGTCCTATCAATATTGCCTTATCTCAAGTTCTAGCCAGACATGGCTCAGTCCTGTTCTTGATGGTGCCAGTAAGAGATGGAGATTCTGGGTAATCTAAGAGGGAGGATGGGAAAAATTTCTGGCTGTAACAACTGTTCCTGTATTTGAGGTATTTTAGGTGCTGGAGGTGATTTCCTTGAATTCCAGGAGCAGCAATTCCTGTTTCATATGCTGTTGCATTGATTTGGAACTTTGGAAAAAAAAGCCAAAACAACAGCAGTTTTAAAAGGGAGAAGAACAGACAAAGGAAGCACATGGTGAGGTCATTGCAGGAGAGAGAGAGAGAGAGAGAGAGAGAGAGAGAACCTGCCTTTGCTGTTTTGAATTCATGTATCGCTGGACATCAGAGTGCGTCTGGGAAAATTAACAAACAGTGAAATTCCTCCTAATCTTGGAGGAACCTGTTTCGGCGAAGTTCACAGCTTAGAATCAGATAAGTTAATCGTTGTTTTAAGTGTGTTCAATAGAAAGGCTGCAGTAGTGATTAGAGTGGGTTCTTTCTTGATTATATGTTTTTAGAGATATGTCTTTTGATTAAACTTAAAATATAAGCCATAACTATTAATTTAATCTGGGGCAGTGTTTTGCAGAGGAAAAATGGTGTTATTTTCTGAGTGTGTAGATTGTGAAGGAGCAAAAATGGCCTTTAGTACAGTGATAGGTATTTCATGTCATATGTGGGAGTTTAAAGAGAGTTTAAGGGTTACTGCAGATTATATCTGCCATAAATGCTGTTGGATGCGAATCTTATCAGATCAAATGTATCGATTGGACAGACAGTTAGAAGCTATGAGGAATTTGCAAGAGCAACAGTATGTGATGGATGGCAGTTATAGGAAGGGGGAAAAGTCTCAAATACAGCCACATAAATGAGTTAACTCCAGGAAAGGTAAGAGAGGTAGGCACCTAGTGCAGGAGTCTTTAGTGGATACACTCTTTTCAAACAGTTTGCTGTTTTGGAAAATGTACGGGGTGATGCATTCTCAGGGGAATGTAGCATGAACAGCCAAGTTTCTGGTATTGAGACTGGCTCTAATGCAATGAGGGGTACGTTGGCTTCCAAGAGATCAATTGTGTTAGGGGATTCTGTAGTCTGAGGTACAGACACATTTCTGTGACCAGCAGTGAAAAAGCAGAATGGTGCGTTGTTTCCCTGGTGCCAGGATAAAGGATGTCTCAGAGAGGGCGCAGAATGTTCTCACGGGGGAGAGAGGCCAGCAACAGGTCATCGTCCACATTGGAACCAATGACATACGAAGGGAAAAGGTTGAGATTCTGAAGGGAGATTACAGAGAATTAGGCAGAAATTTATAAAGGAGTCCTTGAGAGTAGTAACATTTGGATTACTCCCAGTGCTACAAGCTAGTGAGGGCAGGAATAGGAGGACAGAGCAGATGAATGCATGGATGAGGAGCTGGTGTATGGGAGAAGGATTCACATTTTTGGATCAATGGAATCTCTTTTGGGGTAGAAGTGACCTGTACAAGAAGGACGGATTGCAGCTAAATTGGAAGGGGACTAATATACTGGCAGGGAAATTTGCTAGAGCTGCTCGGGAGGATTTAAACTAGTAAGGTTGGGTGGGATCCAGGGAGATAGTGAGGAAAGAGATCAACCTGAGACTGATAAAGTTGAGAATAGAAGCGATTCAAACAGTCAGGGACAAAGTAGGACTAATGAATTAAACTGCATTTATTTAAATGCAAGGGGCCAAACAGGGAAGGCAGATGGACTCAGGGCATGGTTAGGAACATGGGATTGGGATATCATAGCAATTACAGAAACATGGCTCAGGGATGGGCAGGACTGGCAGCTTAATGTTCCAGGATACACATGCTACAGGAAGGATAGAAAGGGAGTCAAGGGAGGAGGGGGAGTTGCGTTTTTGATAAGGGATAGCACTACAGCTGTGCTGAGGGAGGATATTTGTGAAAATACATCCAGGGAAGTTATTTGGGTGGAACTGAGAAATAAGACAGGGATGATAACCTAATTGGGACTGTATTATAGACCCCCTAATAGTCAGAGGGAAATTGAGAAACAAACTCGTAAGGAGATCTCAGCTATCTGTAAGAATAATAGAGTAGTTATGGTAGGGGATTTCCAAACATCGATTGGGACTGCCATAGTGTTAAAGGTTTAGATGGAGAGGAATTTATTAAGTGCATACAAGACAATTTTCTGAATCAGTGTGTGGATGTACTTACTAGAGGAGGTGCAAAACTTGACCTACTCTTGGGAAATAGGGCAGGGCAGGTGACTGAGGTGTCAGTGGGGGAGCACTTTGGGGCCAGCGACCATAATTCTATTCGTTTTAAAATAGTGATGGAAAAAGATAGACCAGATCTAACAGTTGAAGTTCTAAACTGGAGAAAGGCCAATTTTGACTGTATGAGGCAAGAACATTTGAAAGCTAATTGGGGGCAGATGTTCACAGGTAAAGGGACGGCTGGAAAATGGGAAGCCTTCAGAAATGAGATAACGAGAATCCAGAGAAAGTATATTCCAGTCAGGGTGAAAGGAAAGGCTGATAGGTATAGGGAATGCTGGATGATGAAAGAAATTGAGGGTTTGGTTAAGAAAAAGAAGGAAGCATATGTAAGGTATGGACAGGATAGATCGAGTGAATCCTTAGAAGAGTATAAAGGCAGTAGGTGCATACTGAAGAGGGAAATCAGGAGGGAAAGAAAGGGACATGAGATAGCTTTGGCAAACAGAATTAAGGAGAATCCAAAGGGTTTTTACAAATACATTAAGGACAAAAGTGTAACTAGGGAAAGAATAGGACCCAAAAATGTGTTGCTGGAAAAGCGCAACAGGTCAGGCAGCATCCAAGGAGCAGGAAAATCGACGTTTCGAGCATGAGCCCTTCTTCAGGAATGAGGAAAGTGTGTCCAACAGGCTCTTGTGTCCAGTATGTCTTAGCCTGCTGGACACACTTTCCTCACTCCTGAAGAAGGGCTCATGCCCGAAATGTCGATTTTCCTGCTTCTTGGATGCTGCCTGACCTGTTGCGTTTTTCCAGCAACACATTTTCAGCTCTGATCTCCAGCATCCACAGTTCTCACTTTCTCCTCAGAGAATAGGACCCCTCAAAGATCAGCAAGGTAGCCTTTGTGTGGAACCGTAGAAAATGGGAGAGATACTAAATGAATATTTTGCATCAGTATATACTGTGGAAAAGGATATGGAAGATATAGACTGTAGGGAAATAGATGGTGACATCTTGAAAAATGTCCATATTGCAGAGGAGGAGGTGCTGGTGGTGGATTGTTGTTTTTCAGACTGGAGGCCTGTGACCAGTGGAGTGCCATAAGGATCGGTGCTGGGTCCTCTACTTTTTGTCATTTTACATAAATGATTTGGATGTGAGCATAGGATGTACAGTTAGTAAGTTTGCAGATGATACCAAAATTGGAGGTCTAATGGACAGTGAAGAGAGTTACTTCAGGTTACAACAGGATCTTGACCAGATGGGCTAATGGGCAGAGAAGTGGCAGATGGAGTTTAATTCAGATAAATGCGAGTTGCTGCATTTTGGGAAAGCAAATCTTAGCAGGACTTATACACTTAATGGTAAGGTCCTAGGGAGTGTTGCTGAACAAAGAGGCCTTGGAGTGCAGTTTCATAGCTCCTTGAAAGTGGTGTCGCAGGTCGATAGGATAGTGAAGACGGCGTTTGGTATGCTTTCTTTTATTGGTCAGAGTACTGAGTACAGGAGTTGGGAGGTCATGTTGCGGCTGTACAGGACTTTGGTTAGGCCACTGTTGGAATATTGTGTGCAATTCCTTTCTCCTTCCTATCAGAAAGATGTTGTGAAACTTGAAAGGGTTAGAAAAAATTTACAAGGATATTGCCAGGGTTGGAGGATTTGAGCTATAGGGAGAGGCTGAACAGGGTGGGGCTGTTTTCCCTGGAGTGTTGGAATCTGAGGCGTGACCTTATAGAGGTTTACAAAATTATCAGGTGCATGGATAGGGTAAATAGACAGTCTTTTCCCTGGGGTCGAGGAGTTCAGAACTAGATGTTTAGGGTGAGAGGGGAAAGATATAAAAAAGATGTAAGAAGCAACTTTTTCACACAGACGCTGGTACGGGTATGGAATGAGCTGCCAGAGGATGTGGTGGAGGCTGGTACAATTGCAACATTTAAGAGGCATTTGAATGGGTATATGAATAGGAAGGGTTTGGAGGGATATGGACCGGGTGCTGGAAGGTGGGAATAGATTGGGTTGGGCTATCTGGTCAGCATGGACGGGTTGGACCGAAGGGTCTGTTTCCATGCTGTACATTTCTATCACTCTATTTAATTTTCAATGTCAGTGGTAAGGACTGGCCTCAGTCTATAATCATCCTCATTCAGGATAGTTGGTGTACAAAAGCAGATAGAAATATTTTTTAGTGATGTTGATTTGCATTTACAATGTGTTTATCTCTGGTAAATAGAGAAAGTCAAACAGCACAGAAACAGACCAGGGATGAAATGAAACCGGAGTGTGATCAAGGCCACATGGTAACACATGTTTGTGAATACTTCCACAAAGTCGCTACCATGTTCTCGTGGAGGCAAGTTGCTTAATGATTTGGATGAAAATGTGTAAGGCATGATTAGTAAGTTTGCTGGTGATGCTAAAATAAAGTTAAAAATCACACAACACCAGATTATAATCCAATCGGTTTACTACGAAGCATTAGCTTTCGGAGTGCTGCTCCTTCATCAGGTGATTGTGATTTTTAACTTTGTACAATGCAGTCCAGCACTGGCGTCTCCAAATCACAACACTAAAATCGGCAATATTGTGAGGAAGATTATCAGAAATTGCAGCAGGACCTTGATCAGCTGGGGAAGTTTAATAGAGATATGTTTAATATAGATAAGTTTTGCATTTTGGAAAGCCAAATCAAGGTAAAAGTTTCATGGTGAATGGTGGCATCTTAAGGAGTGTAGTGGAATAGAGGGATCTTGGAGTTCAGGTGCATGATTCTCTAAAAGTGGAGTCACAGGTAGACAGGGCAGTGAAGAAGGTTTTTGGCACACTGGCCCTCACTACTCAGAACACTGAATATAGAAGTTATGCTGCAGTTGTACAGGATGTTAGTGATGCTACACTTGACGTATTGTGTTCAGTTTTGGGCATCTTGTTATAGGAAGGATAATATTAAACTGGAAAGAGTGCAGAAGAAATTTACAAGGATGTTGCAAGGACTCAACAGTCTGAGTTATAGGGAGAGGTTGGACAATCTAGGACTTTTTTTCTTTAGAGAACAGGGGACTGAGGGGGTGATCTTATAGAAGTGTAGAAGATCATGAGAGGCATGGATAGGATGAATATCTTCTTCCCTAAATTGAGGACTACAGGGCATCATTTTAAGGTTAGACAGGAAAGAATAAAGGGAACCTGAGGGGCTACATTTTTACACAGACGGTGGTACTCTTATGGAATGAACTGCCAATGAAAGTGGTTGAGGCAGACACATTAATAACTTTTGAAAGGCATTTGGACAAATACTTGGATAGGAAAGGCTTAGAAGGATATGGGCCAAATGCAGGGAAATAGGGTTAATGTGAACAGTCATTTTGGACCAGTTTAGACCAAAGGGCCTATCGCCATGCTGTAGGACCCTATGACTCTAATTCTTTCCTGCTCTATGACAGTGAGTGTTCTTATCATGCAGGGATCCATTGGGGAATTACCTCAGACTATGGCATCTGTATTTCTGTAGGGACAGTCATTGGTACTGACAACAGTAGAGTAAACTAAGGTTCTTGCAAAGGGGATGGGAAATTAGAAGCATGCAGAGATGGTCTCAGAACCTTCATTCCACTTAGCAGTCTCCACAACTCAGGTTATATTCTCACATAGCCAAGCATTAACACATATAAAAGCAGTGTTCAGTTTAACAACTTGGGAACAATTTATCCTGTTCTCCTTGTGAAGTTGAGATCCATTTATTGTGCTGAGTTTTGAGCTGAGAGATTATTTTGTACATTAATATTTAGTTGGAATAGATAGAATAATTGTAGATCTCTCATTGTCCTGCAGCTGATCTTCACAAATTGAAGGAGTTGACGATGTTCCTCCTTGAAGAGAAATCATTAGCTCCTGACTTTCAGCTCAAGGATAAAGATTGTCAACCAAGAATGTTTCTTTCACCTGTCTGGGTTATATTGGTGAGCATAAGCCAGAATGAAAGCCATCCCTGTCAGCCCAAAATGTCTCCACAAAATACTGGTCTCAGTCATTGTTTTAACAAGAAAAATAAAGTTTTCTCCCTCACTAGCTCTGTAAGTTCCTCCATTTCTATAAGTAATTGCTCATCAAACTTCTTGGAGTCACAGAATCACACAGCATGGAAACAGACCCCTCCGACCAATTCGTCCATGCTGACCAGGTATCCCAAGTTAAACTAGTCCCTTTTGCCTGCATTTAGCCCACTTGTCTCTCAACCTTTCCTATTCATGTGCCTGTCCAAATGTCTTTAAAATATGTAACTCTGCCTGCATCTACCGCTTTCTCTGGCAGTTTATTCCATATAAGTACTTCCCTTTGTTGAAAATGTTATCCCTCACATTTCTTTTTCAATCTTTCCCCTATGACACTAAATCTACTCCTTCAGTTTTGAACTCCCCTACCCTAGAAAAGACATTTTCTATTTACCTGATCTATGCCCCTCATGATTTTATAAACATCTATTAGATCACCTGTCAACCTCCTCAGCTTCAGGATAAAATGTACCCACCTATCCAGCTTCTTCTTATTACTCAAACTCTCCAGTCCTGGTAACATACTTGCAAATATTTTCTGTACCCTTTCCAAATTAATAACATCCTTCCAAACCAGAACTGTATGCAGTACTCCAAAAGTGGCCTCATCAATGTCTTGCACAGCCACAACATGCTATCCCAACTCTTATACTCAATGCTTTAACCAAAAAAGGCAAATATGCCAAATACCATCTTCACCACATTGTCTACCTGTGACAAGGCTTTCAATGAACTATGCACCTGGACCCTTGTACCTGAACAGGTCTCTCTGTTTGACAACATTCCCCCCCCCCCATTAAGTTCTGCCCTGATTTGTCTTACCAAAATGCAACATGTTGCATTTATTAAAATTAAACTCCATCTGCCACTCCTCAGCCCATTGGCCCAGCTAATAAAGAGCCCATCCTACTCTTCTTCACTATCCACTATACTACCAATTTTGGTGTCACCCACAAACTTACTCACCATACTTCCTATATCCTCATCCAAATCATTTATGTGAATGACAAGCAACAGTGGACCCAGCAATGATCCCTGCTAAACACTGCTGGTCACATGCCTCCAGACTGAGAAATAACCTCCTACCACAATCCTCTGATTCCAACCACAAACCAATTTTGTATCCAATTGGCTAGCTCTACCTGGATCCTATGTGATTTAACTTTACAAAGCTGTCTGCCAAGCAGAATGTTGTCAAAGGCCTTACTAAGTTCCATGCAAATGATGTCTACCACTCTACCCTCATCTATCTTCTTGGCCATGTTCTCAAAAATCTCAATCAAGTTTGTGAGACATGATTTCCCATGCACAAAACCATGTAAACCTAACCAGTCCTTGCCTCTCCAAATGCATGTAAATTCTGCCTCTCAGAATCTTCTCAACAACTTCCAATAATTATTTCAAAACCAATAGTAGTATGGTCAATGGTCTCAAAGTATTCCCCCACTATGGTCTTAGTCACTTGCCCTGCCTTATTTCCCAAAAGAAGGTTGAGTTTTACTCCTTCTCGCATAGGTACATCTATATATTCATAAAGAAAATATTCTTGAATACAATTGATAATTCCTCTTCATCCAATTCCTTATCACTCTAGCAGACTCAATGCATGTTTGTAAAGTTAACATACAGAGTTATAACAACCTTATTATTCGTACAGATATCGGCGATCTCCCTACATATTTGCTCATCAGTTTCCCACAGAATATTTCTCAGTTTCACCCATATAGTGTCAGGAATGATCCCTCAGTACAGCTGTGATGTTTTCCTGAATCAAAAAATGTCATACCCCCTCTTCTCTTGCCTCCTTTTCTGTACTTCCTATTGCATATATACCCTGGAATACTGAGCTGCCCATCCTATCCTCCCATCAGCTATGTATTTGTATTGGCTATGATATCCCAGCCCCATATGTCAATCTAGCCCCTCAGTTTATCTACCTTACCTATCAAGCCTCTTGTGTTGAAATAAATGCAGTTTAGTTCTTCAGTAATACCTCATTGTCTGCCATACTTTTACCTGCCTTTGTCTATTCAACATGTGCCGTTTAACTTCTGAGCCATCCTTAATATTCTCTCCTTTTTCACAACTACTTCCACTTCCCCCTCCCCCCCCCCCGCCCCCCTCCAGCATCCCCTCCATACTTGTTTAAAGCCTTTTGAGTAGCACGAACAAATCTTCCCACCAGGGTATTGGTCCCCCCCCTTCCCTCTTCCGCCCCTCCCAAGCATAGGTGCAACCTGTCCCTCCTATATAGGTCACTTCTGTTTGGCTCAATGAGCACACTCCAATGTCCCATTTGTCCCATTAGCTGCCATCATATGTTCAATCACCTTGGCTCCACATTCTCAAGTTCCAATCCTAGGCCACACAAACACTATCTTCAAGGTCTTCCTGAAAACTCAATTTGGAAAGTGTTGGTTTCCTGTCCTCATATTTCTTCTGTATATTGGCATTCATATTTCAACTCATCTCTCTGAAACACTTTGGGATATATTTCACTGCTAGAGATACAGAATATTGTTGTTGAAGCAAGTAGTGAAAAAGGGAATGTTGAAGATGACAGGTAAGTGAGGTGATTTTGCAGAAGGCTATCCTTTCAGTATTGTTGGATTAAACATTGCACCTGATACATGTAGACATTATAGAAATGGGACAAAATGTTAGAACAGGGCTTCTTGACAAATATTTTACCTAAGTTTACAATATTCTTTGGCCATTCTGGATAGTTCTATCTCACATGATGGCTCATCATGCTGAAGTTTCTCCACCATTTTTCTTTGCTAGTGTAAATCCTTGTTCAAATTGTCATCACTCTAGTTTTTCAGAATCACATAAAATTTAATGATCAATGTACTATCCTTTGTTGTGCAGTCAGTTGGAAATCATGCCGAGTTAGAATCATTAGGTCCCATTTAGACTTAGTTTTAGACGCCTGACTCATTGAAGTTTGTTCTGTCATTCAATGAGATCATGGCTGATTTGGTAATCTTCAACTCCACTTTCTTGCCTTTTTATCATAATCCTAATAATTCCTTTACTGATTAAAAATATGTCTATCTTAGTCTTTAATATACTTAATGAATCAGCCTCCATAGCCTCTGTCATAAAGAATTCCACAGATTCACTACCATCTGAAAGAAGGTATTTCTTCTCATTTCTGTCTTAAATAGGTGATCTCCTACTTTGATCTGGCCCTTGACTCTCCCAAATGGGAGAAATCTCTAAGCATCTAAATTGTACTGTGCTCAGTAATGGTCATTTTATTTAAAGAAAGATGTAAGTGCATTGGAGGCAGCCCAGAGGAATTCCTAAACCAATAACTAGAATGGCTAGAACAAGAAGTTAAGAGGTGACTTGATTGGAAATTTAAAATCCTGAGTGGTCCTGCCGGGATAAGAAGATGATATTTCCTCTTGTGATGACACTATGGCTAGAAAGTGTTGTATTTTGTTTTAAAAACAAAGGTTGAGACAGAGGTGCCAAGTAGTCTGTGGATAGAAATCAGAGTTAACATTCTGGGTCCAGTGACACTTCTATTCTGTTTTTCTTTCTGATTTCCAGCATCAGCTGTTCTTTCAATTTTTATTCAGAGACCACATAATTGGACAATGTGTCAAATTTTAAGGAAAGATTAAATAGAGTGGGTATGCTGGCTAGACAGTGTTTGAAAGGAACATAGCATATGATGAGACAGGAAGCAGACAAGAGATCAAAAATTTGGAATTTTGTTTGTGGAGGTAAAGTGTTAGTGTTTCTCCCAGTGATTGGAGAACCTTTAAAAGCAAGGTTTAGTGAGCCTTATCAAATAAAAGGGAAATTGAGTGAGGTGAGTTATTTAGTAAGAATGCCAGATTGGCAGAAATCTCACAAGAGGGTGTCATGTGAATATGCTCAAAAGATATTTTGATAGGAAAAGAAAGCAAAAGGAGATTGTGTTACTGGTTACAACACTGAGTGAAGAACCAAGTTCAGGTGATTTGGAATTGGGCATTCCTCTAATTAGATTGTACATGAGGAATTGCTCAAACATTGGGTTAAATTATTGAGTTAACTTCCAGAGGAAAATTGAAATAATCTGAAAGAATTATTGCAACCAAAGAGGGAGATATGTGGGAATAAGGTGGAAAGTACTAGTCTAATTATGCATGATGTAGATACAGGAAATGCTGTTCCAATTAACCACATTGTTATAGATATAACCATCTAAAGTTGGTATAGATTCAAAAAGAGATTGAATGCGTGCTCAAAGACAATATAAACTACGTGGGTTGCAGCAAATGGAACCCACGCACAGTGACGTTGCTAAAACCAGTTGATACACAATGATTAAGTGTGAATTATTGCAAAGTCAATGCAGTTACAAAATTTGATTTCATTTCTTATTTCACATTTGTCTTACAAATGTGTTACAAAGATGGGTCATGCAACTTCCTCAATTCAAGTTGGGCTTACTCAGAAAATGCTGTCAGATACCTTTATTTGAAAGAGTGAAGGAAACTTCAGCTTTGTGCTACAGAATGGACTGTACCAGTTGAAAGTCATGTCATTTGATACAAAAATATGCCAACCACATTTCAAAGATTCATTGCAAATTTACTCAATTGTGTGGTACAAATCGATGATCTGGTGATTTTTAGTCGCACACGTTGGGAACATTTGCAACATCTGTCAGAATTGTTCAATTGACTTCAGGAAACAGACTTGGTGATAAACCTGGCTAACAGTGGGTATGCAAAAGTTCAAGTCAGGTTCCTGGGCCTTGTCGTTGGACATGGAAATATGGCCCAATGGGGGCCAAAGGTTATTGGGGAGTTTCCTATACCATTAACAAAGAGGAAATTACTACAATTCCTGGGACTGAGTGTTTTTTATTGGAAGTTCATACCGAAATTTAGTAGTGTAGTTGCTCGACAGACTGATTTGTTGAAGAATTGCAGAAAGTTTCAGTGGGTGGAGAAATATGAGAATGTATTTGACAGCCTGAAAGCTGTCTTAAACACTGCCTCAGTGTAAGCCACACCTAATTATACAAAGCCTTCAAAGTGGTTATCAATGAGAGTGATGGGGGTGTCGGTGCTGTATGCTTGCAAGAAAATGACAAGAGGATAAAAATATCTTTGGGGTAATCTGTCAGAAAACTGAATAATCAATAGAAATACTTCACATTGTGGATGTACTTAGGGAGGATATTTCTGGGAATATATCCAGGGAAGTTATTTGGGTGGAACTGAGAAATAGGAAAGGGATGATCACCTTATTGAGATTGTATTATAGACCCCCAACAGTGAGCGGGAAATTAAGAAACAAAGTTGTGGGTATCTGATGGGTATATGAATGGAAAGGGTTTGGAGGGATATAGGCTGGGTGCTGGCAGGTGGGATTAGATTGGGTTGGATACCTGATCGGCATGGACAAGTTGGAGCGAAGGGTCTGTTTCCATGCTGTACATCTCTATGACTAAGAATCTATGCAGCCTGAATAGGTGTGGTTAAGCTTCCATAGAGCAAGGATTTATTTTTAGTTTCAGCCTTCAATAGCAGTTGCTGTGGCCTTGAAGCTGGATGTAGAAGCTCTCTCTGAGAAGCTAAAAACTAGACTTCGCTTCCTGCTGCTCAAATTGCAAATGAGGCAATCTATTTTCTCGAATTTTCCTCTGCCAAGGGTGTGTTTAATGGGCTGTTACCATATTGGAACAATTAATTAGTAGTAGTTAATTTATATATTATTTTTGTAAGCATTTTGCAAGAGTTACAGTTAAGCCAATTTTTTATTTTGAATAAGTTGTGTTTTATTTCAACTCTGGCAGTTTGACCAACTGAATTACAACCAGAACACTTACCTTTAAAATAAGAAAAAGTTAGGTTCTGGACTATTTTCTTAATATATTTTGAGAGGCATTTGTCTGGCCCATAAAACTGTTAGGGGAGAATCTAGAAAAAGTGAACACTATCTAAAAATCAGAGGCCACCCACATAAAATAGAGTTTAGGCAAAACATTTTCTTTCAGATGGTCATGAGTCTTTGGGATTCTTTTTAAAAAGTGTTGGAAGTAAAGTCCATGAAATTGTTTTAAGGCAAAGATGCATAGTTTCTTGTTAAGCAAGGATGTGTAGGATCATCAGGGATAGGCAAGAATGTGGATTTGAAAATATAATTAAACAGCCAATATCTTATTCAATGACAGCAAAGTCTCAAATGGTTGAATGGCCTGATCCTGCTCCTGATCTGTGTGTTTGTACTCAATTTAAATTCATATAGTCTTACTAGTCCATAAGGCGACTTTCCCACTAGACAGCAATGACAGTTGGCAGTTTAAACTACTTCAGCTGAGGGAGAGGTTGAGAAGGGGAGTCCTTTATGGTAACTTCAGCTGGTGCAGGAATTGAAGCCTCACTATTGGTACAGGTAGACAATCCTTTATCTGTAGTTCCAAAATCCAAAAAACTGCAAAATTCAAAGCTTTTTCATGGAGTGTGGCACGTCAGTCATGTCTGCATGCCAAAATTTGTTTGGTGGGTGAAGTCTACACCACTCGACCCACATGGTGGTGGGGTCCAGCACTGGCAGGCATCAATTATGTATTTTTTTTCGCTGTGTTTAATTGCTTAATTTCACTGAAAATGCCAAAAAGAGCTGCAGGTACACTATTCCTAACAATAATAAAAAGAAAAGGAAGCTTCTGACGTTATCAATAATGCAGAAAGTGGAATGTTTGCAGAAGCTTGATCGTGGTGTGTCTATGTGATGTCTTACTAAAGAATATGGTGTTGGAACTACTACTGCATATGATTTGAAGAAACAAAAAGATACGTTACTGAGGTTTTATGGTAACAGTGATGACCATAAACCTATGAAAAATAGGAAAACACTGCATAGGGCAAAAAATGAAGATCTTAACCATGTGTTGATAGAGTGGGTTCGACAACGAGGAAGTGAATATGTCCCACTGATTGGTTTGTGGGTCATGAAACAAGCTAGAAAATATCATAAAGAACTGAGCATTAAAGGCAAGTATCAATATTCAGAAGGTTGGCTGCATAAATTTAGGAAGTGTAATGGTGTAAAATATCTGAAAATCTGTGGTGAAAAATCTTCTGCTGATCATAAAGCAGCTGAAAATTATACTGATGAACTTGTCAAGATAATATCTGAACAAAGTCTTAGTCCTGAACAAATTTACAATGCTGATGAAACAGCTCTCTACTGGCGCTCTACTCCCAAGAAAAACATTAACAATGGCTGATGAGAGAGCACCAACAGGTTTTAAGGATACTAAGGACAGGTTAACTATTATTGGGTGTGTCAGTGCTGCAAGGTGAAATGGGCAGTGATTAGGAAAAGCAAACATCCGAGATGTCTGAAAGGTGTACACAATTTGCCTATGTATTATTACGCAAACAAGAATTCATGGGTGACCTGAGAAATTTCTTTCGACTGGTTCAGTTATCACTTCATACCAGTAGCACGAGCTCATTGCAGGCAAGCTGGACTGGAAGAAAACTGTAAAATTTTATTGCTCCTGGACAACTGCGCTGCACATCCCCCTGCCAAACCTCTTCTGAAAAGTAATGTTTTTGGCATTTACTTGCCCACTAATGTGATATCTGTATTACAGCCTTATGACCAAGGAATTTTGCGCTCCATGAACAGCAAGTACAAAGACTATTTTTTAAACTGCATGCTTGCTGCAGTCAACAGAGAGGTAGGAATCCAAAACTTCCTGAAAGAGTTGAGTATTAAGGATGCCATTTATGCAGTTGATTGGAGGGATATTGATAAATCAACAATAACAAATGCTTGGCACAGATTCTGGCTTACAGTTTTGTTTCATGTAAATGAACCTACAGATGAAAACTTTGAAGGATTTCATGTCACTGAAGAGAAAAAAGATGATAGCAAACCTTGTTAGTTACGCACAAAGTTTGTCGGACGAAAGTGTAAATAAATTACAGGAAGCTGACATCGAAGAAATGCTGAATGTTGACAATGAAGCACCTGTTGTTTTTTCCTTGAGTAGTGGGAAAATTGCTGAAATGGTTTTAAATATAGATAAGTGTGAGGATAATAGTGGTGATGATGATGATGAACACAGTTGAAAAGGCCCCCATGGAGGATATTGTGAAAATGTGTGATCAGTTAATTGCTGGCCCTGAACAACATTCATTTATCAGTGAGCAAGAGATTATGGCAATTTACTCAATTAAAGAGAGATTGCTAAGAAAGAAACCCATGTTAACGAGACAGATGATACTTGAAGAAGTCTTTAAAATGCTGTCTGCCATAGTGCTGAAACTGTCTAGGTTTAAGTTTTAACAAATGTCTTTCTTAGAATGTTTTTTCACGAAATGAAACATCCTTGAGTATTTATAGTCTATGTATTTCATTTATCAGTATATTACTTCATAAATAAACTGTGGTAATAGTTCAAGTCTTTATTTATCCCACTTAGTGTGAGTATTCATACATTTTTGCTGCAGTATTGATGTTTGATCACGGGGTGCTGCCCTGGATCCTACAGGGGGTGCTACATTTGTTCTGAAATCCGAAAAATTCCGAATTCTGAAAACAGCTGGCCATGATGAGATTTCGGATAAAAGATTGTCTACCCTTAACAACTCTGCATTTTTGTATAGCCAATTAGTTAAGCAACCCTCTAATTATTGTACAGATATTTGGTAAAAATAAAGTCTGTCCTACAAGTAAGTTAGGATTGATTAAGCCATGGATTGTTAAGAGTCAAAAAATGTGGTGCTGGGAAAACACAGCAGGCCAGATTGTGTGATTATTTTTGTTGTGCACTGGTCTGTGTTTGCTTTAAATTTCCCTCTACTGAAGTACAACTTGAAAAATTGCATGTCTTTAGTAACACGCGACATCTCATAGTAATTATAATTTCTAACATTTTCATGTTGACTGGAATTTTATATTGCAATTCAGTGTTATTCAGTTACGGTAAAGCTAAAGATAAAATTTCAGTGTGTCAGGAGTTCCAGTATATTGGGAGCTAGTTGATTGAGTGTTAGACACTTTTATTGCCAGGAAGAAAAATTGCTTTTAACACACAGAAAACATCAGCAACAACTCAAAATCAGTGGAAGACAAGATCAGTTCCTTTCTTACTGGTTATCAGGTCATTCTGAAACTCAACCTTGTTATTACTAACAATTTTTTTCTTTTGTGCTTTTACAAAGTAGAGGTAAATAAAGCATTCGGGAATGCTTGAAGGACAAATACTGTTGAAGTTTGTAGTTAAATGATTAGACATTATATTACCTGCAATTTTCTGGCCAGTGAATTTGCATTTGATACCAGCATATTTAAGAAATCAATCAGAAAGAAAACACATCTAAAGCATTCTACTCCAATTCCTAACAACCAGATCAAGAGCACCAATAATGGAAGATGACAAGCAGGCCATCTGCCTGGACTCAGTTGAAAAACTAATTCATGTTATTAAAGTTCAAAAAGAAATAAAACAAAACCAAAAAAATCAGACAATTGTCAGAATATGACATTCATATTGTTCATGTTTATACATACTTTGAATATCATTTTTGTACTGTAAAGATTATTATAAAATGATAAACTGGAACAGACAATGATTGATAGCTGAACCAAGCTTCTAATTTGCTGATGGTAATCTTCACTGTGTAATAAGAGTGCACCATCTTAGTATCTCTTTGGAGTTTTAGATTCTAAGTATATTGAAGCTCGTATAATCTAAGGTCTTGGAATTTAAATAAACAAAACAAAAAATCAATGTTATGTAATAATAGTCTGTATAATGGGCAATGTTTTGCCAATGTTTTATTGGGTCATGAACAGGTGACAATTTCATATGCTTTGCGAAAAAATAAATTTGTTTGCGTTCTTTGATCACATATTTATATGGTATGAGTATTAATCATATAAAAGTAATAATCACAAAAATAAATCTAACTTGGGGCACTTGAAATCAGCGGATTTGAAATCTTTGGATGACACAAAATATAATTAAATTCTGTTATTGATCATGGGACAAAATGAGAACTATTGTATTTAATGTGAATTACTCTCAATTAGTTCAGGAAGAATTTGTGAAGTGCCAGTTAGAACTTCACAATGATTTAACATTCTCATTTCTGTATGAATAGTCAAGTTATTTGACACAAAGTAATGTTGCACATCACAAAAGAAATTAAGTTTTCAATAACATTTTTTGCATCATAACCTAATGCTTTGTAAACTCTCTGGGTATATATGCACAATTCAAAATCAAAACATTGAAATCTATGAAAGATTTGAATAAATTACAAACCTTGTTGAAGCCTCCAGACCTATTAAAAACAGACCAATGGTTTGACTTGGGTAACAAGGATAATAAATTATTTTAAGTACATCTATCTTATTTCTAAATGAATAGAATTGTGGATCTCACCAGATGAAGTGACCAAGAAAACATTTTACTGTGTACAATAGTGACATATGAGGATGTAATATGAGCAAGAGATTATAATATGAAAGAAGATCCATCTAGTATGTTCAACATAAAAGATCATTCTTATTTATTTATTTTATTTTGTTAAACTCTGCCAACACTACTACATACTGTATGGTGCACAGAAGCAAAGGTTAAGTAGTTAAGTCGCTTACGTTTTGCTGTACTTGAGAGTAAAGACTGGAACAAATGTAGCAGCGATTCACACCTTATCCTCACCACACAATAGAAAGATTATCATGGCAGTATGATTACAGCACCCTTTGCACATCATCCTCATTGCCAAAAATGAGTTCCTACTTAAACAAAAACTCTTATTCTTTAATTATTATTATGGATTTTACAAGTGGGCAAGTTGTCTAAATTTTAAGAGGGAAAGAAAGAGGCAGTGCTGATTTTGATTTATTAATGTGGAAATTGCAACTTCCACACATCTTGACTTTCTGCCATACTATAGAATGAATTGATAAGTCTCCACATTTTCATTTCTTATGTCATTCCAAATAAAACAATTAGAAAATGTAAAACTTCGAAAAATTTGGAAATCTGTTCATATAGATGTGAAATAATATTTAAAATCGCCATTGTTTGATATTTACCAAATTCTTGATTATGTAACCATCTATACATAAATAAATATTGTCCATAGATAAATATTGACTTACAGAGCATTACAACAGTCTCCTCAGTAATTCTATTACTATAGTCAATCACTGCTATCAGACATTGGTATGTTTTGACATTTTGTTCCCTGCAAAAACTATTGAAAAGTGTTTGGAATTACACTTTCCAAATCTATATTTTGAAATTGCAATTCCAAAAATAGTGTACACTTTCAGATATCATAGCTTTGGTCATCTATATTTGGTTGGTAAATGATTCCTAGTTAATGAAAACGCTTTTTTATTCAATATATTTGATAGCACCGATTTAGGACTCATAACTTCCGGTGTCACTGATGCATTTATCTTTAACTGGTAATATAAAGGACAATTCTATTCAATAACAAGAATGGAGTAATTTAAATAATTTGGAAGTCAAAGGTTCTCGTAAATCAGTATTAATATGGCTGATATGGCTTTACACCCAAGCTGACCTTGTTCCTCTCTCTGCCTTTTCAGGAATGATTTTTTATCAGGTTTCTTCGGGCCGTCTCCTGTTTGTCAATCTCCCAAGAAGAGGAAAGATAAATGTCATTTCACTAGCTACAAGCCTAACACTCTTCAACAAGAAATTTCAAATCCTGTCCAAAGTATTGGCTGTGTATTTGGAGTTTGCAGGTTTAAACCTTGTCCACCACGATCACATTGGATTTATGAAGAACTGTAACTCTTCAGACAACATCCAGCAGCTTATTAATTTAATAGACTCCTGTCCATTCCTTGATATTCTACCCTTGACAGTCTCTCAAGATAAGGCAAAGCCTTTTGACAGGGTAGAGTGCACATATATTTTGCTGTTTTCTGTTGGATGGGTTTTGCAGGAACATGAGATGAAGGTTTCCACCATTATGGATGCTGTTTCCATACAAATTTTACTGGTCCAGAGTGACAGTATAATTTGAACTCATAATGGTACTTTCAAGATTGAGATGTGAGAAACAACTACTGAGGTGATAAAATAATATTTGTTACTATTAAATTCAAAGAAATACTCAATTTGAGCTGCAATAACTAACTTATATTATTTCCAAATAATCTAACCTGCCTATTAACCCCCCCTGCAATAGTCATACCAAATAATAACAAAGTAATAAAAGAATTGCAATTGTCACCATCTGCTTCTCCCATCAGGGGCCTTAACAATATACACATATCATACTTAATAATTTCAGGGACAAATACTCAAAATGAACAGCTACTTAATAAAATACATGCAAAACATGAGTCAAGCTTTCTCTTTCAAATGCCAAAAGGCCTGTATAACATTTCTAATATTTTATGTCTTTTATGTATTACCCCTAATTGGTAGCTAATGTAACAAAATAGCTACATCCATTGAATGTACTAAGTAATTGGAAAAGCACAATGATATTTTTGCCCAATAGACTTAGTTTTCATTTATTTTCCTCTCTCCAACTCAATCTTAAACTGGCTCTTTTCATGCATCTCTCTCTCCCCTCCTTGTCAGGTTGCATGTTCAAATAACCCTCCTATAATGAATCACGATACCGTGTCATTCAGATAAAAATCAAGAGACATTTTTAAAGAAATAAAGTTCACTTCAATAAAGCAATAGAGAAAAATTATTTCCAACCATGAAAGGATTGAGAACAAGAGGCCACAGATATAAGGTAATTGACAAAAGAAACAATAGCAATCTGGAAAAAAAAGGTTTCTACTCAGTGAGTGGAATGCATTACTTGAGAGCATGATACAGCTAAATCTAATTGAGGCAGTCAAAAGGGAGTTAGATTACTACCTGAAAAGGAAGAATATGCAGGGTTACAGAGAGAGGCATGAGAATGGCATGAGCTAAAGTGCTCTTTCAGTTATCCAGTGCAGACATGATGGGCTCATGATCTCTTCCTGTGCTTGATCCATATTAGGTCCCCATGCAGCAATGGCTTAATTTTTAAGTTCTCATCCTTGTTTTCAAATTCCTTTTTGTCTCTTATCTAGCCTAATAATCCTGCAAGATCTCTGCAGTTTTCCAAATCTGGCCTACTCATCATCCAGATTTCTTTTCACTTCAACATGGAGAGCTATGCATTCAACTGCTGAGGCCCTAAGTTCGGGAATTCTCTTCTACAACCTCATTCTGCTTCTTTGCCTCTCTTTCCTTTTGAGGTGCTCATTAAAACATACCTCTATGGTCAAGCTCTTGATCATCTATATTTCTTTCTGTGACTGAGTGTCAAAAATGTTTTATTAATATTACACTTTTTATGTGCCTACAGACATCTTGATACATTAAAGACATTATAGAGCCATAGAGATTTAAAGTACTGAAAAAGGCCTTTCAGCCCGTCGTATCTATGCCATTGAAAAACACCAAACTATTCTAATTCCCTTTTCCAGCATTTTATTTAATTTATTTGAGTTTTTTGAAAAGGTCACTTACATGGATTTTGTAAGGCCTTTGACAAGGTCCCATGTGAAAGGCTGGCCCAAAAGGTAAGAAGGTAAAAACAATGACTGCAGATGCTGGAAACCAGATTCTGGATTAGTGGTGCTGGAAGAGCACAGCAGTTCAGCCAGCATCCAAGGAGCAGTAAAATCGACGTTTCGGGCAAAAGCCCTTCATCAGGAATCCATAATCCAAAAGGTAAGAACCCATGGGATCCACCGCAACTTGTCAAACTAGATCTAAAATTGGCTTGCAAGCAGGAGGCAAAAGATAATGGTAGACATTTGTTGTGAATGGAAGCCTGTGACCAATGGCTTACCATAACAATTGTCACTGGGACCCTTGTTAGTTGTTACTTACATTAATGATTTGGATGTGAATGTAGACGGTATAATTACTAAGTTTGCAGATGACACGTAAATTGGTGGCGTCCTTGTAGCAATGAGGATGGTCTCAGGCTAAGTCTCAAATTGATCATTTGGTGACTTGGTCAGAATTACAGCAGATGGAATTTAATCCTAATAAATATAAGGCATACAAATTATGAGAGCACAGATAGGGGAGATTATGAGAATCTTTTCTCAGTAGCAAATGCATTCAAGACCAGACAGCATAAGTTTAAGGTGAGGAGCAAGTGGTTTGGAGGAAATCTGAGGAATTGTTTTTTTTCTCCCAGATAAGGTAGAAATACGGAAGATGCTGCCTGAGAGGGTGGTGGAGGCAGATACTCTTACAACATTTAAGAAGCCTCTGGATGAGCACTTAAAATGCCAGGCGACAGACCAAGTACAGGTAAATGGGATTAGTGCAGTTTGGAGTTTCCTGATCAGTACAAATGTGATGAGTCAAAGGGCCTGCTTCAATACATTCTATGGTATTTGGTCCATAGATCTGTGTGCCTTGGCATTGTAAATGCACATCTAAATACTTTTTAAATGTTTATAAGGGTTTCTGCCTCTACCATCCTTACAGGCAGGGTGCTCCAGGTTCCAACTACTTTCTGGGTGAAAACATTCTTCCTCTTATCTCCTCCAAACTTTCTGCCCTTATCTTAAATCCTGCTCCCATTCATTGATACTTCTATCAGGGAAAAGTGTCTTACTTTCCATCCTATCTATGCACCTCATAATTTTATACAACTTCATCAAGTCCCTCTCAATCTCCTCTAAGGAAACCAACTCAGTTGTTCAATCATTCCTCATCTGAAACACTCCAGCCAAGGCAATGCCTCGATAAATCTCCTCTGTGCCTTCTTCATCCCTTCTATAATGTGAAATCCAGAATTAAACCCAATACCTAGCTGTTCCCTAACCAACATTTAACCTCCCTGCTCTTAAATTCTATGCCTCAACAAATAAAGGCAAGTATTCCATATCTCTTCTTAACCACTTTATCCACATGTCCTGATCTTAAGGGACCAGCATAACAAGGTCTCTCTGATCCTTGGTGCTTCCCATTTATCATGTATTTTCTTGTCTTGTTTGTTCTGCCCAAGTGCATCACATCTATTTGCCATTGATCAGCCCATCTGACCAGCTTGTCTCTATCTTCCTGTAAACTAAGACTATCCTTCTCACTACTTACCAACTCTGCTATTTTTGTATCATCTGTGAACTTATTGATCGACTCTCCGACATTCATGTCTGAATTATTTGAATTAGAGGACAGCATGGAAACAGACCCTTCGGCCCAACTCGTTCATGCCAACCAGATACATAGATTAGATTACTTACAGTGTGGAAACAGGCCCTTCGGCCCAACAAGTCCACACCGACCCGCCGAAGCGCAACCCACCCATACATATACACCTTACCTAACACTACGGGCAATTTAACATGGCCAATTCACCTGACCCGCACATCTTTGGACTGTTGGGAGGAAACCGGAGCACCCGGAGGAAACCCACGCAGACACGGGGAGAACGTGCAAACTCCACACAGTCAGTCGCCTGAGGCGGGAATTGAACCCAGGTCCCTGGTGCTGTGAGGCAGCAGTGCTAACCACTATGCCACCGTGCCGCCCTCAAACATAGAACATAGAACAATACAACACAGGAACGGTTCTTTCAGTCATGATGCTGTACCAAATGTGACACCAATTAGTCCCTTCTGCATGCCATCTATTCCTTGCATATTCATATGTTATCTACAAGTCCCTTAAATACGCTTATTGTATCTGCCTCTACCATCATCCCTCGCAGTGTATTTCAGACTCCTACCACTCTCCAAAAGAAACTTGCTCCTCACATCTGCTTTGTACGTTACCCCCTCACCTTAAATGCACACACCCGAGTATTAGACATTTCAACTCTGGGAAAAAGATTCTGACGGTCAACCCTATCTATGTATTTCATAATCACTGGGGGAACCTACTGGACAGAGTTCCAGTCAAAAAAAACCTCTTAACCATCACTCTCTGCTTCCTGCCACTCAGCCAATTGTAGAACTAATTTGTCAAATTTCTTTGGATTCCATGGGCTTTTACGTTGCTATTATCTCCCTTGTGGGCCCTTATTAAAAGCCTTGCTGAAATTCATTTAAAGCATTGCCCTCATCTACACACCTGGTCACCACTTCAAAAAAGTCAATCAAGTTAGTCAGGCATGACCTCTTCTTAACTGAACCATGTAGATTGTTTTTGATTAATCCCTGCCTTTCCAAATGCAGGTTAATATTTTCTCTCACAATTGCTGTTAATAGTTTCCCATCATCAAGGTTTAGACTGACAGTCATGTGATTTCCTTGCTCCCTTCTTGAATAACAATACTACATTGGTTATCCCCCAGTCCTCTGGCACTGCTGGCTAGAGATGAATAGAACATTATCCAACTCCTCCTTTGTTTTACTCAAAAACCTGGGATACATTTCATTCAGCCCTGGAGATTTATCTATTTTCAAGCCATCCAGACCACTCAGGACCTCCTCTATGTCAACGCTAATTTCTTTAATTGCATCACAGACCATCTCCCTGATTTCTATGTCCATATTGTCCATCTCACTAGTGAACACCAGCCCAAAGTATTTATTTAGAATGTTGCTCATATTCTCTACTTGATGCAGAAGTTACTACTGTGGTCCTTTATGGGTCCTTCATTATCCTTCTACACTTATGTACCTGTAAAATAACTAAGGATTTTCTTTACTTTACTGACAGGATCCTTTCATACCCTGTTCACCTCTCCTAATCTTCCTTTTAAGTTCCCTCTATATTCCTCTAGGGCGTCTGCTGCTTTCAGTCCTCAGCATCTGCCATGAGCCTCCCTTTTTCTCTGAATCCAATGTTATTTATCCCTTGATCTTGAGGGCTCATAGGATTTCATGGTCCTACTACTATCTAATCATAAGTTGGAAATTTTAACAAAAAATGTTGGAATAATTCTGTCAGTGTCTGTGAAAAAAGAAACAGCATTAATGTTTCAAGTTGATGACTCTTTGTCCGATGAGGTCTCATTAACCTAAAACAATATTTCTCTACACAAAAGCTCTCATTGAGTATTTTCAGCATTATCTGTTTTCAAGCATCTGCAGTACCTTGCTCTTGAGGTGTTCTTGTAATCAGCCAAGTAGACACAGTAAACAAATGAAACTGCTGAGAATGGTGCGTGATAAAATGGATGTCAGGCCACCTGCACTGAGCAAGTGCTGCTTGTTAGCATTCTTGACGTCATCTTACGTCATTTCCTGATGATCAAAAGTAGAATGATGGATATTATAGGTTGAATTTATCCTGCTTTTTCTATACAGGACATAACTGGGCAATTTGTATTTTAACTGGAACAGCTTGGTCAGGGGAGCAGTAATCTCTGAAGGATAAGTCTTCAGTAATATTGCTGGAACCGTTCCTTGATGTCATCTGAAGTGAATTGAATTGGCTAACAAACTGACATTTCTGAGGCTCCAGACTACTGGAGCAGGCACTCAGCCACTCAGCACTTCTGGCTGAAGCTTGCTGTGATATTTCAGCCTTATGTTTTGCACTGATGCCTTGTGCTCTTCCATTGAGGACAGGGATATATGTGCAACCTCCTCTTTCAGTAAGCTGTTTCATTGCCCACCAGTATTCACAACTGGATATGACAGGACTGCAATTTATTTGTTGTAGGATTTTTGAGCTCTGTCCATCACTTACTGCTTATGCTGTTTGTCACACAGTTGTCCTTCTGCTGGATAGCTTCTGCTGGTTAATTCCTTATATTAGGTATACCTGTTGCTGTTCTTGGCATACCCTCTTGCACTGTCCATTGAATCAAGGTTGATTCCTTTCTTGATGGTAATGGTTCAATGGGGAATATGGTAGGCGATGAAGTTGCAGATTATGTTGTAGTACAGTTTTGCTGCTGTCAATGGCTCAGGCACCTTCATGGAAGCCCAATCTTGACTTCTACATTTTTTTGTAGTCTATCCCATTTAGCATGGTGATCGAATATAATTGAGGGTAATTTCAATGTAAAGGACCATGTGGTGGTCAATCTTAGTGATAGTGTCATAGACTACTCCTCAATTTCATGTGCATCATTGCTATTGAGCATGCATTGTAAAGTGTGATGAGCAACTAAATTCATCAAAACCGGTAAAAGAACTTAGTGAGTTACACAAGTCATCATATTCCTAGGTTATTCGTAACCTTGTATTTATTCTGTATGCGTTTGCAGCAATTCCATGGCCCGGGAACAATCTAATTAACTGTACGGGAGATAGAAACAGCAGCAAACTGCACTGCAGTGCACCACACCACACATTCCAAACCATGTTCAAAAGAAATTTCATAGAGTAGCTAAAGCATTACACTGTTGACAGAATGATGCTTATATGAAAAGCTGTCACAAAGGGGTCATGGAACTTGTGAATGAACTGCTGCAACATTGCATACCAGTAGAATATTCTTGTTGTTTTAGAAACATTTTTTTTAGTGTTTGTGCTGGGTATACTTTTCAATTTTATAGCATCTTAGGAACTGATTCCGCTCCTATCTTCACATCTTCTAAAATACACCATGGCATTCTACATTGCTGCAAACCATTTCTTACTCAGCTTAATGAAAGATAATTTATTAATCTATTTTAATTTTAATTATTAGAGTAAAGCATAATTATGTTTCAGCTTTGTGCTGGCTTGTATGTTCCTTTAGGGTTCAATTTTGTTTTAATACTGTAATAATATGATTTTCTGCAGTGATAATGCATTGTGACAAACTTTGACAGCTAAGCATGCTCAATATTCTTTTAGAATTCTGATATCAGCTGATAAACTCCCATCCCGCCTATTCCCTGCAGATGTTTAAAAGAAGAAAACATTTGACTCGCATGAAATGTTAACTTTATCAACGCTTATTAATTTCACACTTTGCCTAGGCCAAGTGCTCAGACTAACATTAACATTAGTGGCATAGCTTCCATACACTGCTGACACTACAGAAATTTATGATGGGCAATTTGTTCCTGACAGAAGGATTCTACAATAATAAAGAAATGTGTTCAATGCAAACCAATACCAAATGACCATTTCCCAAATACTCTTCTTTCCCAGCAGTGACACTGCACTCAATGAGGTGGCCAGTCAGAGAAAACTTCCTGGACATATAGAAAGAGGAATCTGATACAAGGTGATGAGTTTTACTGATGTGTGCCTTCAGTGGGCAAGGTTTAAGCTGAAGCTAATAATTCAAAACAAAAGATTAATCCCATAGAAATCTAGTCAGATTCTTATATCCAATTTTTTTAGATTCTAAGAATGAAAGAAGAAAGAAGGGCCGCATGGTAACTCATTGGTCAACATTGCTGCCTCACAGCAACAGGGACCTGGCTTTGATTCCACTCTCAGGTCAAAGTGCAGTTTGTACATTGTCCCCATGTCTGATGGGCTTTCTCTGGGTGCTCCAGTTTCCTCCTACAGTCCAAAGTGGAGGTTGGGTGGACTGGCCATGATAATTGCTCATAGTGGTCCAGCAATGTGCACTCTAGCTTAATTAGCCACAGGAAATGCATGGTTAAAGGGATAGGATAGGGGGTGGGTCTGGCTGGGATGCTTTTTAGAGGGTCACTATGGACTTGATGGGCCAAATGGCATGCTTCCACACTGTAAGGATTTTATAGTAACACTGGGGTAAATTTTCTGGACCGCGAGATCATTTTCAGGCCCAGGACTAAAAATTTGATGACATCTCATCAACATGAAATCTGCTGTCCTGTGTACGCTGGGGATGGTCTTCATTGGATCAGATAAAATGAATCATCCTCAAGAGCTGCAGACCAATCAGATAGCCTGAGAGGTCTACAGCCCAGTGCTAGCAGAGAACAGTGGTTACTGCTAGAACAAGAAGTCTTGGGAGGAGTGTTCCCAAAGGGCATAGGGATCCCACAAATGAGACACCAATCTTCTTGCCTTTTAGCACTAATGCTGGGAAAGCTGCTGGCTGTTGAAAATGCTCGTAATATTGGGGACAAGTTGGAGGTGCGCAAGTAGTTGGAGGCCTAACAACCTGCCTTATTTACATGCTATCTCAGCATTCAAATATACCATAAAATTTACAACAGTGTTCAGAATATATAGCTGCATTTTTAACCGGGGTTGAAAACTAGGCACACAGGACCTCCTTACTTTTTGTTCATTGTGAAAGTGAGCTATTTTACTTCCCAAGCCTTGTTTTCCTTTGAATGTTGGAATCAAAGGGCAAATCCACAAAGCTTTCACAATCAGTCTGCCAGAATTCCCAATGAAGTAAATATTAAATCTGGAAAAGGACTATCCCAAATTAACATGAAGCAAAGAATAGTAATAAAGAAAATAATGGCATTAAACAGTAACAAGACCATACCCCGCAGGCCAATTGGTGTCCATCTCAAATCCTAGGCTAAGCGGAACAAGAAGAGAGATTTCAATTACTTCTTAAAAAGTATACTCTCTCCCTTAAAAAAGGAACAAGTGATGGACAATTGGGAGGAGCTGTTATCAAGCAAGTCCACATTTGTCACGTGGGAATTGTTTAAAGACCTGCTGATGAGACTTCAGGATCATAATGTCCAGTAAGGAGAAAGGCCAAGGATGGTAAGGTAAGGGACTGTTGGATAATGAGGGTGGTTGTGAATTTAGTAAAAAGGGAAAAAAAAGAAGCACAAGTAAGGTTTGGAAAGCTAAAATTGGACAGGCCCCATGAGGAATATAAAGAAAGCAGAAAAGAACTCAAGCAAGGAATTAGGAGAGCAAGAAGGGGCCATGAAGTGACCTTGGCAAGTAGGCATACTATACATACATTAAAAACAATAGGATAGTTGGGGAGATGGTAGGAACACTTAAGGATAAAGAAGGGAACTTATGCTTGGAAGCAAAGGATGTGAGCGAGAACCTAAATGAATACTTTGCATCGATATTCACCCATGTAAAGGACATGGAGGATAGTGATATTTGTATCGAGTATGCTAATATGTTCGGGCATTTGAGATCAAGAAAGAAGTGGTGTTGCATTTCTTGAAGAACATTAAGGTGGATCAGATCCCAGGGCTTGATGGTATCTACCACAGGTTATTGAGAGATGCAAGAGAGGAGATTGTTAGGGCCTTGACCAAGACCTCTTTATCCTTGCTGGTCACTGGAGAGGTGCCAAAGGAATGGCAAGTAGCTAATGTCATTCCTCTGTTCAAGAAGAGAAATAGGGATAATTCAGGAAACTATAGACTGGTGATTCTCACATCAGTGGTTGGAAAGCTATTGGAGAGAATTCTTAGGGAGAGGATTTATGAGCATTTGGAAAAGCATGGCCTAATTAGGGACAGCATAGCTTTGTGCAGGGTAGGATATGTCTTTCTAACATCATTGAATTTTCTGAGGAGGTGACTAAGATAGTCAATGAGGGCAAACCAGTGGATGCTGTCTACACGGATTTTAGTTTGGCTTTCGACAAGGTCCCTCTTGGTAAGTTCATCACGAAAATTAAGATCCATGTGACTTAGCTGTGTGGATTCAGAATTGGCTTGCCCATAGAAGACAGAGGGTAGTGGTGCAAGGATTTTTTTTTGGCTGAAGGTCCATGACTAGTGGTGTTCTGCAGGGATCCATACTAGGACCTCTGCTGTTTGTGATGTATATGAATGACTTAGCTGAAAATGCAGATGGGCGGGTTAGTAAGTTTGCAGGCAATACAAAGATTGGTGGAGTTGCGAATCATGTAGAAGGTTATCAAAAAATACAATGGGATATAGATCAGTTGCAGATATGGGCGGAGAAATGGCAGATGAAGTTTAATCTGGGTAAGTGTGAAGTGCTGCACATTGGGAGATCAGATGTTAAGGAAAGTATTAAGTTAAAGGCAGGACTCTGAACAGCATTGATATACAAAAGGATCTTGGGGTTCAACTCCATAGCTCCTTGAAAGTGATCACGCAAGTAGATAGGATGGTAAAGAAAGTGAATAGCATGCTTGTCTTTTTCTGGGTTGGGAAATTGAGTATAAGAGTCAAGATGTCATGTTGCAGTTTTATAAGACTTTGCCACATTTAGAGTATTCTGTTCAATTGTGGTTGCCACAATACAGGAAGGATGTGGAGACTTTTGAGAGGGCACAGATGTTTACCAGAATCCTGCCTGGATTAGAGGATATGAGCTAGAAGGAGAGGTCAGAGAAACTTGGGTTGTTGTGTCTGGAGTGGTGGAGTCTGAGGGGAGACTTGATAGAGGTCTTTATAATTCTGAGATGCATGGATAGGTTTGATGGTTGGAACTTTTTCTCGTAGTGTTGAAATGTCTAAAACTAGGGGCATGAATTTAAGGTGAAGGGGGAAAATTCAAAGGACATGTGAGTGGCAAGTTGTTTTACACAGAGAATGGCAAGAGTCTGGAACGTAAAGTAGGGGACATTGGTGAAGGCAGATATGATAGGGGCGATAAGGGACTTTTGGATAAGCACAGGAATATGCAAGGAATGGATCAGAAGGAATTACGCATTAATTTGGCATTATATTCAACACAACATCATGGACCAAAGGGTCTGATTCTGTGCTGTACGGTTCTATGTTATATGTTTGTTAAGGTGGCTATCAAGCATGCTTTCCAAAAAAACAGTTAGATATTAGACAATATCTAACCTTGAGTGTCATACCTTTGAACTGTACAGATATTCTAATTAAACCTGCAGAAAGGATTGATAGATGTTGTGAATCCATAGTTGGATTTTGTTTGAAAGAAAACTGTTATGCCTAAAATTAAGATGGTGCTAATGAGTTCTGCAAGGGGTCAGGAGTGGGGGAAGTGGGTGGGTGGGGGTGGTCTCTGTTAGAGTAAACAATGATTTCAACCAGATGCATCAAAACTATTTTGTAAAGTATTAACATGTTTAATTATTTGGTTTTAAATTATTTTCTCAGTCTACCATTAGGATAGAAAAAAGCTCAAAACAGCTAAAAGCCTGGTTTAGTATAAAATAAAACAGAGAACTGTAGATGTTGAAAAGCAGACACAAAAATATAAATTTCTGGAGAAACTCAGCAGGTCTGGCATCATCTGTGGAGAGAAAGTGGAGATAACATCTTGGGTCCATTGACCTTTCTTCAGAACTGGTAGGAGCTAGAAAAAAGTATACATATGCTGAAGACAGAGGGTTGGGTGGGGAGTCGTGACAGGGTAGCTGATAAAGGAGAAAGTGATAGGTGCGGACAGAGGCCAGCATTTGTTCAGGCAAAGTAATGGTTAACCAGGGAGAAAAAAAAGCTGTGAGTGGGGATCATGAGCAAGTGCAAATGAGTTGACTAGCTTGTTCAAAGTCTCAAATGCTCTCAAAATCGTGATTTCTGGGCAGAATCCTGTAGTTCGCTTGAAAAGTGAACTAATTCCCAGCCATTAAGAAATTTGTTCTTGACTTCAACTGCAATCTGTATCTGACTTCTACAAAAAAATTCTGCTAGACTAGTCAACTGCAACAGTATATTGCAGATTGAATAACTGAACACTAACTCACATGAATTGATGCCAAATCTGTTGATTTTTAAGTAATTTAAAATTATGAATTCCTCTATTTCCTTTATTTCAGCTGGTGTGTGTGTTGAAGTACAACATGCTTTTATAAATTGTTAATAAATCCTGCTTTGTTTTAACTGTGAAGAATCTGTTGTGGATCATTTTAAAATCTAACTTCACATCCAGAGTTTTGGGGAACACATCATTTGATAATTTCAAAGCAGAAAAAGAATTTTAAAAATCACTTCAATTACAGGCAGACAAGGAGAGAGAAAAATAAATCAATTTACTTCACCCTCTTGTCAGTGACATATGTTTTAAAGAAAGAAGTGAGAATCTTGCAGATGCCCCAATTACAGTTTGCTGAAAACATCATAATGTGGAGGCTGAGTATTCCCAATTTTAATTAACAGTTCCTAGTCATGCCTTCATTTGCCTTTGCCCCAAGCAGTTCAAAATCCTACTTACTCTTCGCCTCACTTTTTTCCTTTAAAGAATACACGAAAGCCTACCTCTTTCTTAGATTATGGTTTTCTTACGTGACTCAATATCATTTTTTTTGTTTTCTAATTCCTCTGTGAAGCACTTTTGGACTTGGCATTATGTTAAGAGTGCTTGATAAATACAAGTCATTGTTCTTCCATGGCACATTTTTGATTGTCGAATGGCTGCACATTGACTAGCTTAGACGGAACACTGTTTGCGATCCTATCCCAACGTTTTTTAAAACATGCTGTACCACTGAAATACAAGGCCACTAATAATAATTGGTTGAAAACTGTAATCATGCATCTCTGATATGAACTTCACCTTGAGTAAACCACACACTTGCTCTTATTAACCAGGAGTGCAATCTTTGTTTGCTCATTCTTATCTTGCTACTTCCACATCAAATCATCAGCATTTGGCTCTTCACAGATGTGGCAGTACATCATCAATTAACTCATTGGACTGTTATTCATATGCACATTTCATTGATGCTACTTTGTCAGTAATGAATGGTTTCTCTCAGTTCTTTCAGTCTCTGCAAGTAAAACATATTTGTGTTCACAAGGATTTTTGGATGAACCATGAAACAGGATTTATATTCTCCCCATCCCCATCCCACTAGCGTCATTCCCACTAGGACAGAAAATGCATATTGGTCTTGAGGATTGAGATTGACTCCATTGTGGTACAAACTAGTTCTACAACACAATAATATCTTTATCTCGATTCACAGATTAAAGAATCAATGTTTCTTTTCGATGGGGAGGAATAGATGTAAACTGATCTATGCCTCTTGAATTCAAGTCGGGACATATTGGCAATAACATTTTTTTTTCTGCAGTGATTGCTCTTTGTAATTAGTCTCCCAAGCCTCTTGTCATTATAAGCACTGATTATGGTAAATTGTGGTTGTCCTCATAGTAGTTTGGATAAAAATATAATAGCCAAAATATTTTTTAAAACTCAAGCAATTTCAGTTACAAAGCAATTCCATTCTGTGGGTGCACACATTTGCATATATAATTTCACATAAAAAAGAATACATTTTTACCTTTGCTGTACACAACACAATTGTTGTTGTTATCCTCTGTTCCTCGCCAAGTCACATCCATCAGCCACTTGGGACCAGCATGTACTACTATAGGGACAGCCGCTTTTGTCTTCTGTACAAAAGAAGATAATAAACAGATGCCGTTTGTTTTTTGTGATTAAGAACTTGATGAATAATACTAATTTTCAAAGAAACACATAAGCCAAAGCCAAAATCCCTTGTTGAGTTCTTACAGAGGACAGAGAAAGGCTTTTTGAGTATAGTATCTCTTCTGATTGACAGAATTATTAAACCAGAAGTCTCGAAATAATAATAGATCAGATCTTCCAGATGAATGCATCTCTAATGGTTTGGATTTAAACTAAAAATGACTTTGGCAAGAAACTGTGAAGCCTGCTGGTGAACTTTAGGAACTTTGTCTTCCTGTTAGAAGAAATGGTTAAAGGTCACCTGGATTCAAAGGGCAAGGCTGCCAAGTTCCAAAGTAGATTTTTTTGTTTATTCAATATGGTGCTGTGATAGACTTATAAGTGGAATATATCAACCGCAAATTATGATTTAAGACGGCAAACAAGATGATGGTTCAAGTAGTTCAGAAGTACACAATGTATTTGTTATTAGTATTGCTATTTTTATTCATGATTTGGAGATGCCGGTGTTGGACTGGGGTGTACAAAGTTAAAAATCACACAACACCAGATTATAGTCCAACAGGTTTAATTGGAAGCACACTAGCTTTCGGAGCGACACTCCTTCATCAGGTGATTGTGGAGGGCTCGGTCGTAACACAGAGTCTATAGCAAAAATTTGCAGTGTGATGTAACTGAAATTATACATTGAAAAATTGATTCTCTGTTAAGCCTTTCATCTGTTAGAATACAGTGATAGTTTCACTTCTTTCATGTACAAATCACAAAACCCTTTTTTTAAAGTTGCATTTTTAAAGTTGTTAACAGCTAACCTGAGAATGCAACTTTAAAAAAAAGGGTTTTGTGATTTACACATGAAAGAAGTGAAACTATTACTATATTCTAACAGATGAAAGGCTTAACAGACAATCAATTTTTCAATGTATAATTTCAGTTACATCACACTGCAAATTTTTGCTATAAATTCTGTGTTACGATCGAGCCCTCCACAATCACCTGATGACGGAGCGTCGCTCCGAAAGCTAGTGTGCTTCCAATTAAACCTGTTGAACTATAACCTGATGTTGTGTGATTTTTATATTTTTATGCATGTCTACATAGAACACTTTTTATTTGTAAACTCATGACTGATGATCTGTGATAACTATCCCATTTCCCATACATACATATACATGAATATGAATAAAATAAATACATTATTGATGTTTTTAGAAGTCCACAGTACAGAAAAAGGCCTTTCAGTCTATTGGGTCTGTGCTAAGCAAATTGACCACCTGACTATTGTAATCCCATTTTCCAGCAATTGGCTTGTAGCCTTTGTATGCCTTGTCATCGCAAGTGTACATCCAAATACTTGTTAAATGTAGTTCTCTATCAAGCTCTCTACAAATTGCAAAAAGAACTTTAAATCCCTCCTTAACTGTCAATGTAAACAATAACTGGTTTCCAAAGCTTGCAGCTACTTCTGCTTGTTATCTAATATTATTACATATTATACTGTGTATATGAAATATTTTATGTCTGTCATGACTTTAAACCACTTGCTACCATTCAGTTTGTTTTCTTCATTATCATTTATAAAGTATTTTAAGTGGAAACAATTTTCTCCTCATTAATTACTTATCACCTGCTTTAATCATTTGTTTGTTAGGAGTTCTGTTCTGTGTATTGCATACATCCTGTGTGATGTAGAATTTTGTGGTATCAGTTCTCAAATTACATCCTACTGTTTGAAGCCTGAAATTGGACCTCTGTTCTCACAGCTTAAAATAATACTCAGAGCTGATTTTTCTACATCCTTTACATTGTGTTGGTGAAGCAACACCTGGAGTACTGTATACAGTTTTGGACTCTATTTTTAAAAAAAACTGACATTGGAGGCTGCCCAACAGAGATTCACTAGGGAGTTTCCTGGGATGAAAGGTTTGTACTTATCAAGAACAGTTAAGCGGGTTAGGTACTTATTATTAGAATTTAAAAGAATGACGAGAGGTATTATTTAAAAAAACAGTATTCTGAAGGAGCTTGACAGGGCTGATATTGGGAAGATATTTCCACTAACAGAAGAACTTTGAATGCTAAGACGTAGTTACAGATAAGTAGTCATTCATTTAAAACTGAAATGTAAAGGAGTTTCTTCTCTCAGAGGATAGTGAATGTTTAGAATTCTCTGTCCGAGATTTCAGGGCAGTAAAGCACTGAAAGCATTAAAAACAGAGGTAGACAAATTTTTGAAAAATCAGGGAGGGATTGCTGTGGTAAAACAAAAAAAAGAGTTGAGGCCTTGGGCAGATCACCCATGATTTAACTGAATGATGGGGGCATGCTTGAGAGGCCAAAATGCCTCAGCCTAGTCCTATTTCTTCAGTAGTTACATTGACATTCTTCATAGGATGGCCTCTCATGTTTTCTTGGCACAATGAAATGTTTAAACTTCTTCTGTCTGTTGCTGTAATACAAGATTCATTCTGCTTCAAGTCTACACTGACTCCAATGTTAACTGTCTCAATCTGTTCTTCGGTGACTAGAATTGGATGCAGCATTCAAAATGGCCTCTGACTATATAGTTACACAATTTGATCATGGACTCTTCTGTCTTTTTACTCTTTTGGCTAAACAGATCAATTTTCTATTTGCTTTGCTGATTGCTACTTTTACTAGCTGCACATTGTAGAGCAATCTTCTCATTTTCAGTTGAAGCATTTGGTCAAGTGAGATTCATGATTCCTGGTCCGTGGCTGTATGGCTTGAATTGATTTTTCTCACACAATCTTCCATTCTTCACCTCATTCCTTATCTAATGGATGTTTAGGTGTCCTTCCTGAAGAAGTGTGCAGTGAAAGAGGCTGCTGCCATATTTAAACGCCATCTGCAAGTTAGGAGCAGCCCCTCGCACTGTGTTGCTAGACTGTTAACACCAAGGACGTAACAGAGGAAACGTTTTAAAAAACTTGCCTGTGCTCCAATGATTGGGAATTAGAAGGATTTATGCACAGTGTGGTTAAGCGCAGGTTAGGTTTTTTTCCTGCTGACAACCAGAAAAGACCACAACACAATGGCTTTATCATTAGCACTGCTACCTCATTGCGCCAGGGACCTGGAGTCGATTCCACCCTTGGTTGACTGTGAATGAAGAGTTTTCACATTCTCTTCCTGTGTCTGTGTGGGTTTCCTCTGGTTTTCTCCCACAGTCCAAAGATTTGCAGGTTAGTTGGATTGGCAATGCAAAATTGCCCATAGTGTTCAGTGATTTGCAGGCTAAGTGGGTTAGCTATGGGAAATAGCAGCATCAAAAGGAACAGGAGAATCGACCTTTCGGGCATAAGCCCTTCTTCAGGAAGGGCTTAAGCCCGAAATGTCGATTCTCCTGTTCCTTTGATGCTGCCTGACCTGCTGCGCTTTTTTAGCAACACATTTTTACGCTCTGATCTCCAGCATTTGCAGTCCTCACTTTCTCCTAGCTATGGGAAATATCTGGTTGTGGGGATAAGATAGAGTAAACAATGAGTCTGGGTGGGATGCTCTTCAGAGGATCGGTATGAGCCAAATGGTCCATCTCCATGTTGTAGGAATAACTGTAAGTTAACATCAGACCAAGTCACCTGGTTCACAAATTGCAGCCTGGGTCAGTGTTGTTCCTTGGACAAAGCAACATACGCAGCAAAGCTGGAAGAAGACCAATGATCACCTGTGCTCTGCAAATGTATATGCAGCCACATTTTCTCTGAAATTTCATACTCACATAGCCAGCATTCACTCTGATTGTAACTTCTAAAAGCCTGTCAGCTGAGTTGAAAGTTAAAACATAAGCACACATTGGCACAATGAAACAAACTGAAAGTAAACAACCTCTAATTCATCTTATACTGAAACCAAAACTTAACGTTTTAAATACTTAACATAGAACTCAATAGTGATTGTTGTAACAATTGTAAGATCATATCTCCCAAACTAAGCAGAAAATACTTTTACAACTTCTGCTTAAATCAGAATATACAGGAAATTTCAACTGTGATTTGTAGTTTGCATTTGTTCTCAACTTCAGTGAATGTTAAGCCCTTTTTATAAAGCCCAGGACACAATGGCTTATTGAAAGCTTTGTCAATTTAGTCTTTAACAATTTAGGAGTATGCATACTTAGGATCTTCAGTCTTTGTGTCACCTTTTGATGTATATCATGTTAAATTGTCCCTCCATTTCCCTGCTATCAAAGTGAATGAGGTTTTTCTGCATTAAATTCCATCTGCTACTTGATAGTCTATTCCATCCTCTGGAAGTTTAATAACACCCCTTCACAGTTCATAACACTTTCAAGCATTATGCCATTCATTAATAAATATTAAGAGCATCTACAGTTATAATACTGACCACTGGGAAATTGTGTTACTCCCTCAAGGCACTTTAAGCACTGTTGCTTTTATTCTATGGGCTCCAACTTTGCTGAAAAGACTGTTATGTGGTCATTTTTGACATGCCATGTGAACGTCTAAGTACCCCCCATCAATAGCATTACCCTCATCAATCCCCACTGTTATTTCACAAGACACTCATGGAAGCTAGTTAAACATAATTTGTCCTTAAAAAAACTTATACTGGCTTTACTTATTTCATCTGCATTTGTCTATGTAGTTATTAATTTACTGTTGTTCCTCACTGCCTCCCACCACCCCTCCTCACATTATCCTTCTCTTGCTCAAACCCATGACTGGTATTTTATCAAATTCATCTGGAAACCCTGTACACCACATTAACAAGATTAAGCTCATTAATTCTCCATGATACCATGAAAAAAAATCAAGCATGTTAGTTAAACACATTTACCGACCAATCCACATGGTCTTTCTTTAATTAATTAGCATTATCCCATGGAACTATTAGCTTTGTCCCAAAGTACCATTTTGAAAAAGGCATTCTGATCAACCAGGCAAATCTGAAATGTATATGTGATGATTTATCCATTTACTTTCAGTTCTATACATTCCTCTCATAACTCTGCTGTTTTCTCAAAATTTCACTCCATCCAATCACTCCTCACAGCCATCTTTTTTTCTACACATCTCCTGAGATCTCTGTCACCTTCATCCTTTGTCACTTTCCCATCTTGTCATTGTTGACTGCTGAGTGAATAAGATGCCTGCTTAACTTGTTTGAGGAAGAATATAAAGATATGAAGGATGGGAACTACTGGAGGATACAAATGGGGCAGCTGGTTGGCTACAGAACTGCTCTGTGTCAACATAGTGATGGGTGGAAGAGTTGTTGTTGCATTTTCTGGTGACAGCAGTTCTCTAGTGCAACCTAAGTGATCCTTGCATTAACAAGGACATCCCTGATATCCCAGACAGAATCAGCCAACGGTTGATAATCAGTCTTCTGTTCTGAATTGCCGGAGGAGGATCTGAGCCCTGTATCTTGTAATTCATACAGGTCCAAGCCTTGCTGTTGCACAATGTTGTGCAGAGCATAGCGAAACGAGGGGGGGGGGCATGATCTACTAGAAATATACGAAAATAAGCAGCCTAAAGAGAAACTAGTATAAATGCCATCTAGATGGGCAGCACCATCTAGGAAAGAAGAAACTAAGTGAAGGCACTTACGCCAAGGCAACTAGTAGCTTTAAAATATATTTAAAAATAAAATGAAAGAGTACCCAATTAAAGTGAGATTGAATGTCTGTACATCAAAAAAACACAGTGCCCATAATAAAGCAGGGGTGTTGGAGGTAAGTATATTTTGAGAGGAAACAGATAGAATATGGATTACTTGGACATGGTTATAGAATAACAGGTCTAGAAATTAAATATTGCAGGGGAAAGGGACGGGAGTTGTTCTTGTTTGGGATAAATAAGAAGAAAGGACTCATCGGTCAGAAAGACAAAAATAATCTGTATGGATAAAGAGAAAGGATAACAAGGGAACAATAAGACTAATAGATGTAGCAATGCAAACCATCGAATAGGTGACAAATAAAAATGGTGAGTTAAGAAAAACAGAATTAAAATTATGTAGGCTTTCAACTATACTAATATATTTTGAATACATAAGTAATAGAGGGAAAAATGTTTGGAGTTTTGACAATATGTCCTTAACATCTTTCCAACTTATCCTACTCCTTTTTACAAATCTCATAATGGGGAATAAACCAGAATAGATAAGAGAAGTTGAAGTAGGGGAACAACTAGGAAGTCATATAAAACTAAGTGGGCGGCACAGTGGCACTGCTGCCTCACAGTGCCAGAGACCCAGGTTCAATTCCTGCCTCAGGCAACTGACTGTGTGGAGTTTGCATATTCTCCCCGTGTCTGCGTGGGTTTCCTCTGGGTGCTCCGGTTTCCTCCCACTGTCCAAAAATGTGCAGGTTAGGTGAATTGGCCATGCTAAATTGCCTGTAGTGTTAGGTGAAGGGGTAAATGTAGGGGAATGTGTCTGGGTGGGTTGTGCTTCGGCGGGTCGGTGTGGATTTGTTGGACCGAAGGGCCTGATTCCACACTGTCAGTCTAAGTAAGATTTGCAGATGCTGGAAATCCATAAACTGCTGGAGGAAACTCAACAAGTCTGGTAGGATCTGTTGGGAGAAAGCAGATTTAACATTGGCTGTTTTTTCTCCATTGTTGATGAGTTTCTTCAGCAGTCCTAATTTTGTTTAACATTGATAGCTTACTTTGTTTGTTCTCAGGAGCAAATAGAACTTAGGAAATGAAATAAGCAACTATATTGGCAAACAATCATGGAGAACAGCAATAGGAAATATTTAATACTAGGCCCATAAGAGATTTTCTTTGGTAAAAGGAAAGAACAAACTAAAGACTAGTGGAACTTTATGTATGAGGAAAGATATTAAGAAAAAATCAGTCTTAAGAATCCAATACCTTGAGAAGACATGCAGCGGCTGCACAATTAGAAAAATTGTGTATGGATTAAGAGGGAAGTGAAAAAAATAAAAACTATTAGGAAAACAAACAGGCACTGAAAGAAAATCAAGGAAGATAAAACAAAATAGCAAATTATTTTACAGGTACATTGATAAAAGAAGGAAGGATGCAAAGATAATAAGACTATTAAAGGATAGCCAAGATAATGGTACAGGTAACAATAGGGAAATGGCTGAAATATTAAATAATTATTTCCTTTCAGTATTTATCAGGCAGTAGAACAGTTAAACAACATTGAATGACGAGATGAGCAATGAATAAAGTGTATTTAAAAATCCAAAAGGGATGCATTGAATAAATTAAACAAATCCAAAGAGGAGAAAAACCCTTAGACTTCTTCTTAGGGAAAGAAATAGGCTAAGAGGGGTTGAAGAAAGTCACAAAATCACATAATTGCTACAATGCAGGAGGCCTAAAATATTCATGACTTGTCTGCACTAGCTACCTTACCTTGTTCTTATTTTTCTGCCATTTGCTATAAAATTACTTATCTTGTGTTAGGTTGTTTTAAAAATATATGTTTTTCAAAGTCCCAAAAGTTGTGAGATAGTCTGTAATAGCAGCAGTTTATAAAGGAATATTTTCTCCCCACTTCACTGAAATTTCTGCTCAGTAAGTATAGCTTCTTGTAATAAACACCTCTTTTCGCCCATCATCAAATTCCCACATTGGATAAAAATTCCCAAATATGCTCTCTGTCTCACTTCACTCTAGTATAGTTTGACCATGCACCCCTTACCCGACTATGCAGCTTAAAGAAAAAATACATTTTTCTGTTTTTCAGTTACTTAAAAATAGTCCTTAATAAGTTTTACACTAAGCAATGAATGTGTGATCCAAAAGGCCTGATCCAATACCACTTTCTCTGTGTAATATCTGCTGTTAATGACTCACCACCTGTCTCTCCTAGTCATGTCTGCCATCTGCAAGGCGTAAATCATGAGTGTGATGGAATAGTTCCATGCTTGTCTGTAACTCTGACAACACTCCTGAAGCTTGACATCTTCCAGGAAAAAAACAGCTCATTGACTGGTGCTCAATTCATTACCTTCCACATTCACCCACTTTACCACTAATGTACAGTAGCAGTACTGTGTACTATCAACAAGATACATGTATCACTCAACTGGATTCTTCAACAGCGTCCACATTCCAAACACTTGGAAGAAATAGGCCGTAGATGTGTGGGAACACCACCACTGGCAAATTCCTCTCCAAGTAATTCACCATCCTGATCAGCTGGTATCTCAAATATCCACAGTATATAAAAGTTCAAAACTAATATTATCGTGAGAGCAACATGCAGAAGACACCTCACAGAGGGCAGTCATAGTCTCCCCAGAAAGTATTTGAAGACAATGGAATTTTGATAGCAAAAGCTAGGTCATTCTTTGGCCATAGGAGAGTATGGATAGTATGGAGAGTATAGTGGGTAGGAGAGTGTCTTCTCCATACTTACTTGGCCTTCTGTTTTCTCTATCCTGTTGATCATCACACAGTAGCAGATCTATGACCCGTCTGGACAATGGCCTTGAACCACCGGCTTTCTTGCCTCTTTTTCACCATTCAAATCTCCATCCTCACCAAAACCCTCACCCACTACCCCTCCACCATATAGTATTATTTCTATTGGCTCAGCTGGCTTGACAGCTGAACTATGATGGAGATTAATGCCACAGCATGGGTTCAATTCCTGCATTGGCTGAGGTTACCATGAAGGATTCTCCTTCTCAACGTCTACCCTTGCCAAGTTGTGCTGAACATTAGGTTAAACCATCACTAGTCATTTCTCTCTAATGGGAGTGCAACCATATGGTCGGATAAGACTAAAGCAACTTTATCTTTTATCTGCAGGCCTTCTTTCTGCTCACTCTTTCCTTTGCTGCTGCAGCCTAAAAACAGCAAATAGGTAAAGCGCATTAAGATGCACATACAGTGAACTTCACTGGTGAACTCCTGATATATGCACTCATGATCTTGTTACAGAACTCTTTATCTGGCCTTCCTCCTACACTTCCTCATAACTAGCATAACTCACTCCAAAACATTTTCTTTGTACATCAAACAAATAGTGGAGTAAACAATATAAAATCACAACTGGTTGGTTCTTAATCAAATTGAAGTGCTTGTGAGTTGAATTGTTAAAAATGTAGGCAGCAAGCTTTTGACATGAGCTCCAGTGAGCCTCCCCTTTTGTCAGAAACTTGCCCCTTCTGCTTTTAAGTCATTAGCTAGAATCACAGTCATAGAGGTCTACAGCACAGGAAAATGCCCTTTAGGCTATCAGGTCTGTGCCAATCAGACATAATCACCTAAGTATTCTACTTCAATTGTTCAGCACTTGATCTGTAGCCTTGTGTGCTTTGCCATTGCAAGGGCCCATCTAAATTCTTCTTAAATGTTATATGTTTCTTCCTCAGCCACCTATACAAGCAGTAAGTTCCAAATTTCCACTGTCCTTTGGGCATAATTTACTTCCTCACATCCCCTTTAAACCTCTACCAGTTAATTTGATCTATACCTCTGGTTATTTGATCACTCCACCAAAGGAAAAAAGGTTTCTTCCTCTCTTCTCCAAATAAACTTATACTTCTCAATTATGTCCTCCCTCAGTCTCTTCTGTTCCAAGATGAATAATCCCAGTCTATCCAATCTCTTTAATTAACTAAAAATCTCCAACCTAGGCAATATACTGGAAAATCTCCTCTCCACACTCTCTGGTGCAATCATATCTCTCCAAGAATATGGATCCCATAACTGCATATAAGACTTTACTTTCATATAAAGAGTGGGATTTAGGATGGACAAGTGTCACATTTGATTTGCTGCTGTAAAGTTCAGACCACAGATTATTTTTTAAATTGGCTGAGTGATAAGCAAGTATTGCTTAATCCTTGTTTTTCAAAATCACAGAAAGTTTACAGTGAAAAAGCCAGGGGTCAGTGTTAGGAGTCTTTGTCTTCCTGATATATTTCAATGACCTAAAAGTTGGTGTGCAGGGAACAAATTCAAAATTTGCAGATGACATGAAACTTGGATATCCATATCATAAATTTGATAGTGTAGAACCAAAGGATTCCAAATGTTGATGGATTGAGCAGACAAGTTAAACCAATGGGTGGCACAGTGGCACAGTGGTTAGCACTGCTGTCTCACAGCGTTAGAGATCCAGGTTCAATTCCTGCCTTAGGCGACTCTCTGTGTGGCGTTTGCACATTGTCCCCGTGTCTGCATGGGTTTCCTCTGGGTGTTCCGGTTTCCTCCCACAGTCCAAAAATGTGCAGGTTAGGTGAATTGGCCATGTTAAATTGCCCGTAGTGAAGGGGTAAATGTAGGGGAATGGGTCTGGGTGGGTTGCACTTCGGCAGGTTGGTATGGACTAGTTCAGCTGAAGAGCCTGTTTCCACACTGTAAGTAATCAAATCTAAAAGTGAAATTTAATGCAGAGAAGTTTGAAAAGATTATTTGGTGGGAGGAAAAAAAGTACATTAATAGGCACCTATATATGTATATGCATAAGTTGTCTCACTCTATGTGATGCCAAGAAAGGGTTGAAGCCACTAAATAAAAGGCTATGGGCCCTAACAACATTCCTGCTTTAGTACTCAAGACTTGCATCTACAACACTGGCATCTACCTGACAATGTGGAAATCTGCCCAAGAAATTCTTGATATTAAAATGTAAGATAAATCCAATCCAGACAATTATTGCCACATCATCAGCAAAGTGGTAGAAGGCAGCATCAACAGTGCTATCAAACATTAGCTAAGGAATAACCATTTCAATAACGCCCAGGTTGGGTTCCACCTGGGCCAATCAACTCCTTACAGCCTTCGTTGAAACAAAAGAGCTGAATTCCAGAGGGAAAGTGAGCATGACTGCCATTGAGATTAAGGCCACATTTGATTGATTATGGCTTCAAGGAGCCCTAGCAAAATTGAAGTCACTGGAAATCAGGGGAAAAATCTCTGCTGGTTGGAATCAAACCAAGGACGAGTGAAGACGGTTATGGTTGTTTGTGGTCAGTAATCTCAGCTTCAGGACTTTTCTTCAGGAATTCTCTAGGGTAATGCCCAAGGCTCAACCACGTTCACCTGCTTCATACAAATATAGCAACATAGAAATTAGATTGTTAAAAATCACACAACACCAGGTTATAGTCCAACAGGTTTAATTGGAAGCACACTAGCTTTTGGAGTGACGCTCCTTCATCAGGTGATTGCCTGATCACAATCGCCTGAAAAAGGAGCGTCGCTCCGAAAGCTAGCGTGCTTCCAATTAAATCTGTTGGACTATAACCTGGTGTTGTGTGATTTTTAACTTTGTACACCCCAGTCCAACACCGGTATCTCCAAATCATAGAAATTAGATGCATGAGTAGGCCATTTGGCCCTTCGAGCCTGCACAACTATTCAATATGATCATGGCTGATCATGAAATTTTAGTATCCCACTATTGCGTTCTCTTTCCCTTGATCCCTTGAGCCGCAAGGGATGCTTTCCATGTCCAGCCCCCTCTTGAATATATCTAACAAATGGACTCGACCAGCTTTTAGTAGTAGGGAATTCTTCCATTGGTTCACAACTCTCTGAGTCAAGAAGTTCTTCCTCATCTCGGTCCTGAATGGCTTTCTCCTTATTCTTAGACTGTGACCCCTAGTTCCCAACATCAGTAACATTCTTCCTGCATCTGGCTTGTCCAGTCCTATCAGGATTTTTTTGTTTCTATCAGATCCCCTTCATTCTTCTAAATTCCAGTGAGTACAAGCCCAGTCAATCCAGTCTTTCTTCACGTTAGTCCTGCCATCCTGGGAATCAGTCTGGTGAACCTTCTCTAAGGCCCCTCAATTGCAAGAATGCCCTTGTTCAATCTATGAGAGCAAAACTGCGCACAATATTCAAGGTGTGGCCTCACCAAGGCCCTGTATAACTGCAGCAAGACATCCCTATTCTTTTACACAAATCCTTTCGCTATGAAGGCCAGCATGCCATTAGTTTTCCTAAACACCTACTGTTCCTGCATGCCAATCTTCAGTGATTTGGTATTAGATTACCTACAGTGTGGAAACAGGCCCTTTGGCCCAACACGTCCACACTGACCCTCCACACACTGACCGTCCACACCCCCTTCTGACTATTTATGTGACAATTTAGCATGGCCAATTCACCTGACCGGCACATCTTTGGATTGTGAGAGGAAACCGGAGCACCTGGAGGAAACCCACGCAGACACGGTGATAATGTGCAAACTCCACACAGACAATTGCCCAAGGCTGGAATCAAACCTGGGACCCTGGTGTTGTGAGGCAGCAGTGCTAACCACTGAACCAATGTGCCACCGTATGCTTTCCTTTATTGGTCAGAGTACTAATTAAAGGAGTTGGGGGTCATGCTGAGGCTGTATAGGACTTTGGTTAGGCCACTTTCGAGTATTGCATGCAATTCTGGTCTCCTTCTTATTGGAAGGATGTTGAGAAACTTGAAAGGGTTCAGAAAAAATTTGCAAGGATGTTGCCAGGGCTGGAAGATTTGAGCTAAAAGGAGAGGTTGAATAGGCTGGTGCTGTTTTCCCTGGAGTGTCGGAGGCTGAGGAGTGATTTATGGAGGTTTATAAAATCATGAGGGACATGGGTGGGATAAATAGGCAAGGTCTTTTCCCTGGGGTTGGGGTCTCCAGAATGAGAGGGCATAGATTTAGGCTGAGAAGGGAAAGATATAAAAGGGACCTAAGGGGCAACGTTTTCACGCAGGGAGTGGTATGGAATGAGCTGCCTGAGGAAGTGGTGGAGGCTGGTACAATTGCAGCATTTAAAAGGCATCTGGAAGGGCATATGAATAGGAAGGGTTTAAAGGGATATGGGCTGAGTGTTGGACTGACGGGTCTGCTTCCATGCTGTACATCTCTATGTTTCTATGACTGTTCCATCATAACACCCCAGATGTCGTTGCACCTTGCCATTTCCTAAACTGCCACCACTCAGATGGCCTTTGCCACCAAAATGGATAACCTCACATTTATCCAATTGTATTGCATTTGCCAAATATTTGCCCACTCAGCCAGCCTGTCTAAGTCACCCTGCAGCCTCTTAATATCCTTCTCAAAGCACACACTGCTATCCAGTTTGCTGTCATCTGTAAATATGGAGATATTATATTCAATTCCTTTGTCCAAATCATGTGTATTTTGAACAGCTGGGGTCCCACCACTGAACTCTATAGTACCTCACTCATCACTGCCTGCTACTCTGAAAAGGACCCATTTATTCAAACTCTCTGCTTCCTGCCTGCCAACCAGTTCTCTTCTCACGTCAATACTTTACCTCCGATACCATGAGCTTAATTTTGTTAATCTCTTGAATGAAACCTTGTCAAAAGCCTTATGAAAGTCTTCGTCAATGATCTTATCTCCATCATCGGGTCAGAACCTGGAATTTCACTTTAGCACCATTCGTGAGTTCTCAGATTCTGAAATAGTCCACGCACAAATGCAGCATGACTTAGAGTCAAACTGCAGGAAACAGATCTTCAGTCCAACTCATCCATGCTGACCAGGCTTCCTAAACTGAACTATTTTTATTAATTCAACAATATCTAGATTTGGGTTGTTAAGTACCAAGTAACATTGGTGTCACACAAGTGGCAGGCTATAACCAGCAACAAAGGAGAATCCAACCATTGCCCCTGGCCATTCAATAGCATGTCCAGCATGGGACCTCCATTACCCTTGGAAGGGTGGGATGCAGGTTGACCATTTATTAGATACTAAGCTTGTCTGCCGTGTACAGGGTACAAGTTAGGAATGTAATGGAATACTCCCACTTGCCTAGATAAATGCAGCTCCAACAACATTTAAGAACTTTCAAGAACATTCCCGAATAAAGCAGCTTGAGGATCACCCTATCTTCTAACCTCAAACTTCATTCCCTCCACTGTTGACTTTCAGAAACAGCAGTGCACTCCATCTACAATTTGCACTGCAAAATTTACCAAGGCACATCTAACGTCTTCCAATATTGCAAAGTCTTGCACCTAGAAACACTTGGGGCATCAGACTTACGAGAACACCACTTGTAAGCTCCCCTTCAAATTACTCACCATCCTGACTTAGAAATATACCACCAGTCCTTCAGTGTTGCTGGTCAAAATTCTGGAACTCCCTCCTATAGGTGGTCCTACCCATAACAAGTGTGTGGTTGAAGAAGCCAGCTCGCCACAAACTTCTCAAGAGAAATTAGTGATGAGCTATGATTTTGGGCCTAACCAACAATGCTCACATCCCATCAACAAATACATAATAAAAAATCATTGAAGTTGGCAGTTCAAGTTGAGAGTAGAATTCATAAAGCATACAGGATCCTGGACTTTATCAGTAGGAGCATAGAAAACAAAAGCATTTCTATGTTAAAGTTGTATGAGACACTGCTCCACTCTCAAGTGCAGCATTGCATCTAATTCTGGATAATTTCATTGAGGGACGTTGAAGCATTAGACAGAGTACAGAAAAGATTCACAAGAATGTTTCTAGGAATGAAGAAACTTCAGTTGTAAATAGATTGGAGGGGTTTGGACTGTTTTCCTTGGAGAAAAGGCTAAGAGGGGATATGATGGGGAGGTGCCAGTGTTAGACTGGGATGGACAAAGTCAAAAGTCACATGATACCATGTTATAATACAACAGGTTTATTTGAAATCACAACCTTTCGGAGCACCAGTCTTATATCAGGTGAAGTCCTTCAGACTTCAACAGAAGAACAAGCAGTGCTCCGAAAGCTTGAGAAGAGATATGATAGGGGTATTCAAAATCATGAAGGGTCACAACAGTCTGGAGAGGAAACACTGTTCTCATCGCTGATGGATTAATAACCAAAGATGCTGAGATTCTGAGTAGAATTTAGTGCCTTCCCTTATGGTAGATTTGGTAATTGGAGCAATTAATCTGGTGAAGGAGGTGGGGTGGTGGTGATTAAGGATCCCACCAGATTTTGGTTCCACCCCAATTAAGCCTGTGGTCTTCTGGTCCCATTGCCAATTGAGGCCCTAAAGTATGCAATCAGTGCCCACATGAGGACCTCATTTAACCATTGCCAGTATTAATCTAGTGTATAGGGGAGGGGGGTGGGCTTGTCCTGAGGGGAACACAATAAGCAAACAGGACTCCCACTGGGAGTTCCCTCATTCAAAGGCACGCAGTGTCTGAAGGAGGTTCCCAATGAAAACCTTTGCAGTCTCCATCCTGACCTGTGACCACCACTTACCTATCGATGGTTTGTGTGCATGTAATACCAACAGTCCTCGCTGCCCCTTCAGTGGCAATTCTGAGTACAGAAAAGCTTCTGGCTTTGATTGGCCAGAATCACTTGATAGGCAGGACTTCCACCATCAGGGTCCTTAATCCTAGAGGGAAGCCTAGGTGGCTTGTGAAGTGTCAATTATGCATTAATCACTTTTAGCATTGTTGTAGAAGTGGGGTTCAGTGGTGGCAAAGATCCTTGTCATCTCCACAAGATTCTACCTGTGATTTTGAAATGCATATTTTTCCATGACATTCTCAAAAATAGTTCTGTTCATGTGGAACTTTAACTATTGAAATACTTTGATATGAGCATCTTCATGGGCACAAAACAAACCAAGAAAAAGTAGTGATTAATAAATAATGGAAGTGAGATTCTTCAGAAGTTCTCACCAAAACCTTAGGAATAAACTTGAATTTGTTTGGAAAAGTTAAATTGTATACTGTAGTCCCAGTGCTGAGACAACCAGTGTGAATCAGATTGATGCTAACAGCACAGGATTCAATCTCTGTTGCAGATCCAGCAGATATGAAACCTGCATACTTGTCTCACTGTGGTGGAGGTCATGGGCTCCATGAGCTCTCTAAAGAAGAAACAATTGCCTTCACTAAACAAAGATGGTATCATGTCAAAAGGTGCTCCTGTTAACTTTAGACACAATATATCTACAAAGACCTATAGATATCATATTAGAATGAAAACAGCAATGATATATACAACATAACTGCCAATTTATACTGTACCCAGTTAATGTACTGCTAATTTCCGCAAAGCAGAACCCTTCTATGCATCATATAACTCACCTTCATATTGTGAGACGTTGCAGAGATGAATGCAACCCCATTGATCACATTCAACTGCTACTGCATGAAGTAACTGATTGACAAAGGTTCTACCGCCCCACCACAAACTAACAAAAAAAGACAAAGAATGGTAATAATAAAATGACAAGGATCTGCTAAAGTCTGCCAACAACTTAAGATGAAACAAAAAGATGAGAAGTGTGTGGAAGAACATGAAAGTGAACCGATATTATGCTTTATTAGAAAATAAGGCATGTCTGGTATGAACTATAGAAGACAAAACTAGGGTGTACAGATACACTCTCTGAATTATCAAACAGCTAACAAATTAAAGCTCTTATTGGAACCAACACCAGATAATAAAGAGGGAGTCAACAGATGGAATTCAGTCTTCAGAATCTGCGTTCCACGATGATAGCGAAACTACTGATTGAATTATTGCTTCAGCATTCCTGGCCTCCAAATTGAAATTAAACTGTTCAAGGACTGTAACGCAGGTGTCAAAATACAGTACGCCACAAAATTGCAAACATCTGATGACCAGAATACAAGGGGTAGATGTTATGTATAAACAAAACTCTGTTTAGATAACATCTGTAATATTGTGAGCCATTCTGGGCTCCACCTTCGGAAATATACATTGACTTAAGAAGCAGTGCAACGTAGATTTACAACACTGATGCCTGGACCTTAAACAATAAATTACAAGGTTATATTTCCTGGAATTTGGAAGAATGGGTGATTTGATCAAAGTTTCTCAGATGTTTAGAAAAGAACAGTCAAGGTGCAGAGAAACTGAAAGGGTGGGGGTGGAGAAAGGTTTCTTTGGTGTCTACAAGGATGGAAATGTTGAGTGCTGGCTTACTCTATTAGGTAGGGTGCAACGCTTTGATTTCCTGATGACAAGTTGATATGCAGAGATAAGGTTAGAGGCATGTTAAGCATTACACTAGCCTGTGGTGGATTCATACTTGTAATATAGTTACATGGAACCCATTAAAATATATCATTTTTAAATTACATCTACTTTTAGGATTGAGTCAGCAATGTACTTGAATCTCATGGCACTCTGTTCATAATTGTTGACCAGTGGTGTGTAATAGTTGGCTTTCGGAGTTGTGTGTAAGGTCAGTAGTTCACCCTGTTTAACTCGATAGTACCTGAGAGGAGACCAGAAGAATGGCAGCTTTCATAGAACTCAGGCGAGCCAGTATTGGAGATAATAGGTGAGGGGGGTGATCTGGAGTAGTAATGAAGGCCTGGAACAACAGAAGAGGGAAAGACAGAGAAGTTGGGGGCATGGAAGAATGGGCAAAAGGGCTGGTTGTGGTAGAGTTGATGAGAAACATCAGTCAAGATAAGAAAATGAATGGCAATGTCAATCTTGTCTGAATCTATCTCAAGTTGTTAATGAGCAGACTCCTTACAGGGCTTTATAGAGTCATAGAGATATACAGTATGGAAACAGACCCTTCGGTCCAACCCGTCCATGCCGACCAGATATCCCAACCCAATCTAGTCTCTTCTGCCAACATCTGGCCCATATTCCTTCCTATTCATAGACTCATCCAAATGCCTCTTTAATGTTGCAATTGTACCAGCCTCCACCACTTCCTCTGGCAGCTCATTCCATACCTGTACCACCCTCTGTGTGAAAAAGTTGCCCCTTAGGTCTCTTTTATATCTTTCCCCTCTCACCCTCAAGCTGAGGCTGTTTTCCCTGGAGCGTTGGAGGCTGAGGGGTGACCTTATAGAGGTTTACAAAATTATGAGGGGCATGGATAGGATAAATAGGCAAAGTTTTTTCCCTGGGGTCGGGGAGACCAGAACTGGAGGACATAGGTTTAGGGTGGACATGTCACGCAAGAAATCTTGTCTGACTAATTTACTTGATTATTTTTGAAAGGGTTACTAAATATATTGATAAGAGTTGTGCAGTTGGTGTGGTTTACATGACTTCAATAAGTTCTTTGACAAGGTCCCACATAGAAGGCTGGTTCAAATGGTAAGAGTACATGGGATCCAAGGAAAGTTGGCAAACTGAATCCAAAACTGTCTTGCAAATAGAATGGTAGCTATTTGTTTTTGTGACTGGAAGCTTGTGACCACAGGGATTGGTGATGAAACCCTTGCTGTTTATTATGTACATTAATGACTTGATGGCTCAGTGGTCAGCACTGCTGTTTCACAGTGCCAGGGACCCAGGTTCAATTCCAGCCTTGGGTGACTGTGTGAGTTTGCACATTCTACCCATGAATGCATGAGTTTCCTTGAGTGATCTGGTTTCCTCCTACAGTCCAAATATGTGCAGGTGATGTGAATTAGTCTTGCCATAGTGTTCAGGAATGTGTAGGTTAGGGGCATTAGGGAAATGTAGACCAATTTGAAGAATTGGTCTGGGATACTCTTCGGAGGGTCACTGTGGACTTGTTGGGCCAAATGTAGGGATTCTATGATTCTATGTGAATGTAGAAGGTATTATTAATCCATTTGCAGATGACATGGGAATTAGCGGTGTTATTGATAGTTAGGAAAATGGTCTCTGGCTACAGTCTAATATTGATCCCATGGCAGAATATTGAAGAAAACCAAAGAAGTTATGCCTGGTGTCCAGACAATCACAGAAAAGTAAAAGAACTGAAAGGTACCAAACAACCCATCATGTCTGAGATGGTTGAATAAACTAGCACTCTATTCTAATCCCATTTACCAGTGTCGAAACCTGATCCAGAGGCTTACAGGTTCAGTGATTCAGGTCTAGATCCAGGCTCCTTCTAAATGAGTTGAAGGACTCCACCTGAACCATCAAACTGGACAGTAAATTCTGGACTCCACTGCCTTCAGAGTGAAAAAGATTTTTCTCCATATTCTCTCTAATTCTTCAAACAGTCACCTTAAAACTATAATCTCAGTAATTTCACTTGGGGGGAAGAAGGTCTTCACTTCTATTCTATCCAAACTCCCCTTTATTTCATATTAAGTTACTCTCAGCCTTCTCTGTTTTCAGGAAAACAACCCTAGTTTATGCAATTTTTCCTTATAGTTGCAATTTTCAAGCCCTGGCAGCATTCTTGTAAAGCTCCTCTGTACTCTCCCCAGAGCAGTCCTTCCTGTAATGTGATATCCAGGATGGTAAATAAAATTCAAGCTGTGTCCTAACCTGTGTTTTCAGCAACAAAAAAAACTGGGGTTGTTTGGTAAGCATCACTGTGATTGCACATCTCAAGGGTAGTGAGGGAAGGGGAAGAAATGCTGGCCTTTTGATGCTTATATCCAAAGGAAGTGTTAAGAAAACCCACAGAAACAGATAATCAGGTTATTATCACATTTCTTTCTGTGGACGTATGTTATGTGCAAAATTGGGTGTTATGGTTCCAAATGTGCCTGCATTTCAAAGATTATTCATTGACTGTCAGACAATTTAAGATATCTGTTTATTTTGAAAGGTGCCATACCAGTGCAAGTCTCTCTTCCTTTGCCGCATCTCACTCACTACTACTCTCCTTCCTGACTGTCTTACTCCTAACCACCCCCAGGCACATTCTCATTCAATTCTGGTTACCCTGCTTCAGGAAACGTGTTGTTAAACTTGAAAGAGTTCAGAAAAGATCACAAAGATGTTGCCAGGTTTGGAGGGTTTAAGCTACTGGGAGGTGCTGATTAGACTGGGGCTATTTTTACTGGAGCTTTGGAATCTGAAAGGGTGACCTCATGGAAGTTTATAAAACCATGAGGGCATGGATAAGGTGAATAGTCAAGATTCTTTCCCCTGTGTAGGGGGTTCCAAAACTAGCGGGCATAGGTTTAAGGTGAGAGGGGAAAGACTTAAAAAGGACCTAAGGGGCAATTATTTCATGCAGTTGGTTGGTGCATGTATAGAACGACCTGCCAGAGAAGGTGGTGGAGGCTGGTAAAATTACAACATTTAAAGATGATTTGGAGATGCTGGTGTTGGACTGGGGTGTACAAACTTAAAAATCACACAACACCAGGTTATAGTCCAACAGGTCTAATTGGAAGCACACTAGCTTTCGGAGCGTCGCTCCTTCATCAGGTGATTGTGGAGGGCTCGATGAAGGAGGGCTCGATTGTGGAGGGCTCCATAATCACCTGATGAAGGAGTGACGCTCTGAAAGCTAGTGTGCTTTAACCTAGCTTGGACTATAACCTAGTGTTGTGTGATTTTTAATTTTGTACACCCCAGTCCACCACCGGCATCTCCAAATCATGACGACTATCGACACCACTAACTGCTGGCTTAAAGTAGAGAGGAATACCTGTGTTACGATCGAGCCCTCCACAATCACCAGATGAAGGAGCGACACTCCGAAAGCTAGTGTGCTTCCAATTAAACCTCTTGGACTATAACCTGTTGTTGTGTGATTTTTAACATTTAAACAGGCATCTAGATGGGTATTTGAACAGGAAGGTGGATAGAGCGATATGGATCAAATGCTAGCAAATGGGACTGGACTATTTACAATATCTAGTCGGCATGAATGAGTTGGACCGAAGGATCTATTTCTAGTGTACATCTCTATGATTCTATGACTGTTCCTTCTCCCCTTTCAGGGATATAGTCGACGGTTATTGCCAATGATTGTGTGGCCTATTTTTGGGGCTACTTCCAGCATCAAAGTAAACTGCCTCGGGATGCCCATTAGGTGCCTACAGTGGTGAGCCTTGAGACTATCCATTCAGGAGCAAGGTTCATTCCATGTGCCATGTGCCAGCCAGTTCTGAGGAAGGGTCACTGGACCCAAAATGTTAACTTATTTCTCTCCACAGATGCTGTAAGACCTACTGATCTTTTCCAGCAATTTCTGTTTTTGTTTCATTCATGTGCCTTTATTTTGGGACATGAAGAATGTTTACCATTTGGTGATTTCTAAAACAAATGTTTATAAAAATGGCTTTTGATTTTCAACACCAGTATCAGTTTTGCATAATTCACTTTAGCCTTAGGGACTGTGTAAAGAACAGTCACTTTCAAATTGGTGAACTGAACTGCAGCTCCTTACACTTTCACAGATAAATAAGAGTGCAAGGACTTCTCTCTGTCAATGCAGCAACTATCTGCAATAAAATCTCAGATTAAGGCAATTATCTATTTAACAAAAAGTCAGCAAGCATTTGCATCAGTAGTGTGATGAAATCTGTAACAAAGTGGCTGAATTACTGGTCTTAAGTACTAGAGGCAAAAAAAACCTCTAACACTGATACGAAAAGAGAGAAAAAAAACATAGTAGTCAGCGAGACACTGATTACAAACTCATGCAGCAGATTCCCTATAAAATGAAAATCAATATTTCCACAAGTTGCTGTTACATAAAAGATAACCTCCATTGATTTTTTTAGACTTAGGCCTTCCTGATAAAATCTAATATAAATTTTCGGCCATGTGGATTTGGATCAGAGTAGAGTGTGATAAATCCTACACATCTTTAGACCCAGATGATTTTTTTTTGAAGCACGTGGCTGCACTATTATGACCTGTGCAAGCAAAAAGCCCTGCCATCATCCCTATCAGAAATCTGTTCTAATTTTTATTACTGAGAGGATAAACCCTGTTCCAGATAATTTGGAAATTTCAGGGGAATTGTGATAGAGCTGATGGTGCAGCCAGCCTAAGTTGAGAAAAGAGCCAACCTGTAATAGCCTCCGTGCCTGTCCTGATTAAATGTTGCCGTAGATGAAAGGCTTGCCATCACCGCAATAAATTAACCAATCACACAAATCCCAAGTTGGTACTAATCCTTCCTTGATACTCTGATCCTCTGATCAGCTCAAGGAGGTAAAGAAACTGACTGGTGACATACAGAGTTCTAACCCTGGGTTTCACAAAAACTAGAAGCTAATGATCTCTCCCTGACTGTTTCACAGCAGAACTCCGGTGTAAGCAAAAGTGAAAAAAAATCTCAAAAAGAATGAAAGAAAGATTGTCATTTCTATGCAGCTTCTGTTATCAGCCAGCTGAATATTTAACAAAATGGGAAATACATTTGAACAATTTATTATTTTGTAGATTATATATACTTATCATGAGCTGCAGGCTTCTGATGATGCAAAATTAAACCAATTGCTTTAATCACTTCTGTATTACCAAATAGCCCCCAAAAAGAAATAGAAAAATGCAAGCTGAAGAGCAAAAGTGAGATACCTGTCACTGTGAGAATGAACTAAAAAAAATTCAATAGTCCCTTTGCAGCTTGCTTCTCCATTATCACTTTTTAATTACCTAGCTTTTCAAAGACATCCATATGTTGGCAGAAAATAGACTGCACACATTTTGGCAAGACTTACCATTCTCCCCTTCTCCCTCACTCACCTCCCAGCTCTGCTGTCAATCCTATCATGTACACCTCCCCACAGAACCTACTACTAGCCCCTGCCACCATCTACCCTCCCCCACCCCCACCCTAACTCCTTCCTTCAGCAAAACGCAAGTCTGCGCTCGATAAGGAAAAAAAGAAGAAAGATTAGAGATTGATTTCTAATTTTCTACCAGAACCTCATTCAGAAATGACATACTCTACAGGTACATTCACATTAAATCAAAGCATTTGAAATACGTAAAAATGCAGCAAGGGTCATACTAATTATTAGGAAAAAATCTTTGAAAGTCTCAATCCTCATTTTAGCCAAACTGTATCTGCACAGTTTCACTGTTATTATTCATTACAAACATTACCTTTCTAATCGCTATGTTACCATAGCTACCAGAGAATAAAGAAGCCACTTGGAAAAATTGGATCAAATTTACTTTGCCAAATGATAGACAAATGAAATGGATCATATTTAGGGTTTACTGGAAACAAATATTTGCACCCCGAACTCTAGACTTTTATGTCCTTTGCTGTATTTTAAAAATAACCTGCATGCAGGTCATCTAGGCACTTCATTATTTTTTTAGCTGACTGGCACAACCAGCAAGTGTAAGAAATTCATTGACTTCCATAGCCCCATTGGGTCCGACATCCATCTGTTTCATACTACTTTCCTTAAGGCAGATTTAAGCTACTCTATGAAATATATATTAAAACTCTCCTTTCCTTCTCCAGGAGCAAATCCTTCTTCCCTATATTTAACAAATTCCGTACTGAGTTTTAAAACTAAGGAACATGTATTTTTTTTTCTTTTGTCAGAGATGTTATGAGCAAATTCATAACATTTTTTCAGAAATCTGATGGTACTTGGAAAAAGACTGCAGCACCTCCACTACAATAATCCTCAACACCAGTGCCCCACATGACTACATACTCAACCTCTTCTTATACTCCATATAGACTCCCAACTGTGTGGTCAGATTCAGCTCTAACTCCATTTACACATTGGTTGATGACACCATTATATGGGTTATGCAGCGATCACAGCTCTTTAATTGCATGTGGGCTAGGGAAAGCAGTTGCCATAGCAAGCTATGACGCATCAGGATAGGATGCTTTCTATGGTGCAACCACAAACATTTTTCAGAGTCACTGTGGACATGTTGAATTTCCTTAGCCTTCTGAGGAAGTAGAGGCATTGGTGTGGTTTCTTGACTGTATCATTGACGTTCAATTCAAGACGGCGGTGGAGTAGCAGGGCTGTGTGCAGAGTTGCAGACATGGCTCCCCTTGTGGTCAAGAGCTTCAAGTGTTAGGAGTAAATGCTAGCAACACACTATTCTGGTCCATCTATGATGATGCTACAGTCGAGAAAGCTCACCAACGTCTCCACTTCCACAGATATCTAAGGAAATTCAGCATGTCCACAGTGTTTCTGAGTGGCAGCAGCAAGGACTTCCTCATGGTGTTCAAGACCAATGGCTGTGGCAGCAAGGATGTCCTCCTGGTGTTCAGGGCCAGTGGCAACATCAGCAATGCTCCATGCAGTGATAGTGAGCAGCTGTGCCAGTGGCAGATAAATTGTCAAGGTGGCGGCACCAGAATGATGACATCCACAGCTGATGCCGGAGTCTTGATGCGGCAGCAGTGGCATGGCCTGGCAGTGGAGTCAGGGATTTCTGGTGGCAACAGGCCCAGAATAGGGACTCTTAGCTTGGCAGCAGAGCCAGAAACTCCTGGTTGCAGTGAGCCCAGAGTGATGTCTTTTGGTGCTGGTGGCAGCATTACGTCTGTATGGAGGCTCCTGGTGTCATCGAGGCAAGAGCAGAGCCTTGGTTGTGATTGTGGTAGGACTCAAGTGGGACTTCTGGTTATTGGCAAGGTGGAGGCAGCAGCGGAGGTGGGAACTCATGGTTGATTGTAATGCCTGACTTTTTCCTTCTTTATTTTTCTAATTTCTTTTCCCTAGAATTTGGTCTTAAGAGTCTGTACCCAGGTACCTTTGCAACTGAAATGGTGCTGTCGTGTGGTGATGTGTGAACTTTTCATTCTATTCATTTGAGTACATGTAACAATAAAGCTAAATCAAATTCAATAAAGCTAAGCTAATGGGTCAGACCTCAAACAATGACAGGACAGAACACACAAATGAGATAGACAGCTTAGTGGCATGGCGTAAGTTCAGCAATCTCTCCTTCAATGTTATCAAAATGAAGGAGTTCATTATCAACTTCAAGCAGCAAAGTGGAGGACATGTTACTGTTTCCATCAATGGTGCTGCGGTGGAGGTGGTCAAGACCTTCAAGTGGTAGGAATAAATGCTAGCAACGCACTATTCTGGTCCATCTATGATGATGCTACAGTCGAGAAAGCTCACCAACGTCTCCACTTCCACAGACAACTAAGGAAATTCAGCATGTCCACAGTGTTTCTGACCAATTTTTAGAGATGCATTATAGAAAGCATCCTATCTAGATGCATCACAGCTTGGTATGTGTATGTATGCATTGTGTGTAACTGTTCTGCCCAAGACCACAAGAAATTAACAATTGTGAAAGCAGCCCAGTCTATCATGAAAACCAACCTTCCTTCCATTGACTCTGTCTACACTTGCCGCTGCCTCAGTAAAGCAGCCTACATAATCAAAGTCCCCCCATCCCAATTATACTCTCTTCCACCCTCTATCACCAGGCAGAATGTATAAAAGTTTGAAAACACATACCAACAAATTTAAGAACAGCTTTTCCCCCACTGTTATAAGACTTAAGAATGGACCTCTCAAATATTAGAGTTGATCTTTCTCTGCATTTTTTTATAGCTATATCACTATACTCTGAATTCTGTTCTATTACCCTGATATACTTATGTAAGGTATGCTTCATCTGGTTAGCAAGCAAAACAATACTTTTCACTGCATCTCAGTACATGTGACAATAATAAATCAAATATCGATTCATAAAAAACTGCACATGAAACTTCTCATCCTGTTCCCATGTTAGGTGATATTCATAATATTTCACTCCTTTTCAATCCATTCCTAAAGCAAAAATATAGATGGATCCTATTGTCCTACTCTCATTGCAAGCTAACAAAACATCTCCAATCTACTTTTCCCCTCCAAAGTCCTTGAATGTCTTGTCACTTCCCAAATCCAAGCCCACAATTCCTGGAACACTATGTTTGAGTCAATTCCATCAGGTTTTTGCTCTGCCATACTGCGAAAACAGCAAAGTCACAATTGGCATCCTTTGTGACTGTTACAGTGGTAAACTTTGCTTCTTCATCCTTCATGACTGTCTTCAGCCTTCACAACTGAGAACATTCCATCTTCATTTGACACTTATCCACAATTATAACAGTAGATGTGACAAGAATAGAATGTGAAATTTAATTTCTCTCTGCACATATATCTCTAGTATTGTCTCCAAGGATCTACACTGGCTATCTTCTGTTTCTCATTTACATGATGCCTTACAATTACATCACTGAATTCCATGCCTTTTCACAAAGGTATAGCCCTTACCCAGCTCTAACTCATCACCACTTTTACTGATTGCTTCATTATTGCTAAATTATCAGACTGTTCATCTGACCAGTATTAGATGGACTAAAAGCTTCTCCAATGAAATACAGGAAAGACCAAAGCCATTGTTTTTAGACCCAGCTACAAATTCCAATCCCTAACTACTGATTCTGTCTGCTTCCCTGACAACTGTCTACAAATAAACCATTCTGTTTGCAATTCTGGAGTCATATTTGACCATGAGATAAAGTTCTGACAATATATTCAGATAATTACTAAAGTTACATACTTCCACCACAGCAACAGGACTAACTGCACCATTAACTTAGCTTGTGCTTTATTAAAACCTTAATTCAAGTCTTTGTTTTCTCTAACCTGATTATTTTAGGTATTTCTGGATGGTATCTCACAAGAGGGAGGAACTGAAAACAATCATAAACACTAGAGAAAAAAAATGAGGTAGATTGATGGGATTAACAGCCGACAAATCTCTGCTCTAATGGCCTGCATCTAATAGCCTTAAACAAAATGGCTGCAAAGAAAGAATTGCATTAGTTGCAATCATCAATTTTCTCTACATTCTGGAATGTTCCCAGTTGAATAGTAAATCCAACACATCTACTCAAGAATACAAGGAGAGAGAAAGCAGGATCAGTTAACTTAACTTCTGACCTTACGAAAATACTGGAATCCACTATAGAGGAAGCATTAGGATATTAAGAACATTAAAAGATAACCAGGCAGAGTCAACATGGTTTTCTGAAAAGGAAATTATTTGGTGGATATATAAAAACAATTTGAGGATGCAACAAGTAGTGTAGACAAAGGGAAACTAGTAGATATGGAGTATTTGAATTTCCTCAGGATATTTAATAAGGTGGCACATAAAAGGTGACGACATGATAAAAGTGTATGATTTGGGTGGTGATATAGTAGTATGAATGCAGAACTAACAAACAAACATGAACTAGAGATTTTGGATAAATGGGTCAACTTCAGATTAGCAAACTAACTTGTGGGTACCACAGAGGCTTAGACTTCAACTATTTATAATCATCATTCATAGCTTGGGTGAAGGCCTTATTATAACACAAAAATATGTAGCAAAGAAAGGTATGTGAAGAATACATTGCAAAAGGGTCCAGATGAATTAAGTCAGTGGACAAAAAATTAGCAGATAGAATATAATACTGGAAAGTGTGAGGTCAGCCTTAGTAGGAAGAAAATCATATTATTTAAATGGAGGATGACTGTATAATGCTGTGGTCCAGGGGAATCTGGATGTCTTTACACATGAAGCACAAAATGTTAGCATGTATAGCAAGTAATCATGAAGGAAAATGGGATATTAGCTTCCTTGTAAGGGATTGGAGCATAAAAATAATGAAGTCTTACTACAACTGAACAGGGCATTGCTTAGACCACACCTACAAAGAATTCATACAGGTATAGTCTCCTGAAGGAGAGATATATCTTCAATAAAGGCAATTCAGAGAAGATTTACTAGCCGGAGGAAGGGGTTCATTTTATGAGAAAAGATTCGGTACATTGGGCTAATACTCAATGCAGTTTAAAAGAATGAAAGGTGATCTTATTCAAACATGCAATATTCTGGGAGGCTTAATGAATGGATGGATAATGCTGATAAGATGCTGACCTCAAAATAGGGTGTTCTATTTAAGACAGGGATGAGAAGGATAAAAAAACAAAATTCTGGAAATTTGAAATAAAAAAAAGTGCTGGAGAAATTCAACACGTTTGGCAGCATTTTTGAACATAGAAACAGGGTACACAATTCAATTCTGATATGACTCTTCTTCAGCACTGAGATGAGGAGGAATTTCTTTCCTCAGAAGATTGTTTATCTGTGGAATTCTTTGCTGATCATTGAATATGTTCAAAGCTGAGGTAGACAGATTTTTGATCTGGCAGAGAGTCAAAGATTATGGGGAGAAGGTAGAAAAGTGGATTTAATGTCACAATAATCTGATTGAATGGAGGAGTAGACATGGAGGCTCAAATGGCCTACTCCTACTTCTTATGTTATTATCTATTCTGCCTTCTGCAAATGTGTATCATACAAAAGTCTGTTTCTAGTGTCTGAACTTGCATCAAGTCCAATTTACACATCCCCCATGTGCTCACTGGCTTACATTGGAATCCAATCAAGCAACAACTTGATTTTAAAATTCTCAGCTTTATAGGCCTGCTCCTTTCTATTCCTGTAATGTTGTCCAGCCCCATTTAGGTAAATAGTGGCATGTTGATAATGTCACCAGCTACCGCATAGTGATGGCGATGCCATTGAAAAGTGAAGGGAAGATGGTCAGATTCTCTTCTGCGTGAGATGATTACTTTTTTTTGTTGGACAAGGTGATATAATTGTATTGTCACTGGGCTAGTAATCCAAAAACCTAGGTGAATGTTCTGGGAACAAGGGTTCAAATCCCACCATGGTACCTGGTGGAGTTTAAACAAAATTAATTAATAATTAAAAGCTAGTCTCAATGGTGACCATGAGAACAAGTAATGATTATCATAAAAATCTATCTGGTTTACTAATGGCCTTTATGGAAGGAAATCTGTTGCCCTTACCTGGTCTGGCCAATATGTGACTTCAGACTCATAGCAATGTGGTTATCTCTTTAGTGGCCTCTGAAATATCCAAATAGATTACTCAGTTCAAGTGTAATTAGGAATGGTGTGATAGCGCTCATCAGCAAAGCCCACATTCCATCAATGAATTTTTTTGTTAAAAAAAAACACTCTGAGATAACTGATTTCCTCTAATTTTGGCCTTGTGAGCATTTTGATTTTAATCACACTGTGGTTGGTGGCTGAACCTTCAGTTGCATCAGACTTAAGCACTGGGATTCCCTCTTACATCTCTCTACCAGTCTACTCCACTTTCCTCCACTTTCCTCCTATAAAGCCTTCTTTCCAAACTCTCTGTTTGACCATGGTTTTGGTCATCTGAGTAAAGTTCTCCTTATTTGCATCCATGTCATAGTTCCCCGGAAACAAACAGAAATACATAAGAACTAGGAGCAGGAACAGGCAATTCAATCCGTTAAACCTGGCCTGCCATTTAATACAATCGTAGCTGATCTCATCTTGGCCTCAACTCAACTTTTTTGCCTGCACTCAATAAATCTTTAAGCTGTTATTAATTAAAAATATGTTTACTCCTTAAATTTATTCAGTGTCCTAGTGCCCACTAAACTCTGGGGTACAGAATTCCACAGATTGAGAGAAGTAATTTTTTTTTAGATTACTTAGATTACTTACAGTGTGGAAACAGGCCCTTCGGCCCAACAAGTCCACACCGACCCGCCGAAGTGCAACCCACCCATACCCCTACATATACCCCTTACCTAACACTACAGGCAATTTAGCATGGCCAATTCACCTGACCCGCACATCTTTGGACTGTGGGAGGAAACCGGAGCACCCGGAGGAAACCCACGCAGACACAGGGAGAACATGCAAACTCCACACAGTCAGTCGCCTGAGGCGGGAATTGAACCCAGGTCCCTGGCGCTGTGAGGCAGCAGTGCTAACCACTGTGCCACCGTGCTGCCCATTCTTCATCCCTATTTTATAACTGCCACCCTTTAGCACAAAATTATGATCTTTCACCTTAGATCAGCCACTGTATGTCTACTTTGGCAATTCCCTTTAGCATTTTATGCACTAAGTTAAATCTCCTCTAAATCTTCTGAACAAATGTTCTCTTCTAGAAAGCAAAGGCCTAAACTGTTCAGTTTCTCATCATAAGACAAGCTTTTCATGGTCATAGAATCATACATGACAGAAGTGGCCTTTTGGCTCAAGTCTGTACTGCCAAAAAAAACCCTTTACCTATCCACACTAATCCCTTTTTTCCAGAACTTGGTCCATAGCCTTGAATGCTATGATATTTCAAACGCTCATTCATGTACTTTTTAAAGGGTGTGAGGTTTCTCACTTCTAATGCCTTCCCAGGCATTGCGTTCCAAACCTCCATCACCAGCTGAGTGAAAAGATATTTTCCTCAAATCCTCTGTAATTCTCCTCTTTCATCTTAAAATTATGCCTCCTCATTATTGACTCTTCAACTCAGTGGAACAGTTGCTTCCTATTCACACTGTCCATGTCCCTCATAATCTTGATGTGGAGGTGCTGGTGTTGGACTGGGGTGGATAAAGTTAAAAGTCACACAAGTTCTGGGATTTGCATAAACAGGTTGAGCTGCCTGAGACTGTTCTCACTCGAATTTAGAAGAGTACAAAGGGATCTTCTCGAAGTACATAAAATTATGAAAGGGATAGATAAGATAGAGGCAGGCAAGCTGTTTCCGCCGGTGGACCAGGCTAAGACTAGGTGCGTTGCCTCAAGATTATGGAGAGTAGATTTAGGACAGTGAAGAGCAGGAACTGATTTTCCAGAGACTAATGAATCTGTGGAATTCACTTCCCAAGGAAGCAGTAGAGGCAGCTTCATTAAATATATTAAACACACAACTGGATGGGCTTTTCATGGTAGGGGAATTAAGGGTTATGGCGATAATGCATGTAGGAAGAGCTGAGATGACGGATAGATCAGCCATGATCTTAATGAATGGCAGACCAGGCTCGATGAACCAATGGCCTACTCCTGCTTCTATTCTATTACTATTACTATGATAATCATATCTTTCCTATACTGTGGTGATCAGAACTGCGCACAGTACTCTAGCTATGATGCAACTAAAGTTTTATACAGCTCTAACAGAGCCTCTTCAGTCTTATAATCTATGCCACAAACTATGAAGATAAATGTCCCATTTCCTTCTTAACTACCCTATTAACCTATTAACCAAGTATCTCTGGACAAGTACCCCAAGATTCATCCATTCCTCTCAGCTTTCTAGTATCCTGCCATTCATTAAGAGCTCCCTTGTTTTTGTTACTTGGTCCACAGATTATCAGCTCACACTCTTCAGGATTAAATTCGATCTGCCACTGCTCTACACATCTGAGCAACCTATTAATATCTTCTTGTAACCTAAGGCATTCTTCCCTACCATTAACTAAGTCTTCATGTCATCTCTAAACTCACTTATCTTTGGAATTAATCTAGCGATCCTTCTCTGAACTGCTTGTAATGCAATTACATCCTTCTATAAATAAGTGGACAAAGCTGTATGCAGTACTCCAGATGTGGTCTCACATGCCTTGTACAGATGCAACAATATTTCCCTAGTTGTATACTCTATTTCTTTTTTTCCTTCTGCAATAAACTGCAAAATTTGACCTTATCTGCCTGCATATTATCTTTGCGATTCATACAATGCCTTCGCTAATTTAATACATTAAAGACCTTATAAATATATATGTAGTTTAATTGCTGTAAAGTTACCGATATCAATTGTAAGATTAGCAAATTTGCCTCTGATCCACGTGACTCAGCCTCTTCCACCATTATCTCCCATTCAAAATAGATCGAAAGAAAATTGTTCATGGGTTCTCCAAAGAAAAAGAGTCAAAGGAATCAGAAAACTAGAGAAGGCAACCAATATATTCCATGTCATGAAAATAAAAAATTTTGTGAATTCGAAAAAGCAATATTATTGGTGAATTGTAACAAAGTATGAACTTCAGTATAAGATAGAGGCTCTATTTTATCAGCTCTAACAAAAAAAATGATGAAAAAGCAGAACATGGATGAATATCACCCATGGATGGGTGAATATAAGGAGCAATGTTGGTTGGAATCATATGCTAAGTAGCTGTAGTGTTACTCCCTCAAACAGTCTTTATGGAGCCAGATATTTTGCTCTGTGAGCCAGTGCGTGGGTCAGAAAATTTCTGGGACAACATTCTATTGTTTTAAACGTAGAACATAGAACTGTACAACACAGGAACAGGCCCTTCAGTCCACGGTGTTGTGACGAACATGATGCCACATTCAACTAATCCCTTCTGCGTGTCCTTGGTCCATATCCTTCTATTCATTGCATATTCGTGTGCTTATCTAAAAGTCCCTGAAATGCCCCTATCACATCTGCCTCCACCACCACCACTGGCAGCATGTTCCAGACTCCTACCACTCTGTAAAAACTTGTCTCTTTACTTTCGTTTGAACTTTTCCCCTTTCACCTTAAATGCATGTCGCCCAAAGTAAGACATTTCAACTCCAGGAAAAGGGTTCTGACTGTCAGCACTATCTGTGCATCTCATAATTTTACAGACTTCTATCAAGTCTCCCCTCAGCCTCCACCACTCCAGAGAAAACAATACCAATTTTTCTAGTCTCTCCTTATAGCCCATGCCCTCTAATCTTGGGAAACTTCTTTTGTATGCTCTCCAAAGCGTCCACATTCTTCCTTTAATGCGATGGCCAGAATTGAACACAACACTCTCAGTGTGGACTAACCAAATTCTTATGAAGCTGCAACAGGGCATCCTGACTTTTGCACTCAATTCCTTGAACAATAAAGGCAAACATACCATACACCGTCTTTACCACCCTATCTTACTATGTGGCCTCTTTCAAGAAGCTGTGGAGTTGAACCCCAAAATCCCTCTGTACATCAGTGCATGTTTAGGGTCCTGCCATTAACTGTTTACATTTCCTTAACATCTGATCTTCCAAAGTACAGCACCTCACACTTACCCAGATTAAACTCCATTCATCATGTATCTACCAATATCTGCAATTGATCTATATCCCGCTGTATCCTTTGACAACATTCTACACTATCCACAACTACACTGAGGTTTTGTATTGTCTGCAAATTTACTAACCCACCCATCTACATTTTCACATATCACAAACAGCAGAGTTCTAGTGCAGAACACTACTAGTCATGGACCTCCAGTCTGAAAAACACCCTTTCATCACTACTATCTGCCTTCAATGGGCAAGCCAATTCTGAATCCACGCAGTCAAGAGAGTTATCAGAACCTATTGTGTTTTGGCAGAAACTCATGTATTCATTTTGAACAGACAATGCAAGTGTGATAGATAATAGAAGTTGCCTGTGACTAACTTTTTCAATAATGAAATGTAAAGTGCACTTAGGATTCACCACACAGTAGAAACAGTTCCACATTTACTGGTTGAACAGAATGTGTTGAGGTAAATAATTTTAAAATGATACAAATGACAGAAGAATTGAAGAAATTAGAAGTACAAAGGATGCATGAATTACAAATACACTGAAAAAAGAAGAAATAAAGAGAATCCATGATCCTTTGAAGTTTGATTGCACCTGATGGGACTAATATACTGCCAGGGGGATTTGTGAGAGTTGCTTGGAAGGATTTAAACCAGTAAGGTGGGGGAGGGGTTGGGGTGTGTGTGTGTTGGGACCCAGGGAGATGGTGTTGGGACCCAGGGAGATGGTGAGGAAAGAGATCAATCTGAGACTGGTACAGTTGAGAAAAGAGGTGAGGCAAACAGTCAGGGCAGGCACGGACAATGCAGAGAACAAGGTAGGACAGATAAATTAAACTGCATTTACTTCAATGCAAGAGGCCTAATAGGGAAGGCAGATGAACTCAGGGCATGGTTAGAAACATGGGACTGGGATATTATAGCAATTATAGAGACATAGCTCAGGGATGGATAGCAGCTTAATGTTCCAGGATACAAATGCTCCAGGAAGGATAGAAAGGGAGGCAAGAGAAGAGAAGGAGTGGTGTTTTTGATAAGGTATAGTGTTATAGCTGTAATTAGGAAAGATATTCCTGGGAATACATATAGGGAATTACTTGGGTGGAACTGAGAAATAAGAAAGGGATGATCACCTTATTGGGCTTGTATTATAGATACCCTAACATTCAGTGGATAATTGAGGAACAAATCTGTAAGGAGATTTCAGTTATCTGTAAGAATACTAGGGTGGTTATGGTAGGGGATTTTAACTTTCCAAGCATAAACTGGGACTGCCATAATATTAAGGATTTAGATGGAGAGGAATTTGTTATGCATATACAAGAAAATTTTCTGATTCAGTATATGTACCTACAAGAGTAGATGCAAAGTTTGACCTATTCTTGGGAAATAAGGCAGGGCAGGTGACTGCGGTGTCAGTGAGGGAGCACTTTGGGGCCAGCGACCATAATTCTATTAGTTTTAAAATAGTGGAAAAGGATAGACCAGATCAAAAAGTTTAAGTTCTAAATTGGATGAAGGCTAATTTTGATGGCATTAGGCAAGAATTTTCAAAAGCTGATTGGGGGCAGATGTTCGCAGGTAAAGGGACAGCTGGAAAATGGGAAGCATTCAGAAATGAGATAATGTGAGTCCAGAGACAGTATATTCCTGTTAGGGTGAAAGAAAAGGCTGATAGGTGTAGGGAATGCTGGAGAAATTGAGGTTTAGGTGATAAAAAGAAGGAAGCATATGTCAGGTATAGACAAGAGAGATCAAGTGAATCCTTAGAAGAGTATAAATGGCAGTATGAGTATACTTAAGAAGAAAATCTGGAGGGCAAAAAGGAGACACATAATAGCTTTCGCAAATAGAGTTAAGGAGAATCCAAAGGGTTTTTATAAATAAAGACAAAATTAAGATTAGATTAGATTAGATTACAGTGTGGAAACAGGCCCTTCGGCCCAACAAGTCCACACCGACCCGCCGAAGTGCAACCCACCCATACACCTACATTTACCCCTTATCTAACACTACGGGCAATTTAGCATGGCCAATTCACCTGACCCGCACATCTTTGGACTGTGGGAGGAAACCGGAGCACCCGGAGGAAACCCACGCAGACACGGGGAGAACGTGCAAACTCCACACAGTCAGTCGCCTGAGTCGGGAATTGAACCTGGGTCTCAGGCGCTGTGAGGCAGCAGTGCTAACCACTGTGCCACCGTGCCGCCCAAAAGGACAAAAGGGTAACGAGGGAGAGAATAGGGCCCCTCAGAGGTTAGCAAGGTAGCCTATGTGTGGAGCTGTAAGAACTGGCTCAAAGGTAGAAGAGGGTGGTGATGGAGGGTTGTTTTTCAGACTGGAGGCTTGTGACCAGTGGAATGCCACAAGAATCGGTGCTGGATCCACTACTTTTCGTCATTTATATAAAGGATGTGGATATGAGTATAAGAGGCATAGTTACTAAGTTTGCATCAGTGTTTACTGTGGAGAAGGACATGGTAGATACAGAATGTGGGGAAATAGATGGCGACAACTTTAAAAATGTCCATATTACAGAGGAGGAAGTGCTGGATGTCTTGAAATGCACAAAGGTGGATAAATCCCCAGGACCTGATCAGGTATTCTTTAGAACTCTGTGGGAAGCTAGGGAGGTAATTGTTGGGCCCCTTGCTGAGATATTTGTATCATTGATAGTCATAGGTGAGGTGCCAGAAGACTAATATGGTACCACTATTTAAGAAAGATGGTAAGGACAAGCCGGGAAATCATGTCTCAAAAACTTGATTTAGTTTTTTGAAGAAGTAACAGAGGATTGATGAGGGCAGAGTGATGGATGTGACCTTTATGGACTTCAGTAAGGTGTTCGACAAGGTTTCCCATGGAAGACTGGTTACCAGGGTTAGATCTCATGGAATACAGGGAGAACTAGCCATTTGGATACAGAACTAGCTCAAAGATAGAAGAGGGTGGTGGTGGAGGGTTGTTTTTCAGACTGGAAGCTTGTGACCAGTGGAGTGCCACATGGATCGCTGCTGGGTCCACTACTTTTCGTCATTTATATAACGGAATATGGATGTGAGCATAAGAGGCATAGTTACTAAGTTTGCAGATGACACCAAAATTGGAGGTGTTGTGGACAACAAAGAAGGTTACCTCAGGTTACAACAGGATCTTGATTAGATGGGCCAACGGGCTGAGGAATCGCAGATGTAGTTTAATTTACATAAATGCGTGTTGCATTTTGGGAAAGCAAATCTTAGCAGGACTATACACTTAATGGTAACTTCCTATGGAGTGTTGCTGAACAAAGAGACCTTGGAGTGCAGGTTCATAGCTCCTTGAAAGTAGGGTCACAGGTAGATAGGATAATGAAAAAAGCATTTGGTATGCTTTCCGTTATTGGTCAGACTATTTTGTACAGGAGGTGGGAAGTCATGTTGTGGCTATGCAGGATGTTGGTTAGTCCACTTTTGGAACATTGCATGCAATTCTGGTCTCCTTCCTGTCGGAAGGATGTTGTGAAACTTGAACGGGTTCAGAAAAGGTTTACAAGGATGTTGCCAGAGTGGAGGATTTGAGCTATAGGGAGCGGTTGATTGGGCTGAGGTTGTTTTCCTGTGAGGGTCAGAGACTGAGGGATGACCTTACAGAGGTTTACAAAATCATGAAGGGCATGGATAAGGTAAATAGACAAGGTCTTTTCCCTGGAGTAGACGAATCCAGACTGGAGGGTGAGGGGGAAACAAATGTGGGCAGCACGGTGGTACAGTGGTTAGCACTGCTGCCTCACAGCACCAGAGATCTGGGTTCAATTCCCGCCTCAGGCAACTGTCTGTGTGGAGTTTGCACATTTTCCCCGTGTCTGTGTGGGTTTCCTCTGGGTGCTCCGGTTTCCTCCCACGGTCCAAAGATGTGCAGGTTAGGTGAATTGGCCATGCTAAATTGCCCGTAGTGTTAGGTAAAGGGTTAAATGTAAGGAAATGGGTCTGAGTGGGTTGCTCTTCAGAGGGTCGGTATGGACTTGTTGGGCTGAAGGGCCTGTTTCCACACTGTAAGTAATCTAATCTAATCAAATAAAAGAGATGTAAGGGGCAACGTTTTTATGCAGAGGGTGATATGTGTATGGAATGAGCTGCCAGAGGAAGTGGGGGAGGCTGGTACAACTGCAACATTTAGAAGGCATCTGGATGGAAGATGAATAGGAAGGGTTCGGAGGGATATGGGCCAGGTGCTGGCAAATAGGACTAGATTAGGTTGCGATATCTGGTCGGCATGGATGAATTGGACCGAAGGGTCTGTTTCCATGCTGTACGTCTCTATGACTCTTTGACTCTATATCATGAATCTTCGTTAAATATAAGGTACTCTAAACCTTATCTTTTCTAACTAATCCCCCAAACTACCCACCCACTCCCCATGCCCTATACATGCACTCATGCATCTCTAATGACCTCCCATACCCTCCTCACCATCCAACCTCAGGGCCCTTATAACTGTTATACTCAGTTCATGCTTATTCATGTCAGCACATGACTTCCCATTTATCCCAGGGTTCCCTTTACCTCCTATGCCCACTTAAGGCCAACTCATGACTTCCATACCCTAACCACGTTCCCTTACATCCTCCATGCTAAGTCATTTGTAGGCATGCCACCTGAGCCATAATGCAACAAAATTCGTTTGCATTCTGTATATTTATCACAGCATTCACTTTGTGTGAAAGCAATTCCACTCATGAAAACCAATTCAAAAATTCCCTCAAAACCTTAGGGTAGGAATAAGGCCAATCAAAGACAGAAGTGGGAAGTTGAGTGTGGACCCTGTGGAGATCAGAGAGGTGCTAGCTGAACATTTCTCATCAGTTTTCACTCAGGAAAATGAGAATATTGTTGAGGAGAAGAATGAGGTACGAAATATTAGACTAGAAAGAATCGAGGTTAGTTACGAACAGGTGTTATCAATTCTAGAAGAAGTGAAAGTAAACAAGTCCCCTGGGCTGGATGGGATTTATCCGAGGATTCTCTGGGAAGCTAGGGAGGCGATAGCAGAGCTGTTGGCTTTGATATTTGAGTCGTCATTGTCTACAGGCTTGGTACTAGAGGACTGGAGGATTGCAAATGTTGTGCCCTTGTTCAAGAAGGACAGCAGAGATGACCAAGGTAATTATAGACCAGTGAGCCTTACTTCTGTTGTTGGAAAGGTTTTGGAAAGGATTATAAGAGTTAAGATTATTAATCATCTAGCAAGCAACAATTTGATTTCAGATAGTCAACATGGTTTTGTCAAGGCCAGGTCATGTCTCACAAACCTTATTGAGTTTTTTGAGAAGGTGACCAAGCATGTAGATGAGGGTAGGGCAGTTCATGTGGTATACATGGACTTCAGTAAAGCCTTTGATAAGGTTCCACATGGTAGGCTGTTGGAGAAAATGGAATTGGGGGTGATTTAGCAGTTTGGATTTGAAACTGGCTTTCTGAAAGAAGGCAGCGAGTGGTTGTTGATGGAAAATACTCAGCCTGGAGTCCGGTTACTAGTGGTGTGCCATGGGGGTCTGTTTTGGGACCACTGCTGTTTGTCATTTTTATAGACGTAGGCATAGGTGGATGGATTAGTAAATTTGCAGATGACACTAAGTTCGGTGGAGTAGTGGACAGTTTGGAAGAATGTTACAGGTCACAGGGGGACTTGGATAAACTGCAGAGTTGGGCTGAGAGATGGCAAATGGAGTTCAATGCAACTAAATGTGAGGTGAAGAATAACAGGAAGGCAGATTACTGAGTTGATGGAATGATTCTTGGTAGTGTGGATGTGCAGAGGGATCTTGGAGTTCATGTACATAGATTCCTGAAAGTTGCCACCCAGGTGGGTAGTTCTGTTAAGAAGGCATACGGTGTGTTAGGTTTCATTCATAGAGGGATTGAGTTCTGGAGCTGCAATATCATGCTGCAAATATACAAAACGCTGGTGTGGCCACACTTGGAGTATTGTGTACAGTTCTGGTCCTCATATTTCAGGAAGGATGTTGAAGCATTCAGAATGGAATTACCAGGATGTTTACTGGTCTGGAGGGAAGGGCTTATGAGGAAAGGCTGAGAGACTTGGACCTGTTCTCATTGGCATGAAGAAGTCTAAGAGAGGATTTGATAGAGACATACAAGATGATCAGAGGATTAGATAGGGTAGACAATGAAAGTCTTTTTCTTAGGATGATGACGTCAGCCTGTACGAGGGGGCATAACTACAAACTGAGGGGTGACAGATTTAAGACAGACATCAGAGGTAGGTTCTTTACGCAGAGAGTGGTAAGTGCATGGAATGCCCTACCTGCTAATGTAGTCAACTCAGCCACATTAGGGAGATTTAAACAATCCTTAGATAAGCAAAGGGATGATTTTGGGATAGTGTAGGGGACAAGCTGAGAATAGTTCACAGGTCGGTGCAACATCGAGGGCCGAAGGACCTGTTCTGCACTGTATTGTTCTATGTTCTAACTTATCCCTTTTATAGAAACAAATGACTTGAATTCACAACTACAGCAAAGGTATCCATATCTTTAACAGCCATTTTGTGCTGTCTATTAAGTTGTTAACTTCCAGTTTAGCACTCCTCCTATATTGTAAAAATTCCATGATGATACTATTCAGGATTATGTCAACTAACAACTACTGAAACTTATAGAATGTTTTTACTCACATGGACGCAGGCAAACAATTTATTTTGCTACAAATTTTAAATGGCAGAAGAGTGAAACAATTTCACAGCTTGACAGTTCTTTATACCTTAAGCACCATTTTCTCACTAGCAAAAAGCTTGTAGAAACACAAATTGTGGACTGAGGTGAGAAAATTAATTGTGCAAGAGGCCCAGCAATCACTTCTCTAGTTGCCCACAGAGTTCTCGGGTACACCTGATCAAGTCCTGGGGATTTATCCACCTTTACCCCTTTCAGGACATCCAACATTCCTCCTCCTTTTCCAATTTAGAACTTCAACTTTTAGATCTGGTCTATCCTTTTCCATCACTATTTTAAACCTAATAGAATTATGGTCGCTAGCCCCAAAGTGCTCCCTCACTGACGCCTCAATCACCTGTTCTGCCTTATTTCCCAAGTGTAGGTCAAGTTTTGCACCTTCTCTAGTAGGTACATCCACATACTGAATCAGAAAATTATCTTGTATGCACTTATCAAATTCCTCTCCATCTAAACTTTAACACTATGGCAGTCCCAGTCCATGTTTGGAAAGTTAAGATCCCCTACCATAACCACCCTATTATTCTTACGGATAGCTAAGATCTCTTTACAAGGTTGTTTCTCAATTTCCCTCCGACTATTAGGGGGTCTATAATACAATCCCAATAAGGCCATCATCCCTTTCTTATTTCTCAGTTCCATCCAAATAACTTCCCTGGATGTATTTCCAGGAATATCTTCCTCAGTACAGTTGTAATGCTGTCCCTTATCAAAAATGCCACTCTCCCTCCTCTCTTGGCTCCCTTTCTATCTTTCCTGAAGCATTTGTATCCAAGAACATTAAGCTGCCAGTCCTGCCCATCCCTGAGCCATGTTTCTGTAATTGCTACGATATCCCAGTCCCATGTTCCTGACCATGCCCTGAGTTCATCTGTCTTCCCTGTTCGGCCCCTTGCATTGAAATAAATGCAGTTTAATTTATTAGTCCTACCTTGTCCCTGCCTGCACTGACTGTTAGACTCGCTTCTGTTCTCAACTTTAACAGTCTCAGATTGACCTCTTTCCTCACTATCTCCCTGGGTCCCACCACACCCCACGTCCCCCTCCCCACTTACTAGTTTAAATCCTCCTGTGCAGCTCCAGCAAATTTCCCTGCTAGTATATTATTAGATTAGATTAGATTAGATTACCTACAGTGTGGAAACAGGCCCTTCGGCCCAACAAGTCCACACCGACCCGCTGAAGCGCAACCACCCATTCCCCTACATTTACCCCTTTACCTAACACTACGGGCAATTTTAGTATGGCCAATTCACCTGACTTGCACATCTTTGGACTGTGGAAGGAAACCGGAGCACCCGGAGGAAACCCACGCAGACACGGGGAGAATGTGCAAACTCCACACAGTTATATTAGTCCCCTTCCAATTTAGGTGCAATCCGTCCTTCTTGAACAGGTCACTTCTACCCCAAAGGAGATTCCAATGATCCAAAAATGTGAATCCTTCTCCCATACAACAGCTCCTCAGCCATGCATTCATCTGCTCTATCCTTCTATTCCTGCTCTCACTCGCTCGTAGCACTGAGCGTAATCCAGATATTATTACTCTCGAGGACCTGCCTAATTCCCTGTAATCTCCCTTCAGAATCTCAACCTTTTCCCTTCCTATGTCATTGGTTCCAATGTGAACAATGACCTCTTGCTGGCCCCTCTCCCCTGTGAGAATATTCTGCACCCTGCCTGAGACATCCTTGATCCTGGCACCAGGAAAGCAAGACAGCATTCTGCTTTTTCGCTGCTGGCCACAAAGACTTCAGTCTATACCTCGAATTAGAGAATCCCCTTACACAATTGATCTTTTGGAACCCGACGTACCCCTCGTTGCATTATAGCCAGTCTCAGTACCAGAAACTTGGCTGTTCATGCTACGTTCCCCTGAGAAGCCATCAACCCCTACATTTTCCAAAACAACATACCTGTTTGAAATGGGTATATCCATAAAAGACTTTTGCAGTAGCTGCCTACCTCTCTTGCCTTTCCTGGAGTTAACTCATCTGTATGACTGTATAAGAGACTTTCCCCTCTTCCTATAACTGCCATCCATCACATACTGTTGCGGTTGCAAATTCCTCATCGCTTCTATCTGTCTCTCCAACCGATCCATTCGATCTGATAAGATTCACATCCAACAGCACTTATGGCACATATAATCCTCAGTAACCCTTAAACTCTCTTTAAACTCCCACATCTGACAAGAAGTACATAACACACTAATAAAGGCCATTTTTGCTTCTTCACAATCTACAGTCCCAGAAAATAATACCGTCTCATTTCCCTCCAAATACTACCCCAGGTTAAATTAATGGTTATGGTTTATATTTTAAGTTTAATCAAGAGACATATCTCCAAAAACATATTATCAAGAAAGAACCCACTCTACTCCCTACTGCAGATTCTCTGTAGGCCAAACTTAAAATAATGATTAACTTATCTGATTCTGTGCTGTTAACTTCGCCCAACAGTTCCTCCAAGATCAGTTGTAACTTTCACTGTTTGTTAATTTTCCCAGATGCACTCCGATGTTCAAGGATACATAAATTTAAACAGCAAAGGCAGTAACTGTGTAGGTCTCTCTCTCTCTCTCTCCTGCATGACCTCACCTCTCCTGCTTCCTTTGTCTTTTCTTCTCCCTTTTAACACTTGTTGTTTTGACTTTTTTTCCCAAAGTTCCAAAACAATGCAGCAGCATATAAAACAGTAATTGCTGATACTGGAATTTCTAGCACTTAAATACCTCAATAAAGGAGCAGCTGTTGCAGCCAGAAATTTTTCCCGTCCTCCATCTTGGATTATCCAGAAAGGGGTGGAGGAGTTGCATTACTGGTGAAAGAAGATTTTACAGCTCTGCTGAAAGAGGGCACTATGCAGTGAAGCAATATGGGCAGAGCTTAGAAATAGGAAGAGTGTGGCAACAATGTTGGGACTGTACAACAGACCTCCTAACAGCGAGCGAGATAGAGATACAAATATGTAGAGTGATCATAGAAAGATGCAGGAGCAACAGGGTGGCAGTGATAGGAGATATTAATTTTCCCAACATTGATTGGGATTCACTTAGTGTTTGAGGATTGGATGGAGCAGAATTTGTAAGGAGCATTCAGGAGGGTTTTCTGGAGCAGTATGTAAGTAGTTCAACTCGTGAAGGTGCCATACTGGACCTGATGTTGGGAAATGAGCCCCGCCAGGTGGTTGATGTTTCAGTGGGGAATTACTTTGGGAATAGTGATCACAATCCTGTAAGTTTTAGAATACTCATGGACAAAGAGAGTGGTCCAAAAGGAAGAGTGCTAAATTGGGGGAAGGCCAACTGTACTAAAACTCATCAGGAGCTGGGGAATGTAGATTGGGAGCAACTGTTTGAAGGGAAATCCACATTTGATATGTGAGAGGCTTTTAAAGAGAGGTTGATTAGAGATTAGGAGAAATATGTTCCTGTGAAAATGAGGGATAGAATTGGCAAGATTATGGATTATTTTCATTGGAAAGAATGCATTTGAGGGAAGACCTGATTGAGGCCTACAAAATCATGAGAGGGGAAGACAGGGTGAATAGCAAGAACGTTTTTCCCAGAGTGGAGAATCAATTACTTAGGATCGTGAGTTCAAAGTGAGAGGGGAAAAGTTGAGGGAGGATATACATGGAAAATTCTTTACGCAGAGGGTAGTGAGTGCCTGGAATGCATTGCCAGCGGAGGTGGGAGAGACAGGAACGATAGCATTATATAAGATGTATCCAGACAGATACATGAATGGGCAGGGAGCAAAGATCCTTAGAAAATAGACAGCAGATTTAGATAAAGGATATGGATCGGTGCAGGATTGGAGGGCCAAAGGGCCTGTTCCTGTGTTGCAATGTTCTTTGTTCTCTTTGTTCTTTGTAAGAAGAACAGTAAAAGGCAAACTATTCAATGCCTCGTGGGATATCAGATATCACCATGAGTTAAAATTTATTGTTTGTGTAGGATGGGATTTGGGAGATCAATAGTATAACCTTGAGCAGGAAATAACAAAAAAAAAAGCTGGTTGAATGATGATGAAACGACAATAAAGTAACAGATGATATGGCAGTCAAAATGGGTTTGCAACTTAGTAAATTATCAAAAAAAGCATATTCTTTCATTCTGCAATGTTTGGTTTTTATGGTTGATAAAAGAACAAAAAAACTAGGAACAGGAATAGGTAATTCCTTCAGCCTTAAGCCTTTTCCGCCATTTGAAATGATTATAGTTGATCTCATCCGTCTGCAATCAATCTTCCTACCCACTCTCCACAAACTTTCAAACCATTACTAATTAAAAGTCTCCATAAATTTAACTCACTATCCCAGCATCGATCACACTCTGGGGTAATGAATTCCACAGATTCATGATGGTTTGAGAGAAGACACTCCTCCTCATTTCTGATTTGAATCTGTCAACACTTAGCCAAAAATCGTGACCTCTCGTTCTTGATCACCCCAAATTCGGATTCATTAATTTTACATCAACTTTGTCAATTCCCGTTAGCATCTTATTTACCTCAATTAGATCTCCTCTCATTCTTCTAAACAGTATAGACTGAAACTGTTCAATCTTTCTTTATAAGGCAAAATTCTCATCTCTGAATCAATCTGGCGAACCTCCTCTGAACTGCCTCCAGTACAACAACATCCTTCCTCAAGTGAGGGGACCAAAACCGTACACAATACTCCAAGTGCATTCTCACTAATGCAGCAACATTTCCATACTTTTGTACCCTTTTCCTTTAGAAATAAATGCCAACATTTCATTTGCCTTCCTTATTACCAGCCATAGCTGCATACTAGCTTTTTTGTGCAATTCATGAATGAGGATATGTAGGATAGATAACCAAAATGGATAAACTCACATTTATTCACGTTATCCACTGTGTGAAGTTTGCACATTCTCCCCATGTCTGCGTAGGTTTCCTCCAGGTGTTCTGGTTTCCTCCCACAGTCCAAAGATGTGCAGGTCAGGTGAATTGACCATGCTAAATTGCCCATGGTGCTAGGTGCATTAGTCAGAGGGAAATGTGTCTGGGTGGGTTACTCTTTGGAGGGTTGGTGTGGACTAGTTGGGCCGAAGGGCCTGTTTCCGCACTGTAGGGAATCTAATCTAATCTAAAGTTCATCTATCAAATTGTGGACTATTCAACTAACCGATCCATATCCATTTATAAATGTCATAATTCTTCATTGTAACTTACTTCACATCTATTTTAGGTGCAAATTTGTCTACCACACTTTCTATTGTGACATCCAAGTCAATAACAAAGATTGTAAATAGTTGGGGACCAAGGACTGACCCCTGTGGTACACCAATGGTTACATCTTGCTAACTAGAGAAAAACCCATTTATCTAGATTCTGTGCTTTCTGTTGGTTAGTCAATCCTCTAGGCAGCATGGTGGCTTGGTGATTAGTACTGCTGCCTCACACTGCTAGGGACTGGTGTTCAATTCCTGCCTTGGATGATTGTCTGTGTGGAGTTTGCACCCTTGTCTGCGTGGGTTTCCCCTTGGTGCTCTGGTTTCCTCCCACAATTCAATGATGTGCAGGTTAGGTGTATTGGCCTTGCTAAATTGCCCATAGTGTTTGGTGCATCAGTCAGGTGTAAAATGTTGGGAAGTATGACACTGGGTGGGTTACTTTTCGGATGATTGGTGTGAACCTGATGGGCCGAAGAGACTGTTTCCACATTGGAGGGAATCTAATCTAACAAAGCCAACAAATTATCTCTAACTACATGTGATCTTACTTGAGGAATTAACATTTTGTGTAGCCCCTTATCAAAGCCTTTTGGAAGTTCAGATATACTAGTTATAGATAACACGATTATCCACATTATCCAAATTGTTTGTTACATCTTCAAAGAACTCTGGAAAATTAGACAAATATGGTTTACACTTCATAAACCCACACTGACTCTGATGGATTGTATTTTCCAAATGTCCTGTTATTATATCCTTAAAAATGGATTCTGACAATTTCCCAATGACACTTGTTAAAGTAACTGGTTTGGAACTTCCTACTTTCACCCACCCTCCCTTTTAAAATAAGGCTGTTAAATGAATTTTTCTTCAATTCACTGGAATCTTTCCTGCCTCCAGGGAATTTTTGAATTTTATAACCAATGGATCCAATATGTCTGTTGTCACTTTCTTCAAGACCCTAGAATGCAGGCCAGTAGACCCTTGTGACTTGCTTGCTTTCAATTTCAACAATTTGTTCAATACTTTGTCCCTTCAGATGATGATTGTTCTAAGTTCTTCCCTTTCTACTACCTCTACATGACCAGGTACAAAGTTACTATTGGAATAGCACTGATGTCCTCCACCAAAAAAACTGAGGCAAAATATTGATTCAGTGACTCCGCCATTTCTGTGTCCCGAATTTAACTCTTTTTCTATTTATATACGACTAGATTCCCTACAGTGTGGAAACAGACCCTTCGGGGCAAAAAGTCCACACTGACTCTCCAAAGAGTAACCCACCCCCCCTCTGACTAATGCACCTAGCAGTATTAGCACAATTTAGCATGGCCAATTCACCCGACCTGCACGTCTTTGGATTGTGGGAGGAAACTCACGCAGACAGAGGAGAATGTGCAAACTCCACAAAGACAGTTGCCCAAGGCTGGAATCAAACCTGGGGACCCTGGTGCTGTGAGGCAGCAATGCTAACCACTGAGCCGCTGTGCCGCCCATTATGCACTAGTTTTCTTTTCGCAATTTAAATAAAGAAGTTTTTTAATAAGCCTTTCTTAATCTTAAAATTCTCTGTAGTAACTTGAAAAGCTTTCCAATCCTCCAGCCTTCCACTCACATTTACAAAATAGCATGCCTCTGTTTTTGTCTTTATATTATCGTTAATATCCTTGTTTAGCTATGGATTTTTTTCCCCTCTCTCCAAATCTTTCTTCTTTTCTGACAAATATTTTATTTGAGTGCAAGTGAGTATCTCCGTAAACATCTGTCACTTTCATCAACATTTTGTCTTCCTATCCAATCCACTATGGCCAGATCTATCCTCATGTCTATGTAACTACATTTGCTTAATTCCAGAATGCTACGTGGGACTCCAGTTTGTTGCGCTCCAACTGAATTTGAAATTCTAGCATGTTATGATCACTCTTCCCTAGAAGATTTGTTTGTGATGGGATCATGAATTAATCCCACCTAATTGTACAATACCAAATCTATAATACTCTGCTCTCTGGTTGGTTCACCCACATATTTCTCCAAGAAACTATTTTTATTACATTCAATGAACTCTCCCTCGAGGCAACTATAGTTTTATTTATCAAAGATAATGACAAGAAGGTTAGATCTTTCCATTCCTTTGTTAAGGGAACCATTCAAAATTATTGGATCAAACTTTGCTTCCTGATTCTCATGCTTTTGAAATAACACAAACCTACAGCTGCATAGCTTCCTGAACTGTACAGTTCAGGTCAGAATGCTGAGGGTTGAGATTCCCACATCAACACCAGCGTTGAAAGAAATAGAAAGGAATGGAAAATTTATTTTGTTTGTTCTTGCACTGAACTTTCCACTAAAAGTATTATAGGTCATAATTTTATCCCTTGGTGTATCTTAACTTATAACCACGATTCTCCTTTGTTCATAATTGGAGATATAGCCATACACCTAATTGACAGAGCATTTGTGCTTTGTAGGCTCAATCTTTTGAAAGTTATTTTCAAATGGCATTTTTTAAAAAGTCAATTTAGTTATTTTGACAAGGCCAGCAATTATTGATCATCTCTTGATTTCCTCAAAGTAGTGACGGAAAATTGTTGCAGTCAATTTCTGGAAGGTTTTCCTACAATGTTGTGAAGCAGAATATTGATCTAATGGAAATTATCAATGTCAGAATGGTTTGTGGCAAGGAGGAGATTTTGAAAATTGTAGAGTTCTATTGTGGGTGCTGTCTTTGTCCATCTAGATATTGGAGAAGTGGGTTTAAAATTTGAGAGTGAACTTTCTTGGTGAGTGCATGGGAACAGCATAAATTCAAGGCTGTTCTGTTATCAACAACGGGTCAAATTCTGAAAGTCCTGGTCTAACAGCATTGTGGGAACACCTTCACCATACTGTAGCTGTAGATAGTATACATCATAATCATGAAAAGAGTTGTGGAAGGGAGGTACGTTTTAAGCTAGTGGCTAATTAATAATCAGATGAACTGCCTTGTCCTCAATGGCAACAGGTGCTTTAAAATTGTTGCACTCATCCAACCAAGGACAGAATATTCCAGTATACATTTGACTTGAAGCTTGTATATAGTAGAGAGCTTTAGGATTCAGAAACAAGAGTCATTCATGGAGTATATCCAATTATCAACTTGTCCTAGCAGTCATGGACTACACCCAGAGTTCTAAGGGAGACAGCTGAAGAGATAGTGGAGACATAAGTGGTATTCTTTCAGGCATTGCTAGAATCAGGGTGGGTCCCAGATGACTAGAAAGTCACTAATGTGACACCCTGTTTAAAAAGGGGGTAAGGCAAAAGATGGAAATTTACAGATTGATTAGCCGTACCTCGGTTGTGGGTAAGATCCTGGCATTCATTGCGAAGGATGAGATTTCTGAAGACTTGGAAGTGTATGGTAAAATAGGGCAAAGTCAGCATCGAGAATATGGTGCTAGAAAAGCACAGCAGATCAGGCAGCATCTGAGGAGCAGTACAATCGATGTTTTGGGCATAAGCCCTTCATCAGGAATTCCTGATGAAGGGCTTATGCCCGGGACATCGATTCTCCTACTCCTCGGATTCTGATCTCTAGCATCTGCTGTCCTGACTTTCTCCTGGAAAGGTCAGCATTGCTTTTTCAAGGGGTGGTCACACCTGACAAATCTGCTAGAATGCTTTGAGGAAGGAATGAGCAGGTTAGAACAAGGAGAGCCAATGGATGTTATCTACCTGGACTTCAACAAGGCTTTTGACAAGGTGCCACAAAGGAGGCTACTGAGTAAGGTAATGGCCCATGGTGTCAGAGGCAAGGTGCTAGCATGGATAGAAGCTTAGCTGTCCGGCAAAGAGCAGAGAATGGGGGTAACAGGGTCTTTCTCAGGATGGCAGCCAGTGACAAGAGGTGTTCCACAAGGACTAGTGCTGGGACCACAACTTTTCACTTTATACATTGATGACCTATAGGAAAGAACTTCATTTCCTGGCTAAATTTGCAGATGATACAAAGATAGTTAGAGGGACTGGTAGCATTGAGCAGCCAGGGAGGCTGCAGAAGGATTTGGACAGGCTAGGAGAGTGACCAAAGAAGTGGCAGATGGAGTACAGTGTGGCAAAGTGTGAGATCATGCACTTTGGAAGGAAGAATAAAGGCATGGACTATTTTCTAAATGGGAAAAAAATTCAAAAGTCTGAAGTGCAAAACATACTTGGGAGTTCGAGTCCATGATTTTCTCAAGGTAGGTTTACAGATAGAGTCAGTAGTTAGGAAGGCAAATGCAATAATGGCATTTATTTTGAGAGGACTTAATATAAAAGCAGGGATGTACTTCTGAGGCTCTATAAGGCTTAGGTCAGATCACACATTTGGAGTCACATGCGCAGTTTTGGACCCAATTCTCAGGAAGGATGTACTGGTCCTGGGGGTGTTCAGAGGAGATTCACGAGAATGGTCTCAGGAATGAAAAACTTAATACATGAGGAATGTTTGAGGACTCTGGGTTTATACTCTATGGAGTTTGGAAGAATGAAGGAGGATCTAATTGAAATATACAAAATACTGAATGGGCTGGACAGAGTAGATGTTGGTAGGATGTTTCCATTGGTAGGAGAAACTATGAACTGTGCGCATAGCCTTAGAGTAAAGGAAAGATCTTTTAGAACGGAGATAAGGAGCAACATCTTCAGCCAGAGAACGGTGAATCTATGGAATTCCTGGAACAGAAGGGTGTGGAAGCCAGGTCATTGAGTATATTTAAGATTGAGATAGATAGGTTCTTGAGTATCAAGGGGACCAATGATTACAGGGAGACAGCAGAGGAATGGGAATAAGAAATGTATCAGCCATAATTAAATGGTGGAGCCGACTCAATGGGTTGAATGGCTGAAATTTTGCTACTATGTCTAATGATCATTGCAATTATGTGGTGGCCTGATTTAGTACTTGATCAATGGCAACATTCAGGATGCTGCTGGGTCAGGATTCAATGTTAGTAAATTCATTGAATGTAGTTCGTTGGGACATTAGGCTTTCTTATAGGAGATTGTCATGGCCTAGTATTTGTGCAATGGAAATTGTAATTGTCACTTATCTACCATGACAACACATTGTCCAGGGCGTGTCACTTGATTGTATGGACTTTTTTATTGTGAGGAATAATGAAAGGAGTTAAAACAATACAACTGACCAAAATCAACTTTGTTGATGACTTTATGATGGAGGGGATAAACCAGACAATGTGTGCTACATATAGTTATAGAATCACTCCGGTGCTAAAAGGGGCTATTTGGCCCATTGACTCTGAATTAACCCTTGCAAGAGCAAGCCATCCAGACCCCTACCCTATCCCTGTACAGTAATCATCTGCAGGGATATTCTGGGATTTGGATGATTATCCTTCAAAACCACATCCTCTAGTTTGTATCAGAGTCCAGCCACAGGAGAAAGTTCTCTTCAGATCTACTGAGAGCAGTTTCATTAGGACCCTGAGTGGCAACACTAGGTCAAATGTCAAAAGCTACATTGCTGTCAAGGTCAGTCACTTCTAATCACCAGTCTCATTCAGCTTGTGTTGAGGTCTGGAGCTTAGTGTCTTTTGGGAACTAAACTGTACATTGGTGAATAGTTCAGTTGTGTATAAACGTCTATCTCTAATATATGGACAACTCATCTGAAAGGGCAGCAATTAGCTCGCTTGGATTTTCCTTATGTCTTTTGGATAAGACACGGTGGCACAGTGGGCGGCACGGTGGCACAGTGGTTAGCACTGCTGCCTCACAGCGCCTGAGACCCGGGTTCAATTCCCGACTCAGGCGACTGACTGTGTGGAGTTTGCACGTTCTCCCCGTGTCTGCGTGGGTTTCCTCCGGGTGCTCCGGTTTCCTCCCACTGTCCAAAGATGTGCGGGTCAGGTGAATTGGCCGTGCTAAATTGCCCGTAGTGTTAGGTAAGGGGTAAATGTAGGGGTATGGGTGGGTTGCGCTTCGGCGGGTCGGTGTGGACTTGTTGGGTAAGTCTAATCTAAGTCTAATCTAAAAAAAAGACATTCCAAAAAAAGTGTTGGATAAAGTCCAGAGTTGCATTATTTTGGAACAGCTTAGCTCTGGTATAGTTCTAAAGAACAGATCTCCAGTCCCATAGTCAGGATAACGTCAGCATGTGTAGTTTTTTCCAGGTCCATCATTGCAAATCAGACAATTTGTGATGTTATGTAGGGTACAACAAATTTACTATAGATTGGGATTGTGATGGTGAGGACTTCCTGAAAATCATCGCAAGTTGATTACTTACATTCCCAGGCTAGTCTGTACCATTGTTGGGAATGGGGACATTCATTAAAATTCTTTATCCTGTTAATGCTTAATTGGGCAGCACAGTGATTCAATGGTTAGTACTCCTACTTCACAGTGCCAGGGACCCGGGTTTGATTCCAGTCATAGGTGATTGTCTGTTCTGAGTCTGAATGGCCTTCCACCTTCCACAGATGAAAGATCTGCAGGTTAGGCAGAATGGCCATTAGTGTAGCCATAGGAAATGCAGGTTTACAAGGATAGGCTTTTTGAAAGGTCAGTATGGACTTGAAGGGCTGAATGGCCTGCTTCCATACTGTAGGCTTTCTATGTATTTATGTTCATCTGGATATAAAATTGTACGAAAAGTTGTAGAATTCTGACTTGATGCATTGTTTTGATATCACAAAATGCAGATTGGCTTACAATCACAACTTTAGACAAGAATTAGAACTTAGGTATCATTCCTGTGGAAGACATGAATTGTATCAACCATTTTAGATTCGCATGCCCCTTGTTGGTACCTTGTAATGAATGGCATTGAGCACAGCATCGGATAACAGGTTCCGATTTTAAAAAAATATATGAACTTGCAATTAGGAAGAATACACCTACTGGGAAGAATCTTTAAAATAACCAAAAAAGCCATATGCATTTAACATTTGGCAAATTCAACTCAGCTGAGGTTCTGCACCACGATGACCAGGCTCACTGCTTGACTGGCTCTGCAATTCTTTACAGCTACCTCTCCACAAAAAAAAAATTGGAGTTATTTACACACTGTGAAAAAAATTACACAGCATTTTATAAACACAGCGTCCTTGCAAAGTAGTTGCACAGATTATTCACCATCAAACACCAGCTGTCATTTTTCTGAATGGATAATTGCCAGCAACTCCTTTGTGCATGGCAACCAGAACCAGAGCTGAAGAGTTTACATGATTTAAATGAAAGCAAAACTTACAGCCTTGTCTGATGGAGGAAAATCAGTATAGTAACATGAGAGTGCATGAATTGTCACATACCCTCATACCTCAGCAGCTCAAGTCTCTTTGGAGACCAAAATTGTTTTATGTTCCATTGCTTCTCAGAGCTTAGGGTATCAATAGCACTTATAGTTCTTGTGATTCAGCAATGTCTCATACAAACTTAACATCTGTGAACAGCCTAACTAAGCAGTTTCTTCAATATACTGAACTGGGGAGTGTTTTCGTACTAGAAACCAAACTGTGCTAAAGGCTGACATAAGGTTACTGTCTCATTTAATGAATCATATATGCTTCATCTTATCAGCCTTATCATGTCTGAAAATGGAAAGCATTGCAGCAGAGTGAATGGTTTTTGTTCCCAATTAGTTTAGCAGAAGAGGTCTGATAGTTCAGTTTGTTTGTAGTTGACAGTCTCATATACTTCATGATATGTGAACGACCACCAAGATTGATTTAGTTCTGCTTAGACATACTCCAGCACACTTTCCCTAATACCTTATCAGGGTTTTTATCAAAATAAGACCTGATAAGGCTCACTAATACTTGCCAAATCTGCATTTTTTCAAAATACTTTAATTTTCTGTTGTTCATCCATCAAAGCTGTAATCGGTTATGATCTGACAGAGTTTTGTCTGTGTGGTACAGGAAAAGGGATTCTGGGAATTAAGGGTTTTCAACTCTGATAGTTTATCAACTTGGAGATAGCGAGAGGATCTTTTCTCCATGGCTTCATTTTTTTCTTTATCCTGCCAATGCTTCCTTTCCTTCCTCAAACTGTGGATTTGACCCAGAAACACACACACTGCAGCCATTTTGAATTCTCTTTTTCTTATCAGGGTAACACAGGCTTGCATCATCTTTTCCTCCTCCTGACAGGGGTTACAACAATGGGCTTCGATACTGCTGCTAAACATTTGCTTCAAAAACCCTGCCACAGGCACAGATTAACAGGAAAATAGATGGCTGCATGCAAAACAAAACATTTTTCAGAATGTCTCAGTTTGATTAATGGAGCAATGACAAGGGCCACTTTAATTTTAGTGCAGGTTTTTCTATTCCACTTATCATGTAGGACTATCAATGAATAATTTGGATTATTTACTACAAGCTGCCACAGTTTACTGTTTTTGCTGTATGCCATCAAATTTAAATTATTCAAGTTCTTCACTTACTGTGCAAAAAAAGGTATTTTGCCAATTATAGCTTTGATATGTGCTCTACCATGAGCTGATGTGAAATTTAATCAATGTAGCATTTACTTATTTTTAAGGTCCTGTTTCCAATTTTTATTTTTATCCTCCTGCAGACACTCTCCAACATACTTTTGTAAAAGAGTAAATATTTAGTTTGTAAATATTTATTTACCCCACTTTTCTGTGGGATACCTGTGGAATCATCTTTGCTGTCTGTTGTACATTTGGCCTGATAAGTTCAGAATTTAGACTCAAGTAGTAGGGTCATTCTCAATTTAAACTTCAAGCACGTTGTCATCTATTTAGTCCCTCGTGTTCTGGGAATGTCGGTTTGAATCCCACCATCCTAGATGTGGAATTTTGAATTCAATAAAAATCTAGAATTTAAAGCAAGTCTAATGGTGACCAAGAAACAATTGTTGTAAAAACCCATCTGGCTATTAACGCTCTTCAGGGAAGGAAATTTGACACCCTTATCTGTTCTGGCTGAAGTAAGACTCTCGACTGGTCAACTCTTAACTGCCCTCTGGATTGGCTTAGCAAAGTGCCTGAAATAAAGCTCTAATATTTGAAATGAAATTAATCCTAGATTAGGTTCAGAAAAAAATAACTTAAATTAGTGCCAGAGAGAGAGAAAAAAATTAAATAAATCATGTAAAAATTAGATGCCTTCTATTGCAAGTATGAGCACTCAACTTCAGCTCATAGTGAATTAGGAAGCCAATGGTGTTGTGAAAGCATTTTAGAAGTTTAAGCAAAGGAGTAGATTGGCATTCAGTCAGCCTCTAAAAAGTATTAGAGGAGAAGATTGGGGAATGATGAGGATGAAAGTAAGATCCCAGGCAAAGTTCTTGTAGAAAACAAACACAGAGAAACTCAGCCTGTCTGACAGACCTGTCCTGAAGAACAGTAATACTGGGATACGGACCAACTTCATTTCACTCAGACTGTACTGATAAATCTTTCTTGGAAACTTGAAACAAAATGGGTTATCCAAAGAAAGATCCCATCATAAAAAGTAATGCCATGATGACAGCAGACCAGGACCTCTAATTTAACAGCTTAGAACATCCTAAATCAAAAAGGCATGCAAAAGAAAACATACTAACTGCATGTTAAAATTACTGAATATCACCAGGGTTGACCAATTGCTTACCTCAGTAAACCATGAAAGGATGGAGGCGCCACTGAGATTTCAGGGTAGTACACTCTTTGATAAATGCTCTCCTAATGAAGCAAGCTAAGTCTGACACTAATATTTCCAGTATTTTAATGAGGTGGTTGGATGCTATGAAGAATTTGAGTATCACATCACTATTAATCCTGAGAAGAAAATAGTAGTTCATCCCCAGTGCAAATTATTAATAGAACTTAATGAGAACCTCAAACAGATGGGGAAAAAGAAAGCGATTTCCAACATTGCAGAGTACATTGATAAGGTACATTCCATCATCATGAGAGATCACATGCAAACATAACATGAATGAATTGAAATTAATTAAGTTAAAAACAAAGAATGACAGATGCTGGAAATCTGAAACAAAACAGAAGTCTTGGAGAAATTCAGCAGATCTGGCTGCAGCTGTAGAGAGAAAAACAGAGTTAATGTTTTGAGTGCAGTGATTCTTCATCAGAATTGAAATTTACTGGAAAGAGATTTGAGAGGAGTTTTGTGAGTAGAGTACATGGAGAGAGATATAAAAAAAGGCAAACAAGGTAATAGCTGATTGTAAACTGACAGGGTGCTAATGAGAAGCATGAATCATTGAAAGTGTGTTGGCTTTATTGTGAGTGACCCATACAAAACAGGACATAGTCGGGGGGGGGGGCGGGGGGCGGGAGGTCACGTCCTGTACTTGTTAAACTCAATGTTGAGTCCTGAGGCTGGAAGGTACTTCAATAGAAAATGAGGTGTTATTCCTTCATGAACGGATTGAAATCAGATAGGTACTGAAATTCTCAAAGCCAAAGCGAAAGACACAAAGAGTACTTGACAGAAAAGAAAGATAGCTAATGTGGGAAAGTCATGTAACTAAAGCTAAACACTTAAATTATTCCATGATGAAAGTTAGAGTGAGAGAATAAAGTTGCTGACTGAAAGCTGTGCAGCACATAGTGGAAGAGGTACACGCTTTAGAGTTAGCAGAGGAGGCATCCAAGAGCGAGAGACTACACTTTCAGAGCAGGTGGTGATGTAATAATGATGTTGCTTGGTTACAAACTCAGAGGCCTAGGCTAATGTTCTGAAGGCACAGGCTCAAATTTTGTCATGGTAGTTCCTTGAATTATTCAATGAATAATTCATAAATATAAAGCTGGTCTCAGTAATAGTGAAAACAAGAATGATTACTGATTGATGCATAACACTGATGTAGAAAGTAAAGGCAATCTGGTTTACTACATGATACTCTAGAACCAAAACAATGTGGTTAACTTTAAACTTCAAGAATGTTGCCAGATGTGGAGGGTTTGAGCTATAAGGAGAGGATGAATAGACTGGGGTTATTTTCCTTGGAGGGTTGAAGGGTGCGGGGTGACCTTCTAGGACATAAAACATAGAACATCACAGCGCAGTATAGGCTCTTCAGTCCTTGATGTTGCGCCGACCTGTGAAACCAATCTGAAGCCCATCCAACCTATACAATTCCATTCTCATCCATTTGCCTATCCAATGACCATTGAAATGTCCTCAAAGTTGGTGAGTTTACTACGGTTGCAGGCAGTACGTACTATGCCTCTGTTAATCTCTGAAAGTTGCCACCCAGGTAAATAGTGCTGTGAGGAAGGCATATGGTGTACTGGGCTTTATTGGCAGAGGAATTGAGTTCCGGAGTCCTGAGGTCATGTTGCAGTTGTATAAGACTCTGGTGCGGCCTCATCTGGAGTATTGTGTGCAGTTTTGGTCGCCATACTATAGGAAGGATGTGGAAGCTTTAGAACGAGTGCAGAGGAGGTTTACCAGGATGTTGCCTGGAATGGTAGGAAAATCTTATGAGGAAAGGCTGAGGCACTTGGGGCTGTTCTCATTGGAGAAGAGAAGGTTTAGGGGAGATCTGATAGAAGTGTATAAGATGATTAGGGGTTTAGATAGGGTAGATACTAAGAACCTTTTACCGCTAATGGAGTCAGGTGTTACTAGGGGACATAGCTTTAAATTAAGGGGTGGTAGGTATAGGACAGATGTTAGGGGTAGATTCTTCACACAGCGGGTTGTGAGTTCATGGAATGCCCTGCCCGTATCAGTGGTGAACTCTCCTTCTTTATGGTCATTTAAGCGGGCATTGGATAGGCATTTGGAAGTTATTGGGCTAGTATAGGTTAGGTAGGATTCGGTCGGCGCAACATCGAGGGCCGAAGGGCCTGTACTGCGCTGTATCCTTCTATGTTCTATACTCTCTGCGTAAAGAAACTACGTCTGACATCTGTCCTAAATCTATCGCCCCTCAATTAAAGCTATGTCCCCTTGTGCTAGCCATTGCCATCCAAGGAAAAAGGCTCACACTGTCAAACCTATCTATACTTCTGATTATCTTATATGCCTCAATTAAGTCACCTCACAACCTTTTTCTCTCTAACGAAAACAGCCTCCAGTCCCTCAGCCTTTCCTCGCAAGATCTTCCATCCATACTAGGTAACATTCTAGTAAATCTCCTCAGACCCCTTTCCAAAGCTTCCACATCCTTCCTATAATGCTGTGACCAGAAATATATGCAATAGTCTAAGTGTGGCTACAGCAGAATTTTGTACAGCTGCAGCATGATCTCATGCTTCTGAAGCTCAATCCCTCTATCAATAAAAGCTAACACACTGTATGCCTTCTTAACAACCTTATCAACCCTGGGTGGCAACTTTCAGGGATCTATGAACCTGGACACTCAGATCTCTCTGCTTATCTACACTACGAAGAATCTTAACATTAGCTCATTACTCTGCATTCCTGTTACTCCTTCCAAAGTGAATCACCTCACACTTTTCTGCATTAAACTCCATTTGCAACTTCTCAGCCCTACTCTGCAGCTTATCCATGTCCCTATGTAACCCACAACATCCTTTGGCACTGTCCACAACTTACTGACTTTTGTGTCATCCACAAATTTATAACCCAACCTTCTAGGCCCTCATCCAGGTCATTTATAAAAATGACAAACAGCAGTGGCCCCAAAATAGATCATTGCAGTACACCACTAGTAACTAAGCTCCAGGATGAACATTTCCCATCAACCACCACGCTTTCCAACACTTTTCCCACACCAAAAGTAAGGCTCACAGGTCTATAATTGCCAGGGTTGTCTCTACTCCCTTTCTTGAACAAGGAAATACTTGCTATGTTTTCACAGTATTCCTGTAGACAATGACAACATAAAGATCAAAGCCAAATGCTTGGCAATCTCCTCCCTGGCTTCCCAGAGAATCCTCGGATAAATCCCATTCACCCAGGAGACTTATCTATTTTCACACTTTCCAGAATTGCTAATAACTCCTCCATGTGAACCTCAATCTTATCCTGCATCTCAGCATTCTCCTTGACCACATTGTCTTTTTCTAGTGTGAAAAATATTCATTTAGCACTTCCGCTATCTCCTCTGACTCCACACACAACTTCCCACTACTACCCTTGATTGGCCCTAATCTTACTGTAGTCATTCTTTCATTCCTTATATACCCAACATGATGCCTTTTAAATGAGTTTTTCTTTGATCCTATCCACCAACAACTTCTCATGTTCCCCGGCTCTTCTTAGCTCTCTTTTCTGGCTAACTTGTAACTCTCAAGCGGCCTCACTGGGCCATCGCATCTCATCCTAACATAAGCCTTCTTCTTCCTCTTTATGAGAGATTCAACTTCCTTAGTAAACCATGACTCCCACTTTCAACCACTTCCTCCCAGTCTGACAGGTACATATCTATCAAGGACCTGCAGTCCTTGAATAAGCTCCACATTTCAATTGTGCCCATCACCGTCCCCACTCTATTGATCCTAAATCTTGACTAATCACATTGTAATTGCTTTATAGAGGTTTATAAAACCGTGAGTGGCATGGATAGGGTAAATGGACAAGGTCTTTTGCCTGGCATGGGGAGTCCAGAGCTAGAGGACATTGGTTGAAGGTGAGTGGGAAAATATTTAATAGGGACCTAACAGGTAATTTTCTCAGTTAAAGGGTGGTGCATGTATGGAATGAGCCACCAGATGAAGTGATGGAGGCTAGTACAATTGCAACATTTAAAAGGCCTCATGTTGGGTATATGAATAGGAAGGATTTAGGAGGATATGGGCCAAATGCTAGCAAATGGGGCCAGATTAATTTGAGAAAACTGGTTGGCATGGACACATTGAACTGAAGGGTCTCTTTCTGTGCTGTACATCTCAAAGACTCAATAACTGCCATCCGCAATAAGCATTTATTTCAATGGCAATTAGGTATTGGCAACCAATGCTGTCATGAAGGAATAAAAATAAAACTTCAGATTAAAGTTTGAACAGCATATTCCTTAAGCAGAAGGACTTGAAAAAGAAGAAAAATGGCCACGTTGAATGCTAAAAACAAATTAGTAAACTGCATTTGCAGCTTTATGCTATATCACAGTCAAAGAATGATTTATTGGAGACCAATAATAAACTAAGAGGAATGCTGGGACACCAAAAACAGGAAATATGAAATATAGGAAGTTGAAGTTGTGGTGGAAGAAAGCCAAAGGAAAATATGTGCATGGAATGGTTGTATATTAAAAACAATTGCAATGTGGATTTGGAAAAGAATGCCAAAGACCTAATCTAATGCATTGCTTTAGCTCAGAAGTAGTCTAACATTTTTCCATCAACTGAAGAAGGGCTCATGCTCGAAACAGCGATTCTCCTACTCCTTGGATGCTGCCTGACCTGCTGCGCTTTTCCAGCAACACATTTTCAGCTCTGATCTCCAGCATCTGCAGTCCTCACTTTCTTCTATAACATTTTACCAAGTAAACAATGCTGCGAATAATGTTTTTGAGAGAAGAAAACAAGCTATTAAAGGGCTCTTCAATTTAATTATAAATGTCAATTGTTAACCCTCTTTTGTTTAGACATGTGAGATTGCTGCCTCACAGCGCCAGAGACCCGAGTTCAATTCCCGCCTCAGGCGACTGACTGTGTGGAGTTTGCACATTCTCCCCGTGTCTGCGTGGGTTTCCTCCGAGTGCTCCGGTTACCTCCCACAGTCCAAAGATGTGCGGGTTAGGTGAATTGGCCAAGCTAAATTGCCCATAGTGTTAGGTAATAGGTAAAATGTAGGGGTATGGGTGGGTTGCACTTCGGCGGGTCAGTGTGGACTTGTTGGGCCGAAGGGCCTGTTTCCACACTGTAATCTAATCTAATCTAATCTAAAAAAAATGATATTTTTATAGATTGGAACAGTTAACATTGATGTATAGGTACCGCATTTTTTTTAATGATTAGGCATAAAAGTATGGTCAGTAAAAGTAAAATGTAAAGCCACACAGGGTTTCTCTCTCATCAGACAGAGAGAAATAGTACTGAATTTAACCTGAAAGTCACTATGCATCAGGCAAGGGATGAGGTTGAGAAGGCATGGTAACTTCAGTTGGTAAAGGAATTAAATCCATGCAGTTGGCATCACTCTGTATCATAAACCAGCTATCCAGCTAAATGAGCTATCCCTGATGATAAAATAAACCTAAAGTCACCAGACTCCTAACAGACCATCGAATTATTTTCTCATTAGAGACAGATATGTGGTGGTAGCTTAACCTGAGTGTCACTGCACTTCAGACAAAGCGAAAAGTTGAGAAGGAGAGTCATTCATATTAACCTCAGCTGGTGCAGGAATTGAAACCATGCTGCTGGCTTCACTCTGCATCAAAAAAACAACTCCCAACTAACTAAACAAACCAAAACCCAAAATGGCAACTTCAATATTTGAGTCAAACGGTGTGCTTATTGCAGTATTCTGGGTGTCACATTTGTAAACATCATATTATCACTGGAAAGCTGTCAAATTTACTAGCTTCGGCAAAACTAACAAACAAAGCTAGCTCCACCAGAACTCATAATTTGTTCAGTTGTAAATTATTTGTAGAATAAACCTGTCTATCAGTATATAACTGTTATGGTCTCAGATACAGAATTTACACCACAAATCCAACCAATGGCTCAACCTGTATATCTTAAGATGCAATGCATTATTTTAGATCATAATCCTGAGACACTTACGATAGATCTATTTAGAGATAGAGAGAAATAACAATAGAAGCATGCATAGCATTGTATGTCATCAGCAAAATAAAAGGAATCAAGCTTGTGTAAAGGCAATGGTAGTTTGATTCTACCAGTTAAAGCTGTTATAAAGCATGTCTCATTGACATTCAAAATCAGGCACACAAGGGCCAAAATTTTCAGGCATGGATTGAGTGGAACACCCATGGAAGGGTTGGAACATAGGCCATAACCCAGGCAGACTATCTTTCTACCTAACATAAAACCTCTCCAGAATAATGATAATCAAAAACTTTGGAGACATGTCTATGGAATTCTTCACTGTGAGCTACACTGTAGCCTCTGAAAGGTCCAATAAATATTTCCTGCCTAAAATAATTGGTCTCAAACAGATGGAAAATAGACTATTCTGTCTTTTTTGGTTAAGGGTTTTAAAAAAAAACTTACCTCTTTTAATTTTTAAAATTTATTTGTTGGTTTTTGTCATGGCTTGCTAAGCCAGCATTTTTTGCTCATCCCTAGTTGCCCTGTTGAGCTACCATCTTTTGCAGGTATACCTACAGTGCTTGTGGGCATTAGGTCCAAGATTTTGACAACAACAAACAAACAATAACAATGAAGGAATGGCAATATATTTCCAGGTCAGGATCTAGAATGTTTTGGAAGGGAATTTGCAAATGGTGGTGATCCCATGTGTCTGCTCTCTTTGCCCTTCGAGAAATCATGAGCTCAGAAGATGTTTTTGAATGTTTCTTGGGAAGTAGTTGTGGTGCATCTGGTGGAGATTATCGACTTTTATTTTAAAGGCAAAGTAAACAGAATCTTAGCAGACTATATCACTGCTCTCTCATCAGAGAGAAACAACAGGTTGTGGCTTAACATGAGTGTTGCCATACCTCAGGTGAGGAATGAGGTTGAGAAGAAGAGTCCTTCATGGTAATCTCAGTCAGTACAGAAATTGAAATCACACTGCTGATATCACTCTGCATCCTTAACCATCCATAGAACCAACTCAGCTAACCAACCGCCTTCTGCTAGTGTATGTTAGTACTGGAGAAGGGAAATGCAGAAGCTGGAGGATTTAGTGCCAAGTGGGCTGTTATGTTTTGGTTTGCATGGTAATAAAAGTAGAATACTGCAGATGATGGAAATATGAAATCAAAACAATGGAGAATCACGGTAGGCATGACAGCATCTGTGGTGAGACAAAAAGAGTTAATGTTTCGAATCCAGTATGACTCTTCCTGAAGTTCAGAAGAAACTGTATCCATCTTGAAATGTTGTCTCTGTTTCTCTTTCCATAGATGTTGCCAGATCTGCTGAGTTTATCCAGTATTATCTCTTGGTTTACATGATGTCAAACTTCAAAGTATGTTGGTGCTGCACCCATCCAGGCAAATGGGGAATATTCCATCACACTCTTGGGTTATGCCTTGTATGCGGTGGACAGGCTTTGGGGAATCTGGAGGAGAATTACTCACCACAGAATTCCTAGCCCATGACCTGGTATTTTTGTTACATTATTTATATCCTGGTCCAGTTCAGCTTCTGATAATCAGTTCAAAAGTAACACCCAGGGATTGATAGTGAGGTATTCAGCAATGGTAAGGACATTGAATGTAAATTATTAAATTCTCTTATTGGAGATGATTATTGTCTGATTTGTGTGTTATGAAGTTACTTGCCACTTAACAGGTTAAGCTCAGATATTTTCCAGGTTTTGCTTGCATATGAAAATGAATTAATTCAACATCTGAAGAGTTACAACTAGTGCTGAACATTGTGTCATCATTGATAAAAATGCCCACATCTGACATTATGATGGAGAAAAGTCGTTGAAAAAGCAACTGCAAAAGTGTACGTCTAGGACACTAGTCTGAGGATTCTTGCAGAGATGTCCTGGAACTGCGATGACTGATCTCCAAACACCACAAGCTTTTCCCTTGTGTCAGGTATGATTCTAACCAATGGAAAATTTTCTTCCAGTTCCCATTAATTCCTGTCTTGCTAGGGTTCCTTAGTGCCACACACTATCATATATGGCCTTGGTGTTAAGGACTCCTTCAAAATTCAATCTGGTATCCCAAATGCCACCAACAAAACTGCCTACTGCTCCTGGTTTGTCTGTGCATTTGCATATTACTAGCTGATGCTATGGGGTGCTACATGCAATAGTTAGAATGGATGAGCATGAGCCTTGATTAAAGGTGGTCGAGTGGCAGAAACAGAGTGAATGTGATGTATCAGGGAGGAGCTGCTAATCCTAAGTCTTGTGGAGTGCAATAGTTCATTAATCTTCTTCTTGAGCACCTGGGCGTTCCTCCAAACTATGGACAGCACAAAAACTCAGGTGGCAACTTTGGGTCAGGATCTGGGGTTATAGTGTCCTTTGATGGTTCTGAGGAAAAAGGGCAATCCTCTCTGGCACTCTTTCCAGCAGGATCTCTTGGTCCTTTCCTGACAACTGAGGAGGCAGCCATATCCCTTAGACAGCCCTGCTCACTTGAACTGGGAATGGCTATTCCTGGCTCACAGTTTAGGTTTAAATATGGTATGGGGCAGTGTGAACACTGGGTGGGGTTCTGGCATAAGCAAGCACTTCTGCCACAGGTGGGGTCAAGATTGCGCAGAGTCAATGATGTTGGAGGCATGATGCATATCTAATAAGGTGAGCATCGCAAACTTGTAAAGAAAACTGGCCAGGATCCACAGAAACAGGTTTTCCAGGAAACTGCCTAGAAGTGATATTTAGCTAAATTGTGGGGAAATTCAGTCCAATATTTTCTTGTGAGGTAATCTAGAGCTGAGGTACTGTTTATAAATAACAGACTGCACAGTTAATACTAAGATGAATCATAGAATGTCAAGTGTGGAAAGAGGCCATTCAGCCCATGAGTCTGCATCAACTCTCTGAAGAGCATATCACCCAGACTCAAGACCCCAGTCAAAAGTGTGGTGCTGGAAAAGCACAGCCAGTCAGGCAGCATCTGAGGAGCAAGAGATTTGATGTTTTGACCATAAGCTCTTCATTTGGAATGTTCATCTAACCTGCACATATTTGGACGTGGAAGGAAATCTGTGGATGACATGGTGACTCAGTGGTTAGCATTGCTCCCTCACAATCCCAGGGACTTGGGTATGATTCCAGCCTTGGGTGATGTGTGTGTTGAGATTACATGGTCTCCCCATGTCTGCATGGGTTTTCTCCCATAATCCAAAATGTGCAGATTAGGTTCATTGAACATGACAGGATAGATACAAAAAGGTTCATAATCTCAGAATAAGGGGTCACACATTTAAGACAGAGATGAGGAGAAATGTCTTCTCTCCCCGGGTTCTGAACCTGGGGAATTCTTTACAACAGTGGGCTGTTGAGGCTGGGTCATCAAGCTTATTCAAAGCTGAGATAAGCATATTTTTAATCAGTAAGGGAAGGCAAGGTTGCAATGTAATGGTCGAAAAGCATATTTGAGGGTTATCAGGTCAGCCATGATCTCATTGAATAGAGGAGCAGACTCAATGGGCTGAATGGGCTACTTCTGCTGTTATGTCTTATCGTCTAATAGACCACCAGTATCGTAGAACAAAAGGCAAAGGAGTGATCATGATGGTGAACAAGATGGAGAGGTCCAGACAGTATGAGGAAGTGTTATATTGAGATGTGAGTGACGATTGAATTTAATTAATTGAATTGAATTGAATTAGCTTTATTGTCACATATACTGAAGTGAGTACAGTGAAAATTTTACAGTGACTGCATTACAGTGCCATCTTAGATACAAAGGTACCTAGGTACAGACACTTAAGTTCAAATTTTTAGGGAACAAAAGAAATTAGAAAAGTAAAAAAAAATCCAGAATTATATGTCCTAGGAATAAATTATAAAAAAAGGAAGTAAAACATTCAAAATATCAGTCTTTCTGACCCAGTCCATGCTGGCACCTAGAATCAAGAGAGATTTCTGCTACCTTATTGTCCTATATAATGAGGACTTGTGAGGCTATTCAATTTGTTTTTCATAAGAACAATAAGCATAACATTTTGAAAGACATGAAACTTCTGAATGTGTTGTTCAGAGAAACTTGTGTGTAATTGCATATGGAATACAAATGTATAGCATACATGCGCGGCAAGCAATTAAGAAAGCAAATTCAGGTTGGGTTCAATGAAAAGGGATTAGAGTCCAAAAATAAAGATTTAGGGTTACAATTAATGGACTTTGCTGAGACCACACATAGGATAATTAAGTGGAATTTTGGTCTCTATTATTAAGGAAGGATATAGTTTGATTAGATGTGCTAAAACAAGGTCCATGAAGAGTTGTAGAAGACGAGCTGGGTAAATTTATATTCCCTGCAGTTTAAAAGAATGAGAGGTGGTCTCATGTAAACATTAAAGAATGTGAAGGATAAAATAGATGTTCAGAGTTTGTTTCTACAATGTGAGTAAGGTTAAGGATCAAACATACAAAACTGCGATGAGGAACAGTTTATTCACTCCAAGGATTATGAATCTTTGGAATTCTCCACTCCAGGGGCTTATAGATTTTTTTTGTCCAAAGATGTGGACATCACTGACTAGACCAACATTTATTATCTATGCCTATTTGCCCTTGAGGAAGTTCTGGTGAAATGCTTTCTTGAACTGCTACACTGCATGATGGGGTGGCTCACCCACAGTGTTGTTATGAAGGAGGTGTTAGGATTTCGATCCAGCAACATTGAAGGAACAGTAACATACTTTTAAGTCAGGATGATGAGTGGCTTTAAGGGGAACCTACAGGTGCTGTCCTTGTCCTTTTATATGGTAATTGGCATTGGTTTGGAAGATGCTGTTTTAGGAGCCTTGGAGAATTTCTGAAGTGCATCTTGTATGTGGAACACTGTGCTGTTACAATGCATTCTCTGAGCCATCATTGAATATATTTGGGGTCCCATAGGACCACAGCGTGGTTTACATCAATGATGTCAACTTGAATGTAGGAGGATTGTAGAAGTTCACAGATGATACAGAATGTTATGGGGTGGTAAATAGTAAGGAAGGTAGTCTTAGATGACATGAGCATGCAAACAGGTTGATCAAATAAAATGATCAGTGGAAATCAATCTAGATAAATGTCAGGTGAAGCATTTGGGAATGACAAACAAGGCAAAGGAATATATGACTAATGGTGGAACATTGGGAAGCAGCAAGGATCAGAAGGACCTTAGTGTACATATACACAGTCCCTTAAGGTTTAGGACAGATGGATAAAGTGGCTAAGAAGGCCTGTGGAATATTTGTCTATATTAGATGAGTCATGGAGTTTTAGAGCAGGGAGGGTATGTTAGAATTATATAAGATAATGTTTAGGCTACAGCTATGGTATTGCGTACAGTTCTGTAATCCACATTCTAAGATGGATGTGATAGTACTACCAAATTTAATACAACTACTAGTTCCATTCTTGCCTTTATCTAAATTACCAATGCAAACATTAAATACTAGAGGTTATAGGAGAACCTGCAGACATTCAGGCAGAGGTTTGAGAGCCAAGAAGCAATAGCAGAGAGGAAATCTGTTCCCACTGGAGCAGTTCTGATGAAAAGTCACTCAACTGGAAATATTAATTCTCCACTGATGATCCCTGACCTGCAGAGTTTTTCAAGCATTTTGCTTTCTAATTTCAGGTTTCTGGCAACTGCAGTATGTTTTTAAAATAATTTCCTGATATGTTTGCATTGCAGACAAACAAATGTATTCTGCGATGGCTTTGAATGTATGGTGGCATGAAGTTTTGTGTTGGCAATAAACATTGGGTGAAGAGGCACAACCATCTGAAAACTAGCCCAGCTAACTGGAAATAAATAATATTTTTTAAAAATCTTGAATTATGCATATACTTCCATCCAAAAAACTTTACTTCCTGCTGTAACAACTTTGTACACCATGGTTATCTATCAAACTACAGATTCTTGCTACACAGGAAGTGTGTAGCCTTTTGTGCCAATGCCAGTTCTGGAGTAACTTGTCCAGTTAGTTCCATTCTCTGCTCTTTGGCAATTACTGTATTTTCCATTAGAATTTGTCATTCAATTAAGCCATATTATCTGCCTCAGTGTAGCTGCTAGCTCTGGTCACTTAAGGAGCATTATCACATTGTGCAGCAAACATCTGAACTGTATTCCAATTCCATTGTCATTTAATAATGAAACCCAGCATTATACATTGAGTACTGTATATACATTATCAAGATTGGAAGAATGGGAGATGATTTCAATGAAACTTACAAAATATTTAAAGAGAAAGACAGGGTGGATGCAGGTAAGATGTTTCTCCCAGTTAGGGAGTTTAGAACCAGGATGTACAATTCAAGAATAAAGGGTTTGACACTTAGGTCCGATATGAGACCTTATTTTTACTTGGAGGGTTGTGAACCTTTGGAATTCTTTACTATAGAAGGCTATGAAAGCTCAATCTTTGAGGATGTTTAATGGGATGGGAAAATGTATTGATGTGTTCAGTTGGCCATGATCATAATGAATGGTAGGATAGAATTGACAGGCCGAATGGCTTATTCCTATTCCCATGCTCCTTTGCAAAAGTCGGGAGTGTGTTGCTAAAAAAGCATAGCAGGTCAGGCAGCATCCGAGGAGCAGGAAAGTCCACTGATGAGGGGCTCCGGCCCAAAACATCGATTTTCCTGCTCCTTGGATGGTGCCTGCTCCGATGTGCTTTTCCAGCAACGCACTCTCAATTCTGATCTCCCGCATCTGCAGACCTCACTTTCTCTTTTGTAAAAGTGGCTACATTAGGGTCATGAAGTATATAATGTTATATTCTAAAAAGGTGAATAGATCAATGATTCTTGGGCTACTTTTCCACTGCTATACTAGTTTAATTCAAGGAATAATATATGTGCATACTCTAAAGTGATTAAAAATTTGGCGGCAGCTTCTTCATACTGCATTAATATAGCATAGTGCCATGTGTTTTGTACATTAACTGAAGAGCAGGGAGTAAGGGTTTTCTTATCACACAATATTCCCTCCGGTTTATGAAATATGTCATACTAAATGTCAATTAGAGTTGAATTTGCAACTAACATAACATCCTTTCAGCCCTTGTACTTTGAAGAGATAACAGGCTAGAAATGACCAAAACACTTATCCCTTACTTTAATGCAGACATTAGCTGCACACTTGTTAAAACAGGTAGCAAAGACAGCGCAGAAACTTTGCAATGACTGCTGATATAACTGATTGCAGCATATAACCTGATCTAAGCAGACCAATAAGTGACTTTACGCCTGAGCTGGGAGTTGCAGATTAATATGTCTGTATTATAGGGGAGGTAAATTATGGTTTGAGATGGATGTTAGGAAAATTATTTTTTGTGGGAAATGACTCCTAACATGGCAGAAAGCGAGCTTCATAATTTGCTGAGACTGGATATTTCCTCTAGTCTGTCAGTCCAGAATGTGCGAACTTTTAGGGGCACTATTTTAAAATTAGGAGCTCCCCTTTCATGACAGGGATTAGGGCAAATTCTGTCTCTCTGAGCTTTGTGCGACTTTGGAACCCTTTGCTTCAGAAAGGGTGGAGGTGGTTCATTGCAAAATTTTAAGACCGAGATGAATAGATTCTTGTTAGGCAAGGGAATTAAGGGTTATTAAGGTAGATACTTCAATATAAACAGATCAGCTATGATCATATTGAATGCAAGTAGACTTGAAGAACTGAATGGTTTCTGTCTGCTACTATTTTAAACATTTGTATATACATCATGATGTGAGCGTGTATCTTTAGTTACTCACCAACTGTCTCTGCAACCCTACTCTTGTTCTTTCTACTTTGAGATACTCAAGCACTGAAATCTTGATGGGCAGTTGTACTAGAACAAGAGGACAGTGCTAAAGAAACATCATCAATCACTTTCCTATTCACAGATGCCAACTCAGATACTGCTGGTACTGTAGACAATAATTTAGAGATGATGCGCATGTGCTGAAACATTGGGCATAAATGTTCACAAACATAGGAATAAATAAGGGCAAAAAAAAGAGGCAGGGCACTGGAGAGTAAGGTTGCACATAGGTTCTATTGCAAAAGATTTAAATTAAGAATTCATTAGTCTGATGAGTCAAATGAGGTTGATGAACATGTACAATGAAATTCAGGCTCAATGCCTAGGAGCATTGAAGAGTATAGCACCAACTTTGCATCGAGTTTTTTTGCAAAGCTTAGCTTGCTGCCCAATTAGTTCAGACTGTTGTCATCAGAGTTATAGATATTGGTGATCACAAGTTGTGGTGATATTCTGGAAAGTTGTTCACAGATTACTAGGCTTACAAAGGTATTGCCTTGAGGTGAGAAAAATGTAGTTTTAATGAGACCCAGGGCAATATGTATGGAGGTAAGGCTGATAGGTGAGCAGATGACAGTTGCAAGTGAATGCAGCAAGGTAGTGACAGATATTGGCAGCGAAGAATTTTGTGGGTTATGAACCTTTATTCATTAAGCTCCTTCCAGATTGGAGCAGGTAATATCTCTCTAGCATGTCCCATTTTGTTATCTGCTATTACGCAAAGAAAGTAATTGGGGTCCTATTTTCCAAGGGATTTGAATATGCCTCTGTTTTTTAGCTCAAGAGAAACAACCAGAGCCTGAACAGAACTTCAGCAAGGTACTCTTCTGAGCTTGGAATGCTTTGTGTATGAAATTGGGGTCACACATGTAGAGTGGCCTGTCAACTAACTGTGCAATATTTTTTGCTGTAGTTACTATTTTATGTTTATTGTACTGTTCATACTGACTGTTTCCTGCCTGTTAATTTAAGCCTAATTGGTTTTGATTTGTATTAGAGTAAGAGTTACAAAAGGAAATCTTTATTAAGTTTTTGTTTATTTGGGGGTAATTTCGTGATTTATTTTGGTCTATGCAACCCCATGGGATTTTACACACTGTTCATTGCAAATGTCAAGAGGAATTGTCTCTTGAACGACCTGAGTGAGTGTCTTCCTGTTGATAGCGCTTTGACCTCTCCCCTCCCATCTTAGAACATAGAACAATACAGCACAGAACAGGCACTTCTGCCCTCAATGTTGTGCCAACTTGTGAACTCAGCTTGCCCCTCTAGACCATCCCAAAATCATCTATGTGCTTATCTAAGGATTGTTTAAATCTCCCTAATGTGGCTGAATTGACTACATTAGCAGGTAGGGCATTCCACACTCTTACCACACTCTATGTAAAAAACCTTCCTCTGTCTTAAATCTATCACACCTCAATTTGTAGTTATGCATTCTCATACAAGCTGACGTCATCATCCTAGGAAAAAGTCTTTCACTGTCTACCCTATCTAATCCTCTGATCATCTTGTATGACTATCAAATCTCCCCTTAGCCTTCTTCTTTCCAATTAGAACAGACCCAAGTCTCTCAGCCTTTCCTCATAAGACCTTACCTCGAGACCAGGCAACATCCTGGTAAATCTCCTCTACATCTTTTCCAATGCTGCAACATCCTTCCCGAAATATGGCGACCAGAACTGTACACAATATTCTAAGTGTGGCCGCACCAGCGTTTTGTATAGTTGCAGCATGATATTGTGGTTCCGGAACTCAATCCCTCTACCAATGAAACCTAACACACCGTATGCCTTCTGAACAGCATTAACAACCTGGGTGTCAACTTTCAGGGATCTATGTGCATGGACTCCAAGATCCCTCTGCACATCCACACTACCAAGAATCTTTCCATTGACCCAACTCTGCCTTCATGTTATTCTTCCCAAAGTGCATCACCTCACATTTAGCTGCATTGAATTCCATTTGCCACATCTCAGCACAATTTTGCAGTTTATCCAAGTCCTGCTGCAACCTGTAACATTCTTCCAAACTGTCCACTACTCCACTGACTTTAGTGTCATCTGCAAATTTACTAACCCATCCACCTATGCCTGCGTCTACGTCATTTATAAAAATGACAAACAGCAGTGGTCCCAAAACAGATCCTTGTAGCACACCACTTGTAATTGGACTCCAGGCTGAATATCTTCCATAAACCACCACTTTCAGAAAGCCCATTTCTAATCCAAACTGCTAAATCACCCCCAATTCCATGCCTCTGCATTTTCTCCATCCGCCTACCACGTGGAACCTTATCAAAGGCTTTATTGAAGGTAATATATACCACGTCAACTGCCCTACCCTCATCTACATGCTAGGTCACCTTCTCAAAAAACTCAATGAGGTTTGTGAGACACGGCCTGCCCTCGACGAAACCATGTTGACTATCTGAAATCAAATTGTTGCTTGCTAATGGGTATTGTCTACAAAATTCACTGCAGAAATTCACCAAAGATCCCAAGACAGTACCTACCAAATCCACAACCATTTCCATCTAGAAGGTCGAGGACAGCTGATATATGGGAATAACAAGTTCCGCTCCAAGCTACTCATCATTCTGACTTGGAAATATATTGCTGTTCCTTTGCTGGGTCAAAATTCTGGAGTGTAGTCAAGAGTGTGGTGCTGGAAAAGCACAGCTGGCTAAGCAGCATCCAAGGAGCAGGACACAGACAATTCAGGCAAAAGTCCTTCATCAGAATGGCTCCTGATGAAGGGCTTTTGCTTGAAATGTCAATTTTCTTGCTCCTCGGATGCTGCCTGACCTGCGATGCTTTTTCAGCACCATACTCTTGACTTTAATCTCCAGCATCTACTGTACTCACTTTCTCCTTCTGGAATGGAGGTAAACCCAACAGCAGGTGGACTGCAAAGATTCAAGAAGGCGGCTCACCACCATCTTCTCAAGGGCAACTGGGAAGGGCAATCAATGCTGGCCAACCAGTGATGCTTATACTCCGTGAATGAATAAAAAGAGAAAAGATGCTGTACAGCAAGGATAGAACCAGAAGTGTGCACATGCTCTGCTGATGTCATTTTGAATGCAAAATGTCACTTAAAGCATCAAAAATCTAGATGCTAAGTGACCAAACATAGAGTCATAGAGCTGTGCAGCATGGAAACAGACTCTTTGGTCCAACTCATTCAAGCTGATCAGTTTTCCTATATTAATCTAGTCCCATTTGCCAGCATTTGTTCCATATCCCTCTAAACTCTTGCTAGTCATGGACCTATCCATATGTCTTTTAAATGCTGTAATTGTACCAGCTTCTACCACTTACTCTGGCAACTCATTCCATAGATGCACTACCCTCTGCATGAAAAAGTTGTCCTTAGGTCCCTCTTAAATCTTTCCCCTCTCACCTTAAACCTATGCCCTCTAGTTTTGGACTCCCCATCTCTATCCTTACCTTTCATGACTTTATAAACATCTATAAGGTCACCAATCAGCCTCCGATGCTCCAGGGAAAAGAGCTCCAGTCTATTCAGTCTCTATAGTTCAGAACCTCTAATCCTTGCAGATATTTTCTGAACTCTTTCAAGTTTTGCACTATCTTTCCTATAGGGAGACTAGAATTGACTGCAGTATTCAAAAGTAGCCTAACCAATATTCCGTACAGCCGTAATATGACCTGCAAACTACTGTACGCAATGCACTGACCAATAAAGGCAAGTGTACCAAATGCCTTCTTCACTGTTCTGTCTATTTCAAAGGAGTTATGAACCAGTACTCCAAGGTCTCTTTGTTCAGCAACACTCCCCAGGATCTTATCATTAAGTGTATATGTCCTGCTTTGACTTGCCTTTCCAAAATGCAGCACTTCGCATTTATCATAGTGGCACAGTGGTTAGCACTGCTGCCTCACAGTGGCAGAGAGCTGGGTTCAATTCCAGTGTTGGGCAACTGTCTGTGTGGTGTTTGCATATTCTGTCTGTGTGGGTTTCCTCTGGCTGCTCCAGTGTCCTCCCACAGTCCAAAGATGTGCAAGTTAGGTGAATTGGCCATGCTAAATTGCCTGTAGTGTTAGGTATAGGGGAATGGGTCTTGGAGGGTTGGTGTGGACTTGTTGGGCTGAAGTAATCTAATCTAAACTCCATCTGCCACTCCTCGGCCCATAGACCTATGTGATCAAGGTTCCATTGCACCCTGAGATAACCTTTTTTGTTGTCCACTGCACCACCAATTTTGTTGTCATCTGCAAACCTACTAACCATACTTCACTTCATTGCCCTTAATGTTTAAGGTGATTATAGGATCTAAAGCCTGCAGCTGAGTAAATTACATTAACACAAAAGCATGGAAAATGCTTAGCAGTTTGGGTATCATTGGCGCTGTGAAAAACAGAGCCTTGGTTTCAGAGCAGTGCCCTGAAGCTCGACTCCTGATCAAAGACCAATGATCTGAAATATTAACTCAGTTTTTTTCTCAACATATGTTAGCTGTCTTTTTACATGTTTTCCAGCATTGTACTGCTATTTTACAGCATCTATGGTACTTTTTGCTAGCCTATTGCTCCATTCCTTTCATAGGCAAGGTGCAATTCTTAAGGTCAGTCTGCAAGTTGCAGTGGCAAAATACATCCTCATTGGGGATGAAAGGGAAGGAGCAGACATGTGAAATGGTGCATTTTATGAAGGCGATTGAGAATCATAAAAAAAAATTAAAAGGTACAGTTTTAAAAGAGATGGTGGATAGGGGTGTACTTTTCCACATTGTTTTAAAATGGTGGTGCAAGTTACGGTAGTTATTAAAAAATAAGTAGGGGGGTCATTAGCTGTATTTCTGGAGGATGAGAGTTACAAAACAAGGAAATTATGCAAAATCTTTATAAGGATTTCACCGTGTTCAAGTTTGAGCTTTAAGAGTGGCATGGCCTTGGAAAGGGTGCAGAAAGGATGTGCTGGAATGGTAACAATTTACATGGTGTCTTTGACATAATAAACATTTCACCGCTTTTCACAGAAACAGTATAAAATAAATAACAAACTGCAAATCCCACTCTTGGAGATATTAGTGCACATAAAAAAATGCTGCTCAAATAAGTAGGTTTTAAGAAATGTTGAAAAGGAGAAATGCGAAGTCGAGACATGAAGGAGGGTCTAGGCAGTTGATATCTGATGCAGTGCCTTGGATAAAATCCAGGATGCTCTAAAGGTCGGAATTGGAGGGAATGCAGATGTCTCAGAGATTTGTACGGTTGAAGGAGATTCTTCAATGTCTAGATACAGATGCAAATGCAAAGGTTGTCACATGGACATCTGGTGGCTATCTGTTTGGCTGGCAGCACTTGGAGGTGGAACATCTTCTCAAGGTAGATAATAGGCCTGCCTCAGCCTAATTAATGCTCCTCATGGGGTTAACCCACTGCAGCATGGCTGTCAACAGTGACAATTGCCCACTCACCATCCCATCCAGCCATGAGTTTACAACCATGGGCCCATGGACAATGGGGTCCAACTGAACCCTGCTTCATAATTCAGCCTAGATGCCATGTCTCATTGCCTAGAGTTCAGACAATGAGCAGTACTGGCTATCTTGATTTCACATAACACATAGTGCTAACAACCATAAAGTCAGGTAATACAATAACAGACATTGCATATGGTTAATGCTCCCAAGTTCAGTCAATCCACTATTCTTATAGCCCAATATAAAATCAATACATTGTGGTAACAATTCAGAATCTAGACAATACCTAGAACCATTGGAATTGCAGCTGAGTATTTACCAATTGAGTCTTCTCAACCATTCACGATAATCATGCTTCTTCTGCGTCAATATATGTGCCATATATGTGCCTTTCCCTCATATCCCTTTAAGTTTTTGGAGACAACGAACTGATCAAGATCAATTGTTTGTTACCCGTGCCACGTGATAGAGAGTCAGGAATAGGGAGAGAGAACAGTTAAATGCGTGGCTACAGGGATGGTGCAGGAGGGAGGGATTCCGGTTTCTGGACAACTGGGGTTCTTTCTGGGGAAGGTGGGACCTCTATAAACAGGATGGTCTCCACCTGAACCTGAGGGGCACCAGTATCCTTGGGGGGAGGTTTGCTAGTGGTCTTTGGGATAGTTTAAACTAACTCTGCAGGGGCATGGGAACCTGGACTGTAGCTTTAGGGTACAGGACCTTGAGTGTAGGGAGGTTAGGAACAAGGCATCGATCTCGAAGGAGGGTGCCGGTAAACAGGAAGGTGGCTTGAAGTGTGTATACTTCAATGCCAGAAGTATAAGAAATAAGGTAGGTGAACTTGCAGCGTGGGTTGGTACCTGGGACTTCAATGTTGTGGCCATTACAGAGACGTGGGTAGAACAGGGACAGGAATGGCTATTGCAGGTTCCAGGGTTTAAATGTTTTAGTAGGGTCAGAGGTGGGGGTAAAAGAGGGGGAGGTGTGGCATTGCTTGTCAAGGATAGTATTACAGCAGTGGAAAGGACGATGGAAGAAGACTTGCCATCTGAGTAGTTTGGGCTGAGGTTAGAAATAGGAAAGGTGAGGTCACCCTGTTAGGAGTTTTCTACAGGCCTCCCAATAGTCCGAGAGACGTAGAGGAAAGTATTGCAAGGATGATTCAGGAGAAGAGGGAAAGTAGCAGGGTGGTTGTTATGGGGGACTTTAACTTCCCAGATATTGACTGGGAAAGCTATAGCTCGAGCTCGTTAAATGGGTCGGTGTTTGTCCAATGTGTGCAGGAGGGTTTCCTGACACAATATGTTGACAGGCCAACAAGAGGTGAGGCCATACTGGATTTGGTTCTAGGTAATGAACCAGGCCAGGTGTTAGACTTGGAGGTAGGTGAGCACTTTGGGGACAGTGACCACAACTCGGTGACTTTTACCCTAGTGATGGAGAGGGATAAGTGTGCGCTGCAGTGCAGGAGTTATAGCTGGGGGCAGGGAAATTATGATGCGGTGAGGCATGACTTAGGATGTGTGGATTGGAAAAATAGGCTTCAAGGGAAGGACACAAATGATATGTGGAGCTTGTTCAAGGAGCAGTTATTGGGTGTCCTTGATAAGTATGTACCAGTCAGGCAGGGAGGAAAGGGTCTTGTGAGGGAGCTGTGGTTTAGTAAGGAATTGGAATCCCTTGTAAAAGGGAAGAGGGCTGCCTATGTAAAGATGAGGCGTGAAGGTTCAGTTGGGGCAATTGAAAGTTATAAGGTAGCCAGGAAGGATCTAAAGAGAGAGCAGCGAGAAGGGGACATGAAAAGTCCTTAGTTGGTAGGATTAGGGAAAACCCTAAGGCTTTCTATAGGTATGTCAGGAATAAAAGGATGACTAGGGTAGGTATCGGTCCAGTCAAGGATAGTAGTGGGAAGTTGTGCGTGGAGGCGGAGGAGATTGGAGAGACACTAAATCAATACTTTTCGTCAGTATTCACTCAGGAACAGGACATTGTTGCTGATGTGAATATTGAGTCACAAATGATTAGAATGGATGGCTTTGAGGTATGTAGGGAAGAGGTCCGGGGAATACTGGAAAGGGTGAAAATAGATAAGTCCCCTGGGCCTGATGGCATTTATCCTAGGATCCTCTGGGAAGCTAGGGAGGAGATAGCGGAGCCATTGGCCTTGAATTTTATGTCGTCATTGTCTACAGGAATAGTGCCAGAAGACTGCAGGATAGCGAATGTGGTCCCCTTGTTCAAGAAGGGGAATAGGGACAGCCCTAGTAACTATAGGCCAGTGAGTCTCACTTCTGTTGTGGGCAAAGTCTTGGAGAGAATTGTAAGGGATAGGATTTATGAACATCTGGACAAGAATAATGTGATCAAGGATAGTCAGCATGGTTTTGTGAAGGGCAGGTCGTGCCTCACAAACCTTATTGAGTTCTTTGAGAAGGTGACCAAGGAAGTGGACGAGAGTAAAACAGTAGATGTGGTGTATATGGATTTTAGCAAGGCGTTCGATAAGGTACCCCATGGTAGGCTAATGCAAAAATTACGGAGGTATGGCATTGAGGGTGCATTAGAGGTTTGGATTAGGAATTGGCTGGCTGGAAGGAGACAGAGGGTAGTAGTTGATGGTAAAGGTTCATCTTGAAGTGCAGTTACTAGTGGTGCTCCACAAGGATCTGTTTTGGGACCATTGCTGTTTGTCATTTTTATAAATGGCCTGGAGGAGGGGTTTGAAGGCTGGGTGAGCAAGTTTGTGGATGATATGAAAGTCAGTGGAGTGGTGGACAGCGAAGAAGGATGTGGCAGGTTACAGCGGGATATAAATAAGTTGCAGAGCTGGGCAGAAAGGTGGCAAATGGAGTTCAATGTAGCTAAGTGTGAAGTCATTCACTTTGGTAGGAGTAACAAGAAGATGGATTACTGGGCTAATGGTAGGCTACTTGGTAGTGTGGATGAGCAGAGGGATCTTGGTGTCCATGTACACAGATCTCTGAAAGTTGCCACCCAGGTAAATAGTGCTGTGAAGAAGGCATATTGCATACTGGGCTTTATTGGTAGAGGAATTGAGTTCCGGAGTCCTGAGGTCATGTTGCAGTTGTATAAGACTCTGGTGCGGCCTTATCTGGAGTATTGTGTGCAGTTTTGGTCGCCATACTATAGGAAGGATGTGGAGGCACTGGAACGGGTGCAGAGGAGGTTTACCAGGATGTTGCCTGACATGGTAGGAAGATCGTATGAGGAAAGGCTGAGGCACTTGGGGCTGTTCTCATTGGAGAAAAGAAGGTTTAGGGGAGATTTGATAGAGGTGTACAAGATGATTAGGGGTTTACATAGGGTTGACAATGAGAACCTTTTTCCGCGTATGGAGTCAGCTGTTACTAGGGGGGTTTAAATTAAGGGGGGGTTGGTATAGGACAGATGTTAGGGGTAGATTCTTTACTCAACGGGTTGTGAGTTCATGGAATGCACTGCCAGTATCAGTGGTGGACTCTCCCTCTTTATGATCATTCAAGTGGGCATTGGATTAGCATATGGAGATTATTGGGCTAGTGTAGGTTAGGTAGGCTTCAGTCGGCGCAACATCGAGGGCCAAAGGGCCTGTACTGCGCTGTATTTTTCTATGTTCTATGTTCTATAATTGCAGTTTTAGGAAGATAGCTCCAAACATTCTTTTTAACAATTTTTGCAAGTTAAAATGTTTCTTAATTTCGTTTCTGAAATATTTGACATAATGTTTTCGACTATGACCCCTAGGGTCCTTAGCCTGTAGAAATGATTGATTTCTAACCAATCTGTTCTCTTCATGAGATTGAAAACTTCAACCAAATTAATCCTTAACCTTCTAAAACTAGACAATATAAACCCAGTTTGTGAAGCCTCTCCTGAATCATATAATCTTTGAGTTTGGTATCATTCTGGGAAACCAACACTCCCTTCAAGGCAGATATATCCTTCCTAAGGTGATCTGTCAGAAACTGAGTGCTTGAGTAAGTAGAGCTTTGTATTATATTTTTCTTAATATGAAAATCCACATTCCATTAGCTTTTTTGGTTATTTTCTTTCCTGTTCATGACATTTTAAAGCATCGTGTACCGATACCACCAAACCTATTTGAACTTTGACTGTTTCTAGCTTTTTACGATTTTGAAAATATCTGGTTCTGTCTCTTTAAGGTCCAAATTGGATGACCTCATGTTTGTCAACATTGAAATCTGTTTGTCACAGTTTTACTCATTTACATAATCTTGTGACTTTAATATACACATCCATTTAAATGCTGTAGAATGTCACCTTCTTTTGTATCATCCACAAATTTAGATATGTTACTTTCTATCCCATCATTCAAGCTGTTAATAAATAAGGTGAGTTGTTGTGGCTGATTGCAGGAGACCTGAATACATTCAGTCTCTCATGCCAGATAATAGGTAATAATGTAAGGTACCATTGCTTGTTGGGTGCTGCATGTTAATACTGATATATATTATAATGGAAAGTGATCTGACTATCAGAATGTCTAGTTGCTGAGTGACCATACATAGAATGTTGTGCAGGAGAAAGTGAGGACTGAAGATGCTGAGATCAGAGTCAAAAAATGTGGCACTGGAAAAGCACTGCAGGTCAGGCAGCATCCGAGGAACAGGAGAGTCAATATTTTAGGCCTAAGCCCTTCATCAGAAAGGCTTCTGCCTAAAATATTGACTCTTCTGCTGCTCGAATGCTGCCTGACCTGCTGTGCTTTTCCAGTGCCAGATATTTTGACTAGAATACTGTGCAGGCCAATAACTGGTATTCTGGTATCAGTCATGATACCTTCATTCTGTAGCAGTTCATTGTGCCACTTGCATTTGATCCATCACAACAAACTACATCATGTTGATAACAGGCACGTGACCCCAGAAAGCAACACATGCACACCTGGGTCATAATATCATGTGAAATTTGGAACAGCAGACCACCAGGGTGCTGAAGCAACACTTCCACAACAAAGACCCCTATAGTGGAATTACAAAGAACTCAAACAGAGCACGTTTCAAGATTATTGGTGTTTCACTGCAGTTTGCACAACCCTGACAACATAATCGTACTATCTTTGTCACCAATTTAATAATGATGGATTGAGTAGGTGGAGGAGAATGAAAAGGAAGACTGCTGTTGTGAATGAGGAGACAAACAACACAGTCCCTTTATAGTCAAACTATCTGTGATTGACTTATCTAACTGGGAAACACAACCCTTGTCCTCCAGTCTCCATTATTTTTCTTCCGTTACTATACATCCTGGATGGAGTGGACATAACACTAAAATGAAAGACACAACAAAACAAGCATCCAAACTACTAATTTAGAAATCCAACCATGCCATATTGCATACAAACACTAATTAATCATCACTCCGTATATTTTTACTGCCTATTTTTCTTTTGCCCTTGTTTATCCTTGTGCTCCTGTACCACTGCTACTCTAATAGTTGTTACTCCAAAGGTCCCAACATCACACCACACCATCTTGGCATGGCAGTGGAATTATGAGATGACTGGCAGATAGGTAACAGACTGGAAGGGCTATTGAACAGAGGGTTCCAATTATAATGTTTACTAATTGTTTCGTTCAACTGAGTGCCAACATGGTGTGTTTAATGATTTTTGCCAGATAGGTGCACAGTATGGTTTTTTGCACAGTATTGTGCAATGTGAGTCTGATAGAGAAAGTGCAGAGGTACAGAATGTAGTGGTCAGTCCAGCAAGTATATTTGAGACAGCTATTTCTGGTTTTGATCTTCAGATGTTCCTCAAAGGATGAAGTCTTATCCAGAGTCACTGACAATGATGTCAGGTTGAGATCATGTATCATCGCTCGGCATATATGCGCAAATGCAACAACAATAAATTGGCCTATTTACACTCTTAAGAATTAAATTGTGCTGAGAATTAAAATGAATAAAAGTTGTCATTGCAAAATTTGTCAGTTTACAATAATTTCATATTCAGATAATAACTGGTAAACATTTTGTCAATGTCAATGGAACGATAAATACAAGATATTTACAAAAGCTGGCCTTGTTCGAGTTCAGCATGGGTTGATACCTAAGATTTCAATGTTGTGGCCATTTCGGAGACATGAATAAAGCAGGGAGAGGAATGGTTGTTGCATGTTCCAGGATTTAGATGTTTCAGTAAGAACAGAGAAGATGGTAAAAGAGGGGGAGGTGTAGCATTGCTAATCAAGGTCAGTATTACGGTGGTAGAAAGGATGTTTGAGAACTCATCTACTGAGATCGTACGGGCTGAGGTTAGATACAGGAAAGGAGTGGTCACCTTTTTGGGAGTTTTCTATAGGCCTCTGAATTGTTCCAGAGGTGTAGAGAAAAGGATAGCAAAGATAATTCTGGATAGGAGTAAGAGTGACAGGGTAGTTGTTATGGGGACTTTAACTTTCCAAATATTGACTGGAACTCCTATACTTTGAATACTTTAGATGGGTCAGTTTTTGTCTAGTGCATGCAGGATGGTTTCCTGACATTGTATATAGAAAAGCCAACAAGGGATGAGGCCACATTAGATTTGGCCATTTATGATGTCATTATTTACAGGAATCGTGCAGTGGACTGGAGGATAGCAAATGTTCTCCCCTTGTTCAAGAATTTTTGGTAGTGTAGATGAACAGAGACACTTCAGTGTCCATGGACATAGATCCTTGAAAGTTGCCACCCAGGTTGATAGGGTTGTTAAGAAGGCATACAGTGTATTAGCTTTTATTGGTAGAGGGATTGAGTTTTGGAGCCATGAGGTCATGTTGCAGCTGTACAAAGCTCTGACGTGGCCGCACATGGATGATTGTGTATAGTTCTGGTCACCACATTATAGGAAGGATGGGGAAGCTTTGGAAAGGGGTCAGAAGAGATTTACTAGGATGTTGCCTGGTATGGAGGGAAGGTCTTATGAGGAAAGGCAGAGGGACTTGAGGCTGTTTTCGTTAGAGAGAAAAAGGTTAAGAGGTGACTTAGTAGAGGCATACAAGATGATCAGAGGACTAGATAGGGTGAACCGTGAGAACCTTTTTCCTTGGATGGTGATGGCAAGCACGAGGGGGTCATAGCTTTAAATTGAGGGATAATAGATGTCGGACAGATATCAGAGGTAGTTTCTTTACTCAGAGTGTGGTAGGGGTGTTGAATGGACTGCCAGCAACAGTAGTAGACTTGCCAACTTTAAGGGCATTTAAATGGTCATTGGATAGACACATGGATGAAAATCGAATAGTGTAGGATAGATAGGCTTCAGATTGGTTTCACAGGTTGGCACAACATCAAGGGCCACAGGGCCTGTACTGCGCTGTGATGTTCTATGTCCTATGTTCAGGGAACTAGATCAGTTAATCTCTGTACAACTTAAAAGTGGCATACCAAAGAACTGTTGTCAGTTACTCCTATGCTGCCGTTGAAAGGTCCCCAGGTTGTACCACCAGGTATTTGTTGCCGACTGCGAATTCTTCTCTCTCCATTTTTCTGGAATATCTCAAGCTCACCTGGAATGAAAAAGAATGGATTATTGTTACAGCAGGACACATGGTAACCAGCATTATAATTCCAGTCACTTCGCAGATTCTGGGTGACCTGCTAAGTATTTCCAGTACTGTATTTTGCTTTACTTCAATGTTGCTGACTTTGCTTCCAATCTCCACTGTACAAACGTTTAACTTTCTTATTAATCCTGGAAAGTGGTTAATGATATCTTCTGGATTTTTTTTTCAATTGATTCAGGATTAGAAAGGAAGTTTTATTTCCCTCATGCATTGGCCTTGGGTTTTTTTTAACAGGATTACAGATGGAAAGGAACTCGAGGTGAAAAAAAATCTCTTCTCGAATTGAATTTGCTAAATTGGCTTAACTTTATGTCCTCTTGTGACAAACTCTCCTGCCATGGAAACAGTTTCTCCTTACTTATTCTATAAAACTTCTTCATAATTTTGAACATCCTTGATAAATCTTCTTTTAAGCTTCTCTGCCCTCAAGAGAACAACCTCAGCTTTTCTTGTGTCTCTACATAACAAAATTCCTCATCCTCCGTGTTATAGTAAATCTCTATCATACCCTTGTCAAGGTCTGGGAATTATTGTCAAATTATATTGCCTACGACTGGACTCAATGCAGCAGCTAATGCCCAACCAATGATTTGAAAAGGTTTGGAATAACCTCTTTACTGCTGTACTTTGTCACTATCTATAAAACTAATGATTCCACATGCTTTTTTTGTAACTTTATCAATTTATCCTGTTGCCCTCATATATTTGCATGTGAAAACCTAGATCTCTCTTCTTACACCTACTTTAACAGCGTGCCCTTGGTTTATATTGCTCCTTTTCACTCTTTCACCCAAATATAGCAAACTGATTTTTTAATGCAAAAACAATTGTGGATGTTGAAGATCTAAAACATAGATAACCAGAAAGTGCTAGAAAAACTGACTAGATCTGGCAAAGAGAAAGATAGAGTTAACGGTTCAAATCCAGTGACCCTTCATCAGAACAGATTTTCTATCTACTTAAATTAATCATGAAAATTTGAACAGGATTCTCTACTGAGTTTTTCTTTTGCCAGATTTTTCTGTACTGACTACACTGAACATAGTGTAATCATAGCATTCCACATCACAACTTTAAAGTAGTCCTATACTAATACTCATTGTTGTAGGATTCTTTTCAACTGTATTAGCACATTAAAAGTGAAGTGACATTAGTCAGTCTCATTCCATATCTCAACAGAATAAAACTGCCTGCAGTACAGCAGAAACTGTAATTGGGCAGTTGTACTGGGAAAATCCAAAAGATACAACTGTAGCAGGCTGGAGGTTGGTGTAATGGAATTATTGAAGAGGGAGACAGTCTCCGTGGTGACTGAGATTGTGGTATTACTTGCTGGACCAGCATAATGAATGTTCCAGATTACATTTTATGTGCGTATGGTACACCTGACCTTGAAGTTGATATTGAAAAAAAATGTGTCATTCTACTGCACTATCAGTAGGGATGAGTGCCAGGAAAGCAGATGCCTTGGATTGATAAATGCTCATTTCTTTCCTTCCAGTCAGCAGGGAAACAGGTGCCTGAAGTAAGAGAACCTAACACAAAATTCTAGTGTTGGACAGGTAACAATATATCTTCAGGTATACAACATGTGCATACATCTGCATGCTTTCATAGAGAGAGGCATGCAAGAATGCTTGCATGCACACACAAAATATCTATACAAATCTATTCTTACATTCCTACAGATATCAAGAGCTGAGGGTAGGGGTGGGAGGTAGTGGGGGTTTGGCACTCATGATCATGAATAGTTGATGCTACTTAAAGGCAAATTGTAGTTTGATTGTAAGAGATGGCACAGGAGATTTTCAAATATCAACCTTGAATCTCTGAGAATGTCTGAACATGTGAGTGCAAATTTCAGACAAAGCATTGCAGGTTTTGACAGAAGAGATGACATCCTCTATCTGCAGAGTGGCAATGAAGGTCTCAAGCACATAATCAAAATGCAATAGGAACAACTACCAGTGGAGTTTAATGACAGAGGTATCACTACAAGAACATGTGGAAATTCTCAGATGAATGAGTTCATCTTAATTTTCAAATACTATATTCTACCAACTGCTCCAAAATTCAATTCGTTATACTGGCTCATGACCCACCTACCGACAATCTCTTTCAAATTTGTACACTGTTTGAAAACATATATGTTTTATTTCAGGTGTTACCATTTAGCAAATCTTCAAATCTAGCACTGACAACTCAGCTCATACATAGGGGCAAACATGACATTCAAATTTACTACACAATCATCATTGACATGCTCTTCTTTTTTTAGCAGGTGAAGGTAGTGTACAACAACAGAGCAGCAAAAACTGGAGGAGGACACCAATGCCATACTTTAACCACCCTGGAGAAAATAGTATCTCATTACTATAAAACATCATGAGGCTGTGACCACAACTAATGTTTCTTCTCCCTCCTCAATTTCTTTCTCATCCCACAAGTTGATGGATTGGTTCCAACTCTCAAGTTGCAGATTGTATTAGGTTTCACTTCTTATTTTTTCCCTCTTCCCTCACCACAAGTCAATCTTATTTTAGATTCCAAAGAAGTACAATTGTGTCAGTCAATAGAGGAAGTGAAGACAAACAACTGCTGTGACTCAATCTTACCCATGCAGCCAGCAGCTCACAAACATTGTGCAGATAAAAGCAGTTCGATCAAAGGAAGGATCTGCGTATGATTTGATACTTGGGTCAGGTGAAAAAAGCCAGAGCTAAAGGAAAGGATAGCATGAATCCTAGCTTGCCAGACAGCAAACTTATATAATAGTTTCACTGCAAAGGGATCAGATAGGGTCTTTGAAGACCAGGTTATACAGATGGCTGGTGGCTGTACACTGTCAAATATATGACTCACTAGAAAACCTGCCAGAAATATTGTAGTCAATATCTAGGAGCACAATGGGATCCAGGACCAAATTGACACTGTGAAGACCTAGCTGCCCAATTTGTCCATAATGATCATTTGCATCACCACATGATACTGTCTCTCACAACTGATGAAACAGCTTGCAATGTAACACATATCAACAATTCTGACTTCGTGCTAGTGAAGTGTTCAACGCAAGCTGGATGAACAACAGCTCAGCTTCCGTTTGGGGATCTTACCGCCTTCAGGACTAAACATCGAGTTTACAAATTTTCCAGCACAAACACTTTTTTTCCATGTCTATTACCAACTCCAGCACCCCAGGTCTTCTCGTGAAATGCATTGCTTTCAGCACAGCCAATCAATTTGCAATTATAGTACTTATACGTCCATTATCACCTATTTAGCTTTTCTTCTTCCTTTATCCCTTTGTCTGGTTATCCTTTTACCTCTTTATCTGGGCTCCCTTTCCACCCATCCACTCACTCATTCCCCCGCCCCTCAAGCCTCATCATCCGTATAAATATTATATTTCCCTATTGATTTCAGAACTTAAGAAAGCTCACTGGATACGAAACATTAATTCTGATTTCTATCCACAGATACTGCTGAGTTTTTTCAACAATTTCTAGTTTTGTTTCTTCCAGTAGAGTACAGTTTCTGTCAAAAGTCTGGATGTTACAATGGAAGCTCAGATTGCAGTTATCAAGTTTCTAAACTAACCTGTTTAAACATGGTCATCAATTTCCCCAAAGGATCCAAATGGCTGAGACAACTCCTTCCAAGATTAGCAGTGGAGATAAACCTACTATCTTTTCTCAAAATTACATCTTTTTAGTTCTAACCCATGTGACTGTAATTCATCTTGCTGCTGTCTGTCAGCCAAACATCCAGCCAGGCTTGGGTCTTGGGTTTTGGACCCTCCAGGCTCATCTTCCTCAACTGAAGGTCAGCGGCTTTCCATTAACCATTCTGCAGCTACTGAGCAAGCATCTGGTAGAAGTAGTAAGAGGAGCAAAAGTACATGGAAGACAAAGGGAATGTACCAGCATGTAATTTTGTTTGTATGCATAATACTACAATTGCTTTTATAAAACTGGAGTAGAATGAACATTGTCTAGTGCTTTTTGTGCCATTGGAAGAATGGCAACATGATGGTCAGTGATGGATGAAAATTCAGGAACATGAGACTATTGTTGAAAGAAGGAAAGTATCTGAAATTGCTCATATCTCATATCTAGTTCAGGAACTATTCTAGCGTGCAGAGAATAGCAGCAAGGGACTGTTCACATTCTTGCGTCCCTTCTTTATATTTATTTATTTATTGCCTTATTTCCCTCTTATCCACATCCTTTTCCTCCTCCTCTCCTTTACCCTGTACTCCTTCTCTTCAGCTTCTCACATAATAACTGGGAACAAGGGCAGCCCCCTCATGATGGTGAGGTTGTACACAATAAGATTAGATTACTTACAGTGTGCAAACAGGCCCTCCGGCCCAACAAGTCCACACCGACCCGCCGAAGCGCAACCCACCCATACCCCTACATTTACCCCTTACCTAACACTATGGGCAATTTAGCATGGCCAATTCACCTGACCCACACAGCTTTGGACTGTGGGAGGAAACCGGAGTACCCGGAGGAAACCCACGCAGACACGGGGAGAACGTGCAAACTCCACACAGTCAGTCGCCTGAGGCGGGAATTGAACCCGGGTCTCTGGCACTGTGAGGCAGCAGTGTTAACCACTGTGCCACCGTGCCACCCACAATGCAGCATACTGCCACTGATACTTATTTAACTGACTCAAAACAGCAGAAGTTGCTTGAGGACACATTGGTTTGAGCTATAATGATCCCTGTGACAGCATAGGTCATGATTCCGGGCAGTGGTGGTATAATGGTAATGTCATTAGGCTAATAATCAAGAGATTCAGTTAATGTTCTGGGAATAGGGTTTCAAAACCATTGTGTACATGGTGAAATTTCAATTCAATTAAAAATAGTATTAAAAGCGAGACTAATGGTGTCCATGTAATGTAGTTGATCAATGATCAATGATCAATGCCCCATAAGGAAGAAAATCTAAATGTACAACAATGTAGGGACCTTTAAATTGCCCACTGAGCTGGTCCTGGCAACCCATTCGGTTCAAGCGGTAATAAATACTAACCCAGACAGTGACACCTTGATTACAAACATAATAAGAAAAACATACTGTTGGCAGATTCCAGAACACAGTCATGATGCAAAGGATAAACAGACTTGTTACCCATTGTCACACAACAGCCAATCTATCATCTACCACATTGAGTCATAAGTAGGTGGCAAAGAACACTTGCATAATGAAGCAATCTTGACTATTACCAGGATAATAGGCATTTAGCTACGTAAGGCACAACCTGGGATCTTACATTACCTTCGAGTAAAAAATGAGGTCTGCAGATGCTGGAGATCACAGCTGCAAATGTGTTGCTGGTCAAAGCACAGCAGGTTAGGCAGCATCTCAGGAATAGAGAATTCGACGTTTCGAGCATAAGCCCTTCATCAGGAATAAGAGAGAGAGAGCCAAGCCGGCTGAGATAAAAGGTAGGGAGGAGGGACTAGGGGGAGGGGCGATGGAGGTGGGATAGGTGGAAGGAGGTCAAGGTGAGGGTGATAGGCCGGAGTGGGGTGGGGGCGGAGAGGTCAGGAAGAGGATTGCAGGTTAGGAGGGCGGTGCTGAGTTGAGGGAACCGACTGAGACAAGGTGGGGGGAGGGGAAATGAGGAAGCTGGAGAAATCTGAATTCATACCTTGTGGTTGGAGGGTTCCCAGGCGGAAGATGAGGCGCTCCTCCTCCAGCCGTCGTGTAGTTGTGTTCTGCCGGTGGAGGAGTCCAAGGACCTGCATGTCCTCGGTGGAGTGGGAGGGGGAGTTAAAGTGTTGAGCCACGGGGTGATTGGGTTGGTTGGTTCGGGCGGCCCAGAGGTGTTCTCTGAAGCGTTCCGCAAGTAAGCGGCCTGTCTCACCAATATAGAGGAGGCCACATCGGGTGCAGCGGATGCAATAGATGATGTGTGTGGAGGTACAGGTGAACTTGTGGCGGATATGGAAGGATCCCTTGGGGCCTTGGAGGGAAGTGAGTGTGGAGGTGTGGGCGCAAGTTTTACATTTCCTGCGGTTGCAGGGGAAGGTGCCGGGGGTGGAGGTTGGGTTGGTGGGGGGTGTGGATCTGACAAGGGAGTCACGAAGGGAGTGGTCCTTGCGGAACGCTGATAGGGGAGGGGAGGGAAATATATCCTTGGTGGTGGGGTCCGTTTGGAGGTGGCGGAAATGGCGGCGGATAATACGTTGTATGCGCAGGTTGGTGGGGTGGTAGGTGAGAACCAGTGGGGTTCTGTCTTGGTGGCGGTTGGAGGAGCGGGGCTCAAGGGCGGAGGAGCGGGAAGTGGAGGAGATGCGGTGGAGGGCATCGTCGATCACGTCTGGGGGGAATCTGCGGTCCTTGAAGAAGGAGGCCATCTGGGTTGTGCGGTGTTGGAATTGGTCCTCCTGGGAGCAGATGCGGCGGAGACGAAGGAATTGGGAATATGGGATGGCGTTTTTACAGGGGGCAGGGTGGGAGGAGGTGTAGTCCAGGTAGCTGTGGGAGTCAGTCGGTTTATAATAGATGTCTGTGTTGAGTCGGTCGCCCGAGATAGAAATGGAAAGGTCTAGGAAGGGGAGGGAGGAGTCTGAGACAGTCCAGGTGAATTTCAGGTCGGGATGGAAGGTGTTAGTAAAGTTGATGAACTGTTCAACCTCCTCGTGGGAGCACGAGGCAGCGCCGATACAGTCATCGATGTAGCGGAGGAAAAGGTGGGGGGTGGTGCCAGTGTAGTTGCGGAAGATGGACTGTTCCACATATCCTACAAAGAGGCAGGCATAGCTGGGGCCCATGCGGGTGCCCATGGCAACTCCTTTAGTTTGGAGGAAGTGGGAGGATTGAAAAGAGAAGTTATTCAGGGTGAGGACCAGTTCAGTCAGTCGAAGGAGGGTGTCAGTGGAAGGGTACTGGTTAGTGCGGCGGGAAAGGAAGAAGCGGAGGGCTTTGAGTCCTTCGTGATGGGGGATGGAGGTGTACAGGGACTGGATGTCCATAGTGAAAATAAGGCGTTGGGGACCGGGGAAGCGAAAATCCTGGAGGAGGTGGAGGGCGTGGGTGGTGTCCCGAACGTAGGTGGGGAGTTCTTGGACTAAAGGGGACAGGACCGTGTCGAGGTATTGGGAGATGAGTTCGGTGGGGCAGGAGCAGGCTGAGACAATGGGTCGGCCGGGGCAGGCAGGTTTGTGGATTTTGGGCAGGAGGTAGAAACGGGCGGTGCGGGGTTGTGGGACTATGAGGTTGGAGGCGGTGGATGGGAGATCCCCTGAGGTGATGAGGTCCTGGATGGTCTGTGAGATGATGGTTTGGTGGTGGGAGGTGGGGTCGTGGTCAAGGGGGCGATAAGAGGAGGCGTCCGCGAGCTGGCGTTTGGCTTCAGCGGTGTACAGGTCAGTGCGCCAAACTACCACCGCGCCTCCCTTGTCTGCGGGTTTGATGGTGAGGTTGGGATTGGAGCGGAGGGAGTGGAGGGCTGCACGTTCTGAGGGTGAGAGGTTGGAGTGGGTGAGAGGGGTGGACAGGTTGAGTCGGTTGATGTCACGGCGGCAGTTGGCTATAAAGAGGTCGAGGGCGGGTAGGAGGCCTGCACGGGGTGTCCAGGTGGATGGGGTGTGTTGGAGGCGGGAGAAGGGGTCGCCCGCATGGGCCCCAGCTATGCCTGCCTCTTTGTAGGATATGTGGAACAGTCCATCTTCCGCAACTACACTGGCACCACCCCCCACCTTTTCCTCCGCTACATCGATGACTGTATCGGCGCTGCCTCGTGCTCCCACGAGGAGGTTGAACAGTTCATCAACTTTACTAACACCTTCCATCCCGACCTGAAATTCACCTGGACTGTCTCAGACTCCTCCCTCCCCTTCCTAGACCTTTCCATTTCTATCTCGGGCGACCGACTCAACACAGACATCTATTATAAACCGACTGACTCCCACAGCTACCTGGACTACACCTCCTCCCACCCTGCCCCCTGTAAAAACGCCATCCCATATTCCCAATTCCTTCGTCTCCGCCGCATCTGCTCCCAGGAGGACCAATTCCAACACCGCACAACCCAGATGGCCTCCTTCTTCAAGGACCGCAGATTCCCCCCAGACGTGATCGACGATGCCCTCCACCGCATCTCCTCCACTTCCCGCTCCTCCGCCCTTGAGCCCCGCTCCTCCAACCGCCACCAAGACAGAACCCCACTGGTTCTCACCTACCACCCCACCAACCTGCGCATACAACGTATTATCCGCCGCCATTTCCGCCACCTCCAAACGGACCCCACCACCAAGGATATATTTCCCTCCCCTCCCCTATCAGCGTTCCGCAAGGACCACTCCCTTCGTGACTCCCTTGTCAGATCCACACCCCCCACCAACCCAACCTCCACCCCCGGCACCTTCCCCTGCAACCGCAGGAAATGTAAAACTTGCGCCCACACCTCCACACTCACTTCCCTCCAAGGCCCCAAGGGATCCTTCCATATCCGCCACAAGTTCACCTGTACCTCCACACACATCATCTATTGCATCCGCTGCACCCGATGTGGCCTCCTCTATATTGGTGAGACAGGCCGCTTACTTGCGGAACGCTTCAGAGAACACCTCTGGGCCGCCCGAACCAACCAACCCAATCACCCCGTGGCTCAACACTTTAACTCCCCCTCCCACTCCACCGAGGACATGCAGGTCCTTGGACTCCTCCACCGGCAGAACACAACTACACGACGGCTGGAGGAGGAGCGCCTCATCTTCCGCCTGGGAACCCTCCAACCACAAGGTATGAATTCAGATTTCTCCAGCTTCCTCATTTCCCCTCCCCCCACCTTGTCTCAGTCGGTTCCCTCAACTCAGCACCGCCCTCCTAACCTGCAATCCTCTTCCTGACCTCTCCGCCCCCACCCCACTCCGGCCTATCACCCTCACCTTGACCTCCTTCCACCTATCCCACCTCCATCGCCCCTCCCCCTAGTCCCTCCTCCCTACCTTTTATCTCAGCCGGCTTGGCTCTCTCTCTCTTATTCCTGATGAAGGGCTTATGCTCGAAACGTCGAATTCTCTATTCCTGAGATGCTGCCTAACCTGCTGTGCTTTGACCAGCAACACATTTGCATCTTACATTACCTGCAGACTGAGGGCATGAAATCTCTTTGATTCATAAACAAAATCACAAGTGGACCATGCAAGATGATATGGTCAATGGCATCCTGCAGTATGGGGAAATCTACATTGTATGGAAATCCCCCTACTCATTCCTTTTGCTTGGCTCAGGTTTGTCTCTTCAAATGGAGAACTTCACTGACTACGTTCTTGCAGCAATGTATTGCAAATTGCATGATTTTCCTCATATCTCCAACAGCAGCCTGGAAGGAACTAGACCCATATAAAATAAGAAAATGGAAACTATGGCAACTATAGGCAAAACAGTTGAGGTTGAGGTTGCAGTTGTAGCTGCAACAGTTGATGAATTTCAGTCACAACCAGATTAATAACAGACCTTGAAAGGAGGTTGACAGGCCAGTGGAATTGGTGGACACTTGGCAGCTGTGATACAATACAGAAATGTGAGAGGTATTTCTTTTGCTAGGAAGAATGATGAGAAACAATGGCATCATTTTAAGGGGATTCGGGAGCAAAGAATTGACATATATTTAAAATTATGCAACATTCAGAAAAAATAAATGAAAATAAACTATTTTCATTGACAAAAGGGCTAACAAAAATCAGAATTATGGTGTAGAAGGAGGCAAACGACCCATCTTGTGTTCACTAACTCTCTGAATGTTTTGACTTAGTGCCAAATTCATGACTTTTCCTTTTAGTTCTGCACATTCTCTCAGTTTAAATAGCTATCCAATTCACTTTTGAATGTCTTAGTTGAACCTGCCTCCACCACCCTTCTAGGCAGCATATTCCAGACGTATGAACAAGGAACAAGACTAAGCCATCAAAGTCTCGATGGTATGATTAGTAAATTTGCCGACAATATGAAAATTGGTAAAGTTGTCGCTAGTGAGGAATATAAAGAAAGCAAGAAGTAACTCAAGCATGGAATTAGGAGAGCAAGAAGAGGCCATGAAATACTTTGGCAAGTAGGGTTAAAGGGAATCCCAAGACATTCTATACATACATTATAATCAAGAGGATATTCGAGAGACGGTACGATAACAGAGGGAACGTGTGTTTGGAGGCAGAGGACATGGATGAGATCCTAAATGAATACTTTGAGTCAGTACTCAGCCTGAAGAAGGATATGGAGGATAGGGATATTTGTTTGGAGCATGGTAATATGCTTGGCCATTTTGAGATCAAGAAAGAAGTGGTGTTGAGTCTCTTAAAGGTGGATATGTCCCCAGGCCCAATGGTATTGACGCTGAAAATGTATTGCTGGAAAAGCGCAGCATCATTGGATGCTGCCTGAACTGCTGCGCTTTTCCAGCAACACATTTTCAGCTCTGATCTCCAGCATCTGCAGTCCGCACTTTCTCCAATGGTATTGACTCCAGGTTATTGAGAAGACGAAACTGATGGGGCCTTAATCACGATCTTTGTATCCTTATTAGCCACTGGAGAGGTCTCAAAGGACTGGCAAGTAGCTAATGCTCCTCTGTTCAAGAAAGGAATTAGGAATAAAATAGGAAACTATAGACCAATGAGTCTCACATCAGGCTTCAAATCTAGTTGCCACATTACAGGAAAATGTGGAGGCTTTGGAGAGAGTGCTGAAGAGGTTTAACAAGATGCTGTCAGGATTAGAGGGAATGAGCTATAATGAGTGGCTAGAAAACCTCAGGTTATTTTCTCTGGAGTGGTAGAGGTTGAGGGGAGACCTGATAGAGGTCTATAAAATTATGAGATGAATCGTTAGAGTTGATGGTCAGAATCTTTTTTTTCCCAGAGTTGAAATATATAAAACTAGGGGCTTGCATTTAGTATGACAGTGGAAAGATTCAAAGGAGATGTGAGGAGCATGCTTTTTACACAGCGTGATAGGAGTCTGGAATATGATGCCAGGGTTGTTGGTGGATACAGATATGATAGTGGCATTTAGCAGACTTTCAGATAAGCACAAGAATATGCAAGAAATGGAGGATATATGGACAAAGTGCAGGCAGAAGGGATTAGTTTAATTTGACGTCATGTTTGGCACAACATCATGGGCTGAAGGACCCTTTCCTGTGCCGTACAGTTTTATGTTCTATAGTGAGAAAAGTTGTCAATGGATACAGCAGGATACAGATTAGTTGGAAAATTGGGCAGAGAAATGTCAGATAGAATTTATTCCAGAAAAGTGTGAAGTGATACATTTGGCAGGTCAAATGCAAGAGAAAAATATATAGTAAATGGCAGGATATTTAGGAACATTGATATGTAGAGAGATCACGAGTGCAAGCCCATATTTTCCTGAAAATTGGCAACACAAGTGGATAGATGATAAAAATGGCTTACGACATACTTGACTGCATCAGTCAAGGCACTGAATATAAAGCAGGCACATCATGTTGCAGCTATATAAAATTTTACTGAGATCACATTTGGAGCATTTTGCACAGTTCTGGATGGCATGTAATAGGGAGGATGTAAAGGCTTTGGAAAGGGTACTAAAGAGGTTTTCCAAGGTGTTGCCTGGGATTGGGGTGCATGAGTAATAGGGAGAGGTTGGACAACTTGGATTGTTCTTGTTAGAGCAGCAGAGAGAGTTGAGCAACCTGTTAGAAGTAAATAAAATCATGTGGATCATGGATAGTTGGAGTCTTTTCACCAGGGTGGAAATGTCAAATACTCAGGGGCATAGGTTTAAGGTGATAAGTAAAATGTCGAAGATAGATGTGTGAGACAAGTTTTTTAAACAGAGGGAGGTAGGTGGCTGGAACGTGCTGGAACGTGGTAGAAGTTCCAGATGGTAGAAGATTGATGGAAGATGTAATAGCATTATTTTAGAGGCATTTAGGCAGACATATGAACAGGTAGGAAATAGAGGGATATGGACAATGTGCAGGCTTGGGATTAATTTACAATGGCATCATGGTCAGTGCAGACATGTGAATTGAAGGAACTGTTCCTGTGTTGTGCTGTTCTATGTCCTACAAACTACTGCTTTTTTGAAATAGCCATCTCAGATACCCTGTCTAAGCAGCTGCCCTGACCTGTGCAGCATTACTTTCTTCTGCAAATCATGCTCAATATCTGGAAGCAACTTTGTCAGTAAAAGCTTTTTAAACGTACATAAAAAAACCTCCATTCCAAGCAGAACTTTCATGCAAACCTTCACCAAGTATTGGAAAGTTCCAACAGCATGGAAGATTGAAGTCATAATAAATAATCCATCAAATAAGCGTCTTTATTTATTCAGGGATATTGAAAAAATGTAGGTAATTATCATTTTAAATAAAGCTGTCAGGATGGGGCTGTTGACCTTCAAATCGTCTTGTTCAGTTATGCAAGGTTAAAATATAATACAAAATGGATTTAGAAAATGACAGCATTGTTGTCAATTTGGCATTAAAGTTGATGGGCATCAAACCTAAATGGTCTGTGTGCTGCTGCTAATCACTATGTCCCTTTATCCGGAGGACATTGGAAAATGTTTTTAAATATTATTGGACCTTACAGTACCAGAAAAAATGGGATCTATATATCGCCATATTTTTCCTCCCATTTTTCCTCCCATTTAGTGACAATCATATGCACTCATGTAAATATCCAGCTATCACTTCATTTGCACAAATAATCCTCTGGAGTTCCACTTGCTGTGTTACAGTCACTTCATTGGACAGGTGGTTGAAATGTATCACATGGATAAACTTGATTTCTGCTGGATTTCCAGTATCAAAGTCAGAGTTGGGCCAAGGAAAATATCAGTCCTCAGCAAAAGTGTCTCCTGACTTGTACACACAGCAGAATGATTAACAAAATTGAATTGCAACAAGTTACAATGAAGATAAGATGACCTATTACTTTAACTACAGCATTAAACAGAACAGTAGAGAAATATTATTGTTTTAGGTAAAAGACAGGTTATGGTACAGTTAATGGACAGAGGTTCAATCTAACTCAAAACCTGGCTTTGAATAAAGCTTTGGCCTGCAGGTTCAAGTACAGCTAAGTGAAAAGCTGTTCTACAATCAATATCCAGGTCTAGTGCAAGGCTGGATTTTATGTTTCGTGGTGAGTGAAGGAAGTGGTCACCTCACCGCAACTCCTGGACTCTCAGTTAGTTCAAACTAATGTTAGACAGCCAATGACCAGCTGCCATACAGAATAAGTTCAATTCCATGGTAAGAGTGAGACAACATAACGGAGAGATGATTTTCCGGAAAGAAGAGACAGGTAACAGAGTTTGTGAGGAGAGCAGAGAGGTGCCCAATAACAGTACAATATGAAGGCAATAGCATGAATAGACAAGAGCAGGTTACGAGGACACAGTCAGACCATAAAATGGTAAGGTTTCAAGTTGAATGGGAAGCCAAACCAGAAAATCGTAAGGTATCACATCGAAAGGGGTTCCAGTTCACAGCAAAACTTCAATGGAAGAGACAGGGCTACACAACAGGGAAATGATTTCAAGCAGAGTGGAGCAGGGCCAGATAACAGCAAGGTTTCAAGGAGAGTGGAGAGGGAGCAGATAACAGCAAGAATTCAAGGCAATACCAGAGGCAGATAACAGCAAAATTTCAAGGAGAGCAAGACCAGATAATAGTAAGATTTCAAGGAGAGTGGAGAGGGACTACAAGCAGCAAGATTTCAAGGCAGCTAACTGCGAAATTTCAATAAAAAAGCATTACAGCAATATCTTAAGGACAATGGATCAGTTTATAGTGAAATTTTGTGGAAAACAAGACAAGACCTGAAAACAGTAAGATTTCCAGGAGAGAACTTAAACATTTGAAAATGAACTGATTTCAAGAAGAACAGAGAGGGACATACATCAGCAAGATTTCAAGGAGAAAGCAGGGCTACATGACAGCATGATTTCAAGATAAGAATAGGATCTGTAACAATGAGATTACAAGGGGAGGGCATTTATATAGCAGGACCAGATATATCAAGATATCAAGAGTGGAATATTAAGATCCTAGTTGGTGGTTTTACTGAACAAGTCAGATCCCAGAACAAAACTTCATATGTTCAAACATTTTAGTTTTGCAGTTTTGTTATCATGTCAGTCACTGAAGATGTTCATGAGAAACTTGTACTTTTGTGAACGTATTTTTAAGAAAAGAACACAAGAGGACAAAACAAAAGAAAATTAGCTATATATATATATTATATATATATATATAAAAAAGGAAATTTGAAAAGTGCTTATTATAAGTAACAAAAAAGAAAGATTCAAATCTATTTCTCAGCAATATCTTTTACAGATATTTAACCCCATCTTCAATATTTAAAACTGAAGACATTGCAAGCATTTTCTTTTAGTAACTCTAGAAATTATTATTTCTATTTCCACCATGATTGACTGACAAAGACCAATTCATGGGCCTTTCTCCCTTAACTCAAAGATCCTAGTTGGTGGTTTTACTGAACAAGTCAGAACCCAGAGCAAAACTTCATATGTTCACACATATTAGTTTTGCAGTTTTGTTATCATGATGTCAGTCACTGAAGATATTCATTTTAACATCTTTAATATTGAAGTAACTTTTTTTAGTTACTTTGATGTTAAAGATGTTAAAGAACACATCTGCTGATATAAATCTTTTCTTCTGAATTGCTCCTGGTCTCTGGCCTCTTTTTGTCCATATCCTAAAAACTTAACATAGTAAACACTATCATTGTCATTCAGTTTAAGTCACACGATTTCTTGGAAATGCTATTTTGACTCATTAATAAACAAAATTTTGTTAATTAATAAACAGAATTATTGACCTTAAAAAAAGTCACCTTCACAGAACTGAAAATCAAAAACCCATTTACTTCTACTTTCAAATACTATCTCCAAATAACATTATAATGTGAATCTTTATCACAGCTTCCTCAGAACAAAAGATAACCTTAAAAAATATTTTCATTTTCTATAACAATTTTCTTGTTGCTTCTTCTATTTTACATACTTGGTAATAATATATTTACATTAATCATTTTCAATAAAAATCATATTCTTCATCTCCATTTTGATATTGATATTTGTTTTCCATATTTACTCTTGATAAAGCATCCCCATTTCAAAACTTACTTTGCTTGCAAGATGAAAGATTTTCAAACTATGTCATTGTGGCATTAAATCCCAATGAAACAGTTTCATATTCTTATCGCGTTTTGCTAAACAAAACCTAAACAATTATGATCTGGACAATTAACATTCTCTACAGTATTATTAATTATGTGGACTTCAAAATATTGTAGAATCTAAGATCATAAAATGTAGGAACAGAAGTAGGCCATTTGGCCCATCAGATCTGCTCTGCCATTAAACGAGATCATGGCTGATCTGATAATTGTCTACTCTAGTTTCCTGTCTTTCCGGCGTAACACTTGCATTTCTTCCTGATTAAAATCTGTTTATCTTAGCCTTGAATATAATTAGTGACACAGCCTCTGATTCTGCAACAACCTTTTTAAGTTATATTGTTAGATTTCTGGAAGAGAATATAATATAATATTCTGTTGTTTTATTTCCAAACAATTCATTACTTGTTTAAACATCTGTGCCATTAAATGTGAAATGTGATCTGTTTGGAATTCAGTTTTAGATTAATCCATGTGCTGTTAAAAAAACGGATTGACGTTTTCACTCACGTTAAACATAATTTTTCACAAAGATATTGCTTCACATAACCTAGATTAAATGTACAGAATGAGCAAAAAGTACTGACTCCCATTCCTGGTTTAAGATGATGGTCACAATGGAAACTCAAACAAAATTCCTAATAACCCAAATGTTTCTTCTAAAGCTGGTATCAGGGTTAAAGGCAAAAGTGTAATTGATGATTGGGACTTTTCCACTACATGACAAGTATGGCATTTCTAATCAAATTTAACTGCAGCCATATGTAATCCTGACCAATGAAAATGCCTGTATTTTAACCCTGTATTTTCCTCATCCCCAAGTGACTTGCCATTAAAATTTCATGAGCCATTCATAAATCTTTGTTATGATACTCAGATGGACCTACCACTTCATGAACTATTGCCATTCCTCATTGGATGCTATTTGAGATGGTCTCCATATCTTCATTAACATGTTGTCATTTAAATAATAACGCCAACGTAATGTTCCTGATGCAATTTGTGAGTAGGTTGTTGATCTAGTTCTGTCTATTCAGGTTCTGTCTTGCAACCGTGTTAATGAAGTGGGCTAAACACGTTACTATTATTCGTCTTAGCTTCATTCTTGTTTGCTTAAGTTTTGAAAATATAGGTCATTCTGTTCTAACATGCATTTTATTAATGTGAATTAGCTATAACGCAATTGACAAAATGGGGACTCTCTTTGTAAAGCGTGGACTTTTAAAACGTGTGTTGGCTTTAATGCGATTACATTGTCAACACTTTAAGTGCTCTTTCTAAAGTGCGATTTTCCAATAACATAGTGTTGTCGAAGAACATAACCATTATATTACAGAAGAACTACCTATATTGCCAAGCAATTGAATTTCCAAATTATCTCTCTTTTTTTCACTCATCTTCTTCTTGTCTCATTCTATGAGGTTGAGATCCAGTCACAATACCATCAGAAAACTGTGCCTCCTGTAGCACCTTACTTTTTTTCACTTTGAATGGTTGTTCCAATACATCCATTGAGGCCAAGAGTTTTGAACCATCCAAGTTTATCCAAGATAAAACCAATTCCTTTCATATGGATTTTTTGCACTACTCCAATAATGACTTCTCCATTCAGTAAAGTCATTCTTTAATTCCAACCCTATATAATAGGAGTAACATATAATCTGCACTTTCAATTATTTTTTCCCCTTTATTAGCCCCTGTGCAAGACAAATTGCATCATCAGTCAGTATCAGGAACTAATATTCAGTTTGTCTCATTGTTTTTTTAATTCATTCATGGGATAGGCTAGCATTAATTGCCCATAATTAACCATGTGTCTTGCTCAGCCATTCAGAGGCAGTTTAGTGTCAACCACTTTCCTGTGAATCTGGAGTTGCAATAACTAAAGACAGCAGATTTCCTTTCCTAAAGGACATTAATGACCCAAGTGAGTTATTATAATAATCATAGGAGCAGCACAGTGGTTAGCAATGCTGCCTCATGGTCCCAGGTTCAAATCCAGCCTCTGGTGATTATCTGTGTGGAGTTTGCACATTCTCCCTGTGTCTGTGTGGGTTTCCTCCCACAGTCTGAAGATGTGCAGGTCTGGTGAATTGGCTGTGCTAAATTGTTCATAGTGATAGGTGCATTAGTCAGAGGGAAATGGATCTGGGATGGGTTACTCTTCAGAGGGTCGGTGTGGACTGGTTGGACTGAAGGCCTGTTTCCACACTGTAGGGAATCTAATCAAAACAGAGGTTACATGGTCATGATTAGGTTAATATGCTATTCCAGATTTTTATTGACTTTAAGTTTCACTAATTGCCATGGTAGGATTAGAACCCATGTTTCTGGGGCTCAGAGCTCCTATACCAGTGACAATTCTACAATACCACCACCTCCTTCTTTATTGGTTTAGCTTCTTGATTTGAAGAATAAGGATGTACTTCTCCCTTTGAAATAAAATGTTAAGAAATTTCAGTGATCTGATTCTTTTTCATCTTTAAGTGAGGGAGAATTGTTTTGACTGTTGTAAGTCATCTTTCCCTTCTGAAAAGGTTCCGAAAGAATTCCTTGCCTTGACTGCATTTGGTTTTATTACAATGGAAGCAAGTTGTTATCTTTATTTCACTCCCTAGTAGTAAAAACTCACAAAAAGAACAAAAAGCTTACAATTCAAGATAGACAGTGAAAATGCTGATGGTTATGAGCTGTTCTACAAATCTAAATCTTAGAGCCCCCATAAACCCGAGGAGAGAAGATGGGAGGGTATGAGAGAGGAGTACATACATAAATATTTCTATTGGCTGCATCTGGAGTGTGACCTAATGTCTAGTTTTGTAACTGCGGGGGTCCTCTATAGTTAACCTGCAGACAGAGTTGACTCACTATAGACAGAGCAGAAAATGATTTGGCATGAGCAAAGATTCCCTAATAGTAATGGAAAGGCCAAGTGAATAAAGCAGTTATAGAAATAGGTTGTAGGAACATTTCTTTCATGTGTAGTGACCCAAGCAACAGCTCGAGATTGTTATCGAAGATTGAAATGGCATCACAGATATTTGGTTATCCAAAACTTCCTTTGGGATTTGGACAATGAAATACTGAAGGAAATACTTAATACTTTTTCTTTGATTCAGGTTTAGAAAGCAATCCAAAGTTAAGTAGCCCAACTGGCTCAAACTGAACTGAAGCAATACTACTATATAACAAAACTGGATTCTGATAAAGAAGAGGAGACTTTCAAATATCGTCAAGAAATATTAAAGATAATTGAAATTTTGATGTTCAGACATGTCAGAATTCAGACTATAGATTACTGTTGGAAATTAAAGTAACAATTTCTTTATCTACAACTTTTGAGGATGTTATGAATACTTTGAAATATGATTAAAGTATTTAACATTTCCCTATAGATTCAAGGAGCTGAATAAATTATTAGATTCCCAACAGTGTGGAAACAGGCCCTTCAGCCCAACAAGTTCACACTGTCTCTCTAAGGAGTAACCCATCCAGACGTATTTCCCTCTGACTAATGCACCTTTACATTATGAGCAATTTAGCATGGCCAATTCACCTGACCTGCACATCTTTGGACTGTGGGAGGAATCCAGAGCACCCAGAGGAAACCCATGAAGACATAAGGAGAATGTGTAAACTCCACACCGATAGTTGCCCAAGGCTGGGAGTGAACCTGGGATCCTGGCGCTGTGAGACAGCAGTGCTAACCACTTAAGCCACTGTGCCAGCTAAAAGGTACCATCAAACCCTATCGTGAACATCCTCAATGTTAAGACAAAGAATATCTTTATTTTACCACATGGAATTCACCAAATGAGTCCTTTTGAATCAATTTATGACCATTAGGTAAGGGGACCACTGAAGTTAATTAAAATAAATAGTTTTTAGCACTTCAGGATAAGTCATCCACATTAGACCATGCTTCCGTGTCTCGGTGTGGCTCACAAGAGCCTGCAAAGTAATTGAAGAACACCATTCTGCATCCCAAACAATTTTGAAAGAAATGGGGTAACAAGTATAAAAAGCCAGAGGAAAAGATGTTAGCATTGTTGCATTTACAAGGTGATGTTGAAGCACAGGTCTATGTGGGGCTGTCAAATAAAATTGGTAAATTATCTAATTTGTACCCAAATTTCCAAAATTAGAATCACCTGTGTCACATCAATATAGAGTCATAGAGTCATAGAGATGTACAGCACAGAAACAGACGCTTCAGTCCAACCCGTCCATGCCGATCAGATATCCCAACCCAACCTAGTCCCACTTGCCATCACTGGCCCATTTCTCTCCAAATCCTTCCTATTCATGTAACCATCCAAATATCTTTTAAAAGTTGCAATTGTACTAGCATCCACCACTTCCTGTGGCAGCTCATTCCCTACATGTACCACCCTCTGCATGAAAAAGTTGTTCCTCAGGTCTCTTTTATCTCTTTCCCCTCTCACCCTAAACCTATGCTCTCTAGTTCTGGACTCCTTCACTCCAGGGAAAAGACTTTGTCTATTTATCCTATCCATACCCCTCATGATTTTGTAAACCTTTATAAGATTACCCCTCAGCTTCCGACACGCCAGGGAAAACAGCCCCAGCCTGTTCAGCCTGTCCCTATTGTTCAAATCCTTCAACATCCTTGTAAATCTTTTCTGAATCCTTTCAAGTTTCACAACATCCTTCCAACAGGAAAGAGAACAGAATTGCATTCAATTTTCTAACAGTGGCCTAACCAATGTCCTGTACAGCCGCAACATGACCTCCCAACTCCTTTACTCAATACTCTGACCAATAAAGGAAAACATATCAATGCCTTCTTCACTATCCTATCCACATTTGGCAGGGGGATGGGATCTGGACTTGTAGTCCAGCAAGTAGGCTAGCTGTTTGTCAGGATGTCCAAGAATGCAGGGAGGCTGTGGAGAAGGTAGCACTGACAGGGAATACTTGCGGACACAGAGATGGGCTCAAGTGTGTATACTTCAATGCAAGGAGTATCAGAAATAAGGTGGGTGAACTTAAGGCGTGGATCGGTACCTGGGACTACGATGTTGTGGCCATCACGGAAACATGGATAGATGAGGGACAGGAATGGTTGTTGGAGGTTCCTGGTTACAGATGTTTCAGTAAGATTAAGGAGGGTGGTAGAAAAGGAGGGGGGGTGGCATTGCTAATTTGAAATGGTATAACGGTTGCAGAAAGGAAGTTTGAGGGGGATCTGCCTTTGGAGGTAGTATGGGCTGAAGTCAGAAATAGGAAAGGTGCAGTCACCTTGTTGGGAGTTTACTATAGGCCGCCCAATAGCAGCAGAGATATGGAGAAACAGATTGGGAAACAGATTTTGGTAAGGTGCAGAAGCCACAGGGTCGTAGTCATGGGCGACTTCAACTTCCCAAATATTGATTGGAAGCTCTTTAGATCAAGTAGATTGGATGGGGCGGTGTTTGTGCAGTGTGTCCAGGAAGCTTTTCTAACTCAGTATGTAGATTGTCCAACCAGAGGGGAGGCCATATTGGATTTGGTACTCGGTAATGAACCGGGACAAGTGATGGGCTTGTTAGTGGGTGAACATTTTGGTGATGGTGACCACAATTCTATGACTCTCACCTTGGTTATGGAGAGAGATAGGTGCGCACAACAGGGTAGATTTTACAATTGGGGGAAGGGAAATTGCAATGCTGTAAGACAGGATTTGAGGAGCATAAGTTGGGAGCATAGGCTGTCAGGGAAGGATGTGGTGGAAATGTGGAACTTTTTCAAGGAACAGATACGACATGTCCTTGATATGTATGTACCTATCAGGCAGGAAAGAAATGGTCGTGTGAGGGAGCCTTGGTTGACGAGGGAGGTTGAATGTCTAGTAAAGAGAAAGAAGGAGGCTTACATAAGGTTGAGGAAACAGGGTTCAGACAGAGCAGTGGAGGGATACAGGATAGCCAGAAGGGACCTGAAGAAAGGGATTAGGAGAGCTAAGAGAGGGCATGAAAAATCCTTGGCAGATAGGATCAAGGATAACCCCAAGGCATTTTATGCGTATGTGAGAAACATGAGAATGACGAGAATGAGGGTAGGTCCGATCAAGGACAGTAGTGGGAGATTGTGGATTGAGTCGGAAATGATAGGAGAGGTCTTGAATGAGTACTTTTCTTCAGTATTTACGAACGAGAGGGACCGTATGGTTGAAGAGGAGAGTGTGAAACGGACTGGTAAGCTAGAAGAGATACTTGTTAGGAAGGAAGATGTGTTGGACATTTTGAACAACTTGAGGATAGACAAGTCCCCCGGGCCTGACGGGATATATCCTAGGATTATGTGGGAAGCAAGAGAGGAAATTGCAGTACCGTTGGCAATGATCTTTTCGTCTTCACTGTCAACGGGGGTGGTACCAGGGGACTGGAGAGTAGCGAATGTTGTGCCCCTGTTCAAAAAAGGGAATAGGGATAACCCCGGGAATTACAGGCCAGTTAGTCTTACTTCTGTGGTAGGCAAAGTAATGGAAAGGGTACTGAGGGATAGGATTTATGAGTATCTGGAAAGACACAGCTTGATTAGGGACAGCCAGCACGGATTTGTGAGGGGTAGGTCTTGCCTTACAAGTCTTATTGAATTCTTTGAGGAGGTGACCAAGCATGTGGATGAGGGTAGAGCAGTGGATGTAGTGTACATGGATTTTAGTAAGGCATTTGATAAGGTTCCCCATGGTAGGCTTATGCGGAAAGTCAGGAGGCATGGGATAGAGGGAAATTTGGCCAACTGGATAGAAAACTGGCTAACCGGTCGAAGTCAGAGAGTGGTGGTAGATGGTAAATATTCAGCCTGGAGCCCAGTTACAAGTGGAGTTCCGCAGGGATCAGTTCTGGGTCCTCTGCTGTTTGTAATTTTTATTAATGACTTGGATGAGGGAGTCGAAGGGTGGGTCAGTAAATTTGCAGATGATACGAAGATTGGTGGAGCTGTGGACAGTGAGGAGGGCTGTTGTCGGCTGCAAAGGGACTTAGATATGATGCAGAGCTGGGCTGAGGAGTGGCAGATGGAGTTCAACCCTGCCATGTGTGAGGTTGTCCATTTTGGAAGAACAAATAAGAATGCGGAATACAGGGTTAACGGTAGGGTTCTTAGTCAGGTGGAGGAACAGAGGGATCTTGGGGTTTATGTACATAGATCTTTGAAAGTTGCCACTCAGGTGGATAGAGCTTGTAAGAAGGCCTATGGTGTATTAGCGTTCATTAGCAGAGGGATTGCATTCAAGAGTCGTGAAGTGATGTTGCAGCTGTACAGGACTTTGGTTAGGCCACATTTGGAGTACTGTGTGCAGTTCTAGTCACCTCACTTTAGGAAAGATGTGGAAGCTTTGGGGAGGGTGCAGAGAAGATTTACCAGGATGTTGCCTGGAATGGAGAATAGGTCGTACGAGGATAGGTTGAGAGTTCTTGGCCTTTTCTCGTTGGAACGGCGAAGGATGAGGGGTGACTTGATAGAGGTTTATAAGATGATCAGAGGAATATATAGAGTAGACAGACAGAAACTTTTTCCCCGGGTACAACAGAGTGTTACAAGGGGACATAAATTTAAGGTGAAGGGTGGAAGGTATAGGGGAGATGTCAGGGGTGGGTTCTTTACCCAGAGAGTGGTGGGGGCATGGAATGCGCTGCCCGTGGGAGTGGTAGAGTCAGAATCATTGGCGACCTTTAAGCGGCAATTGGATAGGTACATGGATGGGTGCTTAATCTAGGATAGATGTTCGGCACAACATCGTGGGCCGAAGGGCCTGTTCTGTGCTGTATTGTTCTATGTTCTATGTCCTATGCGACTCCACTTTCAAGGAACAATGAACCTGCACTCCAAGGACTCTTTGTTCAGCAACATTCCCAAAGACCTTACCATTAAATATATAGGTCCTGCTTTCCCAAAATGCAGCACCTCATATTTTACTGAATTAAACTCCATCTGCCACTTTTCAGCACATCGGCCCATCTGATTAAGATAAAATTATAATCTGAGGTAACCTTTTTTGCTGTCCACTAAACCTCCAATTTTGGTGTCATCTGCAAAATTCCTAACTATACCTCATATGCTCATATCCAAATCATTTACATAAATGATGAAAAGAAGTGGACCCAGCACCGATCCTTGTGGCACTCTACTGGTCACAGGCCTCCAGCCTGAAAGACAACCTTCCACCACCAACCTCTGTCTTTTACCTTTGAGCCAGTTCTGGATCCAAATGGTTAGATCTGCGTGAATTCCGTGAGATCTAATCTTGCTAACCAGTCTCCCATGGGGAACCTTGTCAAGTGCCTTACTGAAGTCCATATAGATCACATCGATAGCTCTGCTCTCATCAATCCCCTTTGTTACTTCTTCAAAAAACTCAACCAAGTTTGTGAGACATGATTCCCCACACACAAAGCCATGTTGACCATCCTAATCAGTCCTTGCCTTACCAAATACATGTACATCCTGTCCCTCACAATTCCCTCCAACAAATTGCCCACCACCAATGTCAGTCTCACTGGTCTATAGTTCCCTGTCTTGTCCTTACCAACTTTCTTAAACAGTGGCACCACGTTAGCCAACCTCCACTCTTCCGGCACCTCACCTTTGACTATTGAATTTACAAATATTTCAGTAAGATGCCCAGCAATCACTTCCCCACAGAGTTCTAGGGTACACCTGATCAGGTCTTGGGGATTTATCCACCTTTATGTGTTTCAAGACAGCTAGCATCTCCTCCTCTGTAATATGGACATTTTTCAAGATGCCACCATCTATTTCCCTACATTCTATATCCTTTTCCACAGTAAATACTGTTGCAAAATACTCACTTAGTATTTGCCTCATCTCCTGTGGCTCCACACAAAAGCCACCTTGCTGATCTTTGAGGCGCCTTATTCTCACCTGAGTTACCCATTTGTCCTTAATGTATTTGTAAAAACCCTTTGGATTCTCTATTTGTCAAAGCCATTTCATGTCCCCTTTTTGCCCTCCTGATTCCCCTCTTAAGTAGACTCCTCCTGCCTTTATACTCTTCTAAAGATTCACTCGATCTTCTATACCTTAGAGGTGCTTCCTTCTTTTTCTTAATCAAAGCCTCAATTTCTTTAGTCATCCAGCATTCCCTATACCCTAACAGGAATAAATTTCTCTGAACTCTTGTTATCTCATTTCTGAAGGCTTCCCATTTTCCAGCTGTCCCTTTACCTGCGAACATTTGCCCCCAATCAGCTTTTGAAAGTTCTTGCCTAATACCGTCAAAATTGGCCTTTCTCCAATTTAGAACTTCAACTTTTAGATCTGGTCTATCCTTTTCCATCACTATTTTAAAACTAATAGAATTATGGTCACTGGCCCCAAAGTGCTCCCCCACTGACACCTCAGTCACCTGCCCCTGCCTTATTTCCCAAGAGTAGGTCAAGTTTTGCATCCACAGACTGAATCAGAAAATGTTCTTGTACATACTTAACAAATTCATGTCCATCCGCTCTTAATACTATGGCAGTCCCAGTCTATGTTTGGAAAGTTAAAATCCTCTACCATAACCACCTTATTATTCTTACAGATAACTCAGATCTCAGTACAAATTTGTTTCTCAGTTTTCCTCTGACTATTAGGGGGTTTATAATACAACCCCAATAAGATGATCATCCCTTTCTCATTTCTCCATTCCACCCAAATAACTTCCCTGGATGTATTTCCAGGAATATCCTCCCTCAGTACAGCTGTAATGCTATCCCTTATCAAAAATGCCACTTCCCCTCCTCTCTTGCCTCCCTTTCTATCCTTTCTATAGCATTTGTAACCTGGATCATTAAGCTGCCAGTCATGTCCATCCCTGAGCCATGTTTCTGTAATTGCTATGATATCCCAGTCCCATGTTCCGAACCATGCCCTGTTAGACCCCTTGCATTGAAATAAATGCAGTTTAATTTATCAGTGCTACCTTGTTCTCTGCTTTGTCCCTGCCTCGCTTCTGTTCTCAACTGTACCAGTATCAGATTGATCTCTTTCTGCACTATCTCCCTGGGTCCCACCCCCCAACCTCACTAGTTTAAATCCTCCCAAGCAGTTCTAGCAAATGTACCTGCCAGTATATTAGTTCCCTTCCAATTTAGGTGCAATCCATCCTTCCTGTACAGGTCACTTCTACACCAAAAGAGATTCCAATGATCTAAAAATGTGACTCCTTCTCCCATTATAGCCAGTCTCATTATCAGAAACTTGCCTGTTCGTGCTACATTCCCCTGAGAATCCATCACCTCCTATATTTTCCTAAACAGCATACTTGCTTGAATTGGGGATAGCCTCTTGCACGAACTGCCTACTTTTTTACCTTTCCTGGAGTCAACCCATCTATGTGACTGTATCTGTGACTTTTCCCCCTTCCTATAACTGCCATCCATCACATTTCCTTGCTTTTGTAAATACCTCATTGCCTCTAACTGTCTCTCCAACCAATTCATTTGATCCGATAGGATTCGCAACTAACTACATTTATTGCAGATATTATCCTCAGTAACGCATAAACTCTGTCTAAACTCCCACATTTGTCAAGAAGAGCATATCACTCTACTAAAGGCCATTTTTGCTCCTTTACAATCCACAGATCCAGAAAACTAGCACCGTTTTATTCGTCTACAAACCAGTGCTCCAGGTTAAATTAATAGTTATGGTTTCTATTTTAAGTTTGATCAAGAGACATATCTCGGTAAAACATATAATCAAAAAAAACTCACTGTACTCACTACTGCAGACTTACTGTAAGGCCACACTTAAATATTCACTTATCAGTTTCTGTGCTCTGACCTCTCTCAAACAGGTTCCTCCAATATTATTTGTGAATTTCACTGTTGGTTAATTTTCCCAGATGCACTCCAATGTCCAGCGATATATGAATTTAAACAGCAACACCAGCAACTGTGCAGTTTCACTGCTCTGTCAGATTCTTTCTCTCTCTCTCCTGCACTGACCTTATCATTGTTGAGCAATGTCACCATAGGCAGTGAATAAGCAAGTACAGGTCTTTCAAGTACCATGGACATTGGAAGATGAAAGGGATCGTGAAGACAAGGCAACAAAGAACTGGACAATTCCCAAATCAAACTATTTACTATCTGGTTCGTTTACATTGCTTACAGGTTGAACATTGATGCCCTCCTTTCTCAAGGACTGCAATGCATGACCTCCAGTTCCTACAGCCCTGCCCTCAAACCCCACATCCCCCCAACCGTAACAAAGATAGAAACCCCCGGTCCTCACATTTTACCCCACGAATCTCCAGATACAGTGCATCAGCCTCAGCCATTTTTACCAGCATGGGGCTGCATGCACCGAACAGTCTCACTGCCCCGTGGCTAACCACTTCAACTCCCCCTCACACTCTCCCAAGGACATGCATCTCCTGCCCTCCATTATGGTGAAATCAAAGCCACCCACTGACTGGAGGAAGAACATCTCAACTTCTGCCTCGGGACACTACAACCACACGGCATCAACATTGACTTCACCAGTTTCTATATCTCCCCATGCCCCTCCTCATCCCAGATCCAATTGTCCAACTCAGCAATACCCTTTTGATCTGACCTACATCTTCTTCCCACCTATCAGTTCCACCCTCCCCACCGATCTACCACAATCATCTCCTACTGCATCCACCTATTGCCATTCCAATTACCTTCCCCCCAACTTCACCCCTCATTTATCTCTCAGCCTCTTCCATCTCCACATTTCTGATGAAGACTTTTATGCCCTAAAAGTCGACCATCCTGCTGCTTGGATGCTGCCTGATCGGCTGTGCCTTTTCCAGCACCACACTTTCAACTCTGACTTCCCAGCATTTGCAGTCCTCATTTTCTCCTAGTTGAACAAGGAAATTAGGGAGTCTTAGAGATGAAACAGAGCATACAAATTTCATCATACATGCTGTAGATGTAGGAGAATTCCCTCATGTAAAATATCCATATCATTTAGATTCAGAAAAACAGGTCCAGATGAAAGCAGGTAAATAAAAAAAATCCAATTGAATTCAATCAAAACAGTTGGTCTTCTCCAGCTATGTTAGTGCCTAAACCTGAAGATCCAACCTGATTCTGCATTGACGACAGAAAGGTCACTGTAGCGGCAAAGGCAAACTCCTATGCAATTTTGCATTTCGGTCATAGAGATGTACAGCGTGGAAACAGACCCTTGGTCCAACCTGTCTGTGCCAACCAGATTTCCTAAATTAATTAAATCCCATTTGCCAGTGCCCGATCCATATCCCTTTAAATTCGTCCTATTCATGCCTCCATCCAGAAACCTTTTTAATGTTGTAATTGTACCTCCACCACTTTCTCTGGTAGCTCATTCCATACACACACCACTCTTTGCATGAAGAAGTTACCCCTCAGGCCCCTTTTAAATCTTTCCCCTCTCATCTTAAACCTATGCCCTCTAGTTCTGAATTTCCCCACCCCAGGGAAAAGACCTTGTCTATTTACCCTATCCATGCCCCTCAACATTTTAAACCTGTGTAAGGTCACCCCTCAGCCTCCTACACTCCAGAGAAAACAGCCCCAGTCTATTCTGCCTCTCTCTGTAGCTCAAACCCTCTGTAGCTCAAGCCACTGGCAAAATCCTGGTAATTTCTTTCTGAACTCTTTCAAGTTTCATAGTATCCTTCCGATAGGTGGAAGACCAGAATTGCATAAACTTCCAAAAATGGCTTAACCAAGGTCCTGTACAACCACAACATGATCTCCTAACTCCGATACTCAATGCTCTAATAAAGGAAAGCATACCAAACATCTTCTTCACTATGCTATCTACCTTCGACTGTATCAATAGGATTGTCAGTGCCAGATTTCATGGCAAAATACATTTATTAAACAGACACCTGCGGGTTTCCTTTAACAACCGAAGCTAAGACTCAATTGTGTCTATCACGTAGAAGGGTCTTTTCTGATGGAACATGATGTCAATCAGGTCCAAAAATGCTCCAGCAACTTTCCAGGCACTGCTGATTGGTGAACAGTGTTCATAACTGTAAGAAACATCTATACTGAGACACTTGGGAGGATTACATGGATCAACTGGATACTTTGATTCAGTAGTAAAATCTCAAAGAGAGTAGTGGTGGAGGTTTGGGGGGGGGGGGGGGGTGTCAGATCACAATGAAATCTCAAGGACAAAATTACAGTGAGATTTTGACAAGAGTACCCGGCTAAATAATATCAACATTTCAAAAAATGCGATGTGGGGACAGGCAAATGTGAAACTCCAAAGAGCAACACATCATCAAGAGTGCAATGATATTGATGAGCTAGGCAATAGTGATATTGCAAGGTAGTGGTGTGGAGACAGAAAACAGTCAGCTTTCAAGAATACAACAGGGCCAGATAATAGCAAGATTTCAAGGGCAGTCATTTGGAACCAGATTAGAGCCACACTTCAAGGAGAGTTCAGTGCTGTATTTCAGTGATACTTTAATAACAGAGATAGGAATATTTTATGGAGAGAATACAGCCAAGTAACAGAGATTTCAAGGAGAGAAGCCACTTTAAGTGAGATTTTAAGGAAACACCAGGGCTGGGAATAACTGAGGTTTCAAGGTGCATGCAAGATGAGATAACAGCAAGATTTCAACAAATGTGTTGAGCTGGGAAATAGTGAGATTTCAAATAGTACAGTGCAGGGTCAGATCACAGCAAAATTTCAAGGAGGGAGCAAAGTCAGTAGACATGAAAGTTGTATTGAGAAGGATGAGCCATATTACAGTGATGGTTCAAAGGCAGTACAGAGGGAGCCAAGTAACAGAAAATTTTCAAGGTGCATGGAATGGATCCAAATAACAATCATTTATAATGGAGATAGCCCAGCCAGGTAGCGGCAAAATTTTCAGTGTGGAAATGCAGGGCAAGGTAATAATGAAATTTCAACCAGAGAGTACAGTCAGATACATGAAGGCTTCAAGGAGGGAGTGGAGCAAGATACAAGTTACAAGCGGATTCAGATAACAACAAGATTTCAAGAAGAGAGGAAAGTTGATATTTCAAGAAGAGAGGTTAGACAATGGTGAGACTCTTCAAGAAGAGAATGGTGTGAGATTACAATTAGATTTCAAAGAGAGAATGGAGTCAGACAAGTAAGATTTCAAGGGCACCACAGAGTGAGACAACAGTGAGATTTCAAGGAGAAAGTGGAATCAGACAATGGCAAGGTCTCAAGAAGAGAGAAGGCCAGGTAAAACTGAGACTTCAAGAAGAAAGTAATACCAGACAACAGGCATAATTGAAGATGAGTGCGGAATCTGATAACAGTAATCGTTCAAAGTGTCCACAAAGCCAGATACTGGAAAGACTGCAATTAGATAAACAAGCCAAATACTAACAATGTTTCAAACTTAGTGGCGTGAGGCCAGAAAACATTGCAATTTCAAGGAATGCAGTAGGAAGCCAGAAAACAGTGAAAGTTCACAGAGAGAACAGGGCCAGTTCACACAAATTTCAATGATAGAATGTGGCCTGACATCAGCAACATTTCAAGGAGAGCACTGAGCCAGCTTTGAATGAGGTTTCAAGGGGAAAAGGGAGTGAGCAAGGTTTCAAGGAAAGTACATGACCAGATATTTGTGAGATTTCTATGAGACTAGCAGGACCTAGTAAAAGCAAGGTTTCAAGGAGAGTGGGGCCAGCAGCCATGCGATCTTGAGCAGAGCATTGGGTCAGATCACAATGAAGTTTCAGAGCCAGGAAAGAGTGGAGCACAGCAGAGGATTCCAAGAAGATAAGAGAATGGCAAGAATTCATAAAAAGATCATGGACAGAAAACTATGTGATTTAAGAAGAATGTGAAGCCAGCTAACAACAAGATTGTAAGAAGAAAGTGAAGCAAGACAGTAGCAAATATACATGGACAATGCAGAACCATTTGAAAATGGGGTTTCAGGTAGATCAGATAAGATAATTAGATTACCTACAGTGTGGAAACAGGCCCTTTATCCCAAGTCCACACCGACCCTCCGAAGAGAAACCCATCCCACTATATTTACCCCTGACTAATCCAACTAACACTATGGGAAATTTAGCATGGCCAATTCACCTAACCTGCATATCTTTGGAATGTGGGAGGAAACCGGAGCACCCGGAAGAAACCTGAGCAGACAGGGGGAGAATGTGCAAACTCCAAACAGACAGTTGCCCAAGGTGGGAATTGAACCCAGGTCCCTGGCGTTGTGAGGCAGCAGTGCTAACCACTGAGCCACCGTGCCGCCCCTTAGAGTGGTGAACATATAGCCGAGATATTTCAAAAACAACACAAAAGCAAATAACATCAAGATTGCAATGAGTTTGCCCAGCTAGATATTAGTGACATTTCAAGAGTAGGCATGGGGGTATATATGTTGAAAATGTGTTGCTGGTTAAAGCACAGCAGGTCAGGCAGCATCCAAGGAATAGTTTCCTTGGATGCTGCCTGACCTGCTGTGCTTTAACCAGCAACACATTTTCAGCTGTGATCTCCAGCATCTGCAGACCTCATTTTTTACATGGGGGTATACATAACAATGTTATTTTAAGGACAATGTGGAGCTCAATAACATGCAGTTTGCACGCAAGTGTGACTTGGTAGTAGGAAAGGATTATTAGGTTAGATGGTTAGATCCCCTACAGGATGGAAACAGGCCCTTCGGCTCAACAAGTCCACACTGACTCTCCAAATAGCAACCCACCCAGATCCATTTGCCTCTGACTAATGTACGTAACACTTGGTAATAGGAAAGGATTATTAGGTTAGACGGTTAGATTCCCTACAGTGTGGAAACAGGCCCTTCAGCCCAACAAGTCCACTCCGACCCTCCGAAGACAACCCTCTGAAGAGCAACCCACCCAGACCCATTTGCCTCTGACTAATGTACCTAACACTATGACACTGTGGGAGGAAACTGGACCACGCGGAGGAAACCCACGCAGACACGGGGTGAATGTGCAAACTCCACACAGACAGTCACCCGAGGCTGGAATCAAACCTGGGACTCTGGTACTGTGAGGCAGCAGTGCTGCCCGTAGACACAGTAGAAGGGACTGTAGAGCACAGTAAGATAACAGTGATAACTCAATGGGTGGGATAAATGCACGAGATAAAAAAAGTGCTTACAGATAAAGATTGGGATTGCAATGCAGATGTGTGAGTTTGGTGAGTAAGGAAATTTGAGGAAGTAAGGAGGAAGGTGCTCTTTTCTTATTCTTTGTCAGACTCCAATCAGGACTTGGAAGGAAGAGAGGAAATCGGTGAAATCATTCCATGAAGAAAATGGTATTCAGCAAAATGATAGAGCAATGAGCTAAAAGGTACCTCAATCTTGAAAGACTTCATCCAGGCACATGAAATCCAGGCATATGGAACAACCATGGTAACCAAATTTGTACCCCAATATGTCAGCATTTTCTTGCACAAGTTCGAGCAAGACTTCTTTGCTGAGCAGAACCTCTGACCAATGCTATATATCAGGTATAACAATGATGTTTTTTTCCTTTTAATTCATGGCAAGGAATCACAAAAACCATTACACAATGATATCAACAAGTTTCGTCCCACCATCAGACTTACCATTGATTACTCTTCAGAAACACAGTCATTCTTGGACACGCACATCTCTATCAAGGATGGACACTTCAGTACCTCATTCAAAGCAAGCCCACGGATGACCTCACGATGCTGCATTTCTCTAGCTTCCATCCTAAACTTATTAAAGAGCTCATTCCCTATGGACAAGCCCTGTGTATATACAGGATCTGCTCAGATGAGGAGGAATGTGACAAACACCTAAAGGCTTTGAAGGACACTTTCATCAGAATGGGACACAATGCTCAACTCATTGATTGCCAGTTCCGACGTGCAATAGTGAAAAACTGCAACGACCTCCTCAGAAGACAAACACAGGATATACTTAATAGAGTACTCTTCATCGTCCTGTATTTCCCCCAGAGCAGAGAGACTACGCCGTGTTCTTTGCAACCTTCAACCTGTAATTGATGATGATGAGCATCTTGCCAAGATCATCCCTATGCCTTCACTTCACGCCTTCAAACAACCACCAAACCTTAAACAGACTATTGTTTGCTGCAAACTACCCAGCCTTCAGGACACATTGACCACAACACCATACAACCCTGCCATGGCAACTTCTATAGATCATCGGATACTGCCCATCACATGTGGGAACACCACATGCCATGTACATGGCAGATACTCATGCGACTTGGCCAATCTCATCCATCTCATACACTTCAAACAAGGATGCCTCAAGGCATAGTGTATTGGTGAAACTATGCAGGCACTATGACAATGGATGAATGGACACCATGCAACAATAGCCAAACAGGATCATTCCCTCCCAGTTGGGGAACACTCCGGTGGTCAAGAACATTCAGTCTCTAATCTTCAGGTAAATGTCCTCCAAGGTGGCGTTTGAGATATACAACTGAGCAGAAATGAATAGCCAAGTTCCGAAGATGGCTTCAACCGTGATCTTACGTTCATGTCCGCGACATGTGATCCCACCAGACCGTTCTGGATCTATAAAATCTTCCTACAGTCCTGTTTTGACACTATCACCTTGATAAATTGTTATGATCTCTCAACCTTAATTAGTTTGTACAGTTTTGGATGACTTATAACGTTGGTTTAGACCCTCAGCATGTGACTCATACCTATCATATTATTCCAGTCATAGAATCATAGAAATGTACAGCACGGAAATAGACTCTTCGGTCCAAATCATCCATGCCAACCAGATATCCCAACACAATCTAGTCCCACCTGCCAGCACCTGGCCCATATCCCTCCAAACCCTTCCTATTCATATTCCCATTCAGATGCCTTTTAAATGTTGTAATTGTACCAGCTTCCACCACCAGCTCATTCCATACTCGTACCACCCTCTGTGTGAAAAGGTTGCCCCTTAGGTCTCTTTTATATCTTTCCCCTCTCACCCTAAACCTATGCCCTCTAGTTTTTTTTGGTCATTTGGGTTGCCTCCAGCACCATCCTTTTTTTTTGTAATTATCTCTCTGCTTCATTTAAATTGATTATAGGGTATCCCTTTGATCGTTATTCAGCTGTTGATATTTTACTCACACTCTCTGAGAAGTTTGATGACCTGCAGAAACTTCTTATTTGACATTCAACTCATACACTTTCTATGATGGTTTGATCTTTCTGCCTATTAATTTTGTATCTGTGTGATTCTCTCTCATTTCATCTGAAGAAGGGGCAATGCTGTGAAAGCTTGTGATTTCAAACAAACCTGTTAGAGTATAACCTGGTGTCGTGTGACTTCTGGCTCTAATCATCTTTATCTTTAAGTGTTAAAAAATGGTGGCTAACAAGCTGGGTGATGTGTTTGAATTGATTTTCTAAAAATCTCTATTCAAAAAAGGAGAGACACAGAAAACAGCAAACTATAAGCAAATTAGCTTGATATCCGTCATAGCAAGTTGTTACATTGATCATTAAGGAAGTCAAAACTGAACATTACAAAAAAACTCAAGATATTTGGGAAATGCCATCATGATTTTGTAAAAGGAATATCGTGTTAAACCAATTTGGTAGAGTTCTTTGAAGATGTAATGTGCTGGATAAAGTGGGCCTTCAGGTTTTCATAAAACATTTAACAACTTATCATATAAATAGTTACTGTGCAAAGTAGGAGCTCAGGTTGGAGAGAGTAACATACTGATATGGATAAACATTGGCTGGCTGGCTGAAAACAGAGAGTTTGTATAAATGAATCTTTTTCTAACAGGTAGGATATAAAGAGTGGGATCCTGTAGGGCTACAAAGTTTGATAACTTATGTAAATAACTTGGATGAGGGGAGAGAAGTCATGCTAACTAAATTCACAGAAAGCCAAAACTGGGCAGGTAAGTATGCTGGGAAGAGGATGTAACAGGTTGCAGGCCAATATAATAGGTTGAGTGAGTGCACAAAAATCTGGTGCATAATGTGAGAAAATGTGAAATTGTTCACTTTGTAGGGGAAAAATAGTGGAGAACAAGTGCAGAATTCCAAGAGGGATTCAGATGTCCAATGCACGAGTTGCAATATGTTAATATACATGGATAACAAGTAGTTTTTAAAAAAAGTAATAATAAAAATGGATGCCCTTCTTTATTATTAGAGAAATTTACATAGAGCATAGAACATAGTAATAGGTAGGAACAGGTCTTTTAATCCACAATGTGTTTGCCAACTATGATGCCATTCTAAATTAATCCCATCTGTCTCACAAGCTCTGTACTGCTCTTTTCTCTGCCTGTTCATATGTGATCTGAATGTTTCTTAAACATTGCTATAGTTTCTGCTTTTACCACTTCACCTGGCAAGCATGTTGCCAGCACCTACTAACTTCTGTAAAAAAAACTTGCCTTAACCATTTCCTTTAAACATTTCCCCTCTCATCTTAAACCTATGCTCCCTAGTGTTTGATACTTCCACATTGGGAAAAATACTCCAACTATCCATCTATTCATGTCTCTCATAATAACGAACAAAAACAGCTCAGCACAGGAACATGCCCTTCAGCCACTAAACCTGACCCGATTCCCAATGTCTTTTCTAAACTAAATCCTTTTGTCCATACATGGTCCATAGCCCCTTATTCCCTTACTATTCATATGTCTGTCACAATGCCTCTTAATCGTTGCTATTGGACCGATTCCACCACCTCCTCTGGCAGCTTAGTCTATATGTAAACACTTGCCCCTCGCATTTTCCTTAAACTGATCCCTTTTTACTTTAATCTATGTCCTCTAGTCTGGGAATAAGACTGACTATCTATTCAATCTGTACCTCAAAATTTTGGAAATATTCAACAGCCTTTAACATTCAGGTGAAAATAAACTAAGTTTGTCCAATCCTCCACAAAGCTATTACCTGCAAACCAGGCAACATCCTGGTATTTCTGTACCCTCTCCAAAGCCTAGTGTAGAGTGATAGTGTGGCAACCAGAACTGATCTCTCTGTGTTGATGCTATAAGGGTTCTGCCATTTAGTGTATACTTCTCTTCTGAATTAAATCTCTCAAAATGTATTACCTCATATTTGTCCAGATTAAACTCCATCTGCCATATCTCTGCTCAGCTTTACAACTGATCTATATTCTGCTTTATCCTTTGAAAACCAACTTCGCTATCCACAAGTGGGCGGCACGGTGGCACAGTGGTTAGCACTGCTGCTTCACAGCACCAGAGACCTGGGTTCAATTCCCGCCTCAGGCGACTGTCTGTGTGGAGTTTGCACATTCTCCCTGTGTCTGCGTGGGTTTCCTCCGGGTGCTCCGGTTTCCTCCCACAACCCAAAGATGTGCGGGTCAGGTGAATTGGCCATGCTAAATTGCCCGTAGTGTTAGGTAAGGGGTAAATGTAGGGGTATGGGTGGGTTGCGCTTCGGCGGGTCGGTGTGGACTTGTTGGGCCGAAGGGCCTGTTTCCACACTGTAAGTAATCTAATCTTTGTGCAGTGTCATTGGTCAGAAAAACATCTCTCCACAACTACCCTCTGTCTTTCTATGCCCAAGCAATTTTGAATCCAATTTTATCAGCTCCTGTAAGGATCCTGTACCTACAGCCAAATGAATATAATGTGCAAAATACCTTGCAAGGACTGCAACAAACAATATATCAGATAGGCTGGCAGGAAACTAGCCACCAGGATACATGAGCACCAACTAACCACCAAAAGACAGGACCAACTATCACTTGTATCCATACACATAGATGAAGAGGGAGATCAGTTCGACTGGAACAATGCATCCATCCTGGGACAGGTCAAACAAGGATACATGCGGGAATTCCTAGAGGCTTGGAATTCAAATGGAGCTCCATTAACAAACATATAGATTTGAACCCCATTTACCAATCTCTCAGAAACAGAACCAGAAATGATATCATCCGCCACAACAAATCAAGCGGGATAGAACACCAATGCTTTACTGGAGGCCCACTGATGATATTACCTAGCACGGCGACAAAAAGTCCGCAAACAAACTCACCAACTCAGCGAGCAAACCGATAACTTTACCAGCTCACATGGATCCATGTGACTTAATGTTCTGCTCCAGCCTATCATGAGGTACCTTGTCAAATGCTTTGGTAAAATCCAATTAGTCTACATCCATTGCCCTAACCTCATCAATCCTCTTCATCACTTCCTTAAAAAAAACTCAATCAATTCGTGAGACAAGACCTCCCTGCACAAAACCATGCTGACTATCCCTAATGTGTTTGTTATTTTCCAGGCATGAGTAAATCCTGTCTCCATGAACCTTGTCCTGTGATTTCCCTACCAAAGCTCACCACCTACAATTTCCTGGATTATCCCTGTTGTCCTTCTAAAACAAAGAAACTAATTGGATATTTTCCAGTCCTATGGGACCTCACTGGAGCCAGGGAGGATATAAAGATCTCTGTCAAGGACCCAGCAATCCCTTCGCTTGCCTCCTTCAGTATCTTGGGATAGATCCTATCAGGCTTTGGGTACTTAACTATCTTAATGTTTTTCAAGTACCCAACATTTCCTACATAACATAAGAACATAGAAATAGGAGCAGGAGTAAGCCATCTGGCCCACTGAGCCAGCTTTGCCATTCAATAAGATTATGGCTGAACATTTTGTGAACTCAGCTGCATTACCCACCGCTCACGTAACCCTTAAGTCCTTTACTATTCAAAAATCTATCTTTGCCTTAAAAACATTCAGCAAGACAGTCTTAACTGGTTCACTGGGCAGTGAATTCCACAGATTCACAACCCTCTGGGTAAAGAAGTTCCTCCTTAACTCAGTCCTAAATCAATTTCCCCTTATTCTGAGGCGAGACCCACTAGTTCTGGTTTTCAACTGCTTGTGGAAACAACCTCACTGCTTCTATGCTATCTATTCCTTTCATAATTTTATATGTTTCTGTAAGATCCCTCCTCATTCTTCTAAATTCCAGTGAGTACAATGCCAGTCTACTCAATGTCTCCTCATAAGGCAACTTGCACAATTCCATACTCAACCTAGTGTACCTCCTTTGCACCCCCTCCAGTGCCAGGTCATTCTTTCTCAAGTCAAGAGATTAAAACTGTACACAGTAAACTAGGTGTGGGCTCACCAGCACCCTATACAGCTACAGCATAATCTATCCCTGTAGCAATGAAGGACAATATTCAATTTGTGATTTTAATTACCTGCTGCACCTGCTTTTTGTGATTCATACACAAGGACACATAGGTCCCTCTGAAGCATGCTGCAATTTTCCATCATTTAAATAATAGTCCATTTTGCAGCTATTTCTATCAAAATACATGACCTCACATTTACCAACATTGTACTCCATCTGCTAGATCCTTACCCACCTCTCACTTAACCTCCCTCTGCAGATATTCAGTGTCCTCTCCACATTTTGCTCTACCACTCATATACTTACAGAAACTGTTGCTATCTGTTTTTATATTCTGAACTAGTTTACTCTCATAATCCATCTTTTCTTTTTAACTTTTTTGTGTGGCTTTCTGTTGACCTTTAAAAATTGTTCAGTTCCTTTATTTCCCACTAATCTTTGCTACTTTGTATGTATTTGCTTCCAATGTGATGCTCTCATTTATTTCCTAAATTATCCATTGCTGATTTTCTCTTTTCCTCCAGTCCTTCCTTCTCACTGGTACGTACTTTTGCTGAGCACTCTGAAAAATCATTTTGAAAGTCCTCTCCTGTTCCTTAATTGTCCCAACATGTTGCCTTTGCTCCAAGTCAACCTTAGCCAACTCTTCCCTTATCCCCTTGTCATCTTTTTTCTCTAAGCACAAGTCACTTGTATTTTACCTTCTCACTCTCCATTATATTTTAAATTCAATCATACTGTGATTGCTCCTTCCGCGAGGATTCTTAACTATGACAGCATCAATTATTCCTGTCTCATTACACAGAACCAGATCTAAGATAGCTTGCTTTCTGTTAAGTTCCATTATATTTTGTTCAGGGAAATTATTGCACTAACATTCTTGACCGACTTGGTTTGACCAATCAATATGTAGATTAAAATTCCCCATGATAATTGCCATATCATTTCTACATGCATCAGTTATTTCTTTGTTTATTGCTCACCTCATTATGATGTTGTTGTTTGGAGGCCTTTAGACTACGCCTATGAGTGACTTTTTCCCCTTATTATTTCTCATTTCCACTGACATTGATTCAATCTTTTTCTCCAGAGAATCTATATCATCTCTCACTACTGTCCTGATGTCATTCTTAAATATCAGAGCTACACCACCTCCTGTTCTTTCCTGTCTGTCCTTCGAAATAGTCAGATATTCCTGGATATTTAACTCCCTGTTGAGAATATCCAGCACTTAAGTATTTGTAATGGCCAACAAATAATATCCATTCACGGTGATTTGTAACCTCAACCTATTTATCTTGTTTTGAATGCTGTAAGCCTTCAAATAAAGTGTCTTTATGCTAGTTTTTATTCCTTCTTTTTGAATCCTAACACCTTCAGGAGAAGAACCGTTGTTTTCAAATAGGTTTACAAGAAGCCCCTCAGTAACTTGTCCCAAGGAGGTGCCACACCTTCCTGTTGTCACCATAGCAGCTGTAGAAGCGCCTTTCTGTTCCCCGACTGATTACTCTTCTTAATTTTGATAACTCTCAAGTATCTCCCTAATCTTACCACCACCCATGTCCTTCTTGTTGGTGAATATTAATGTGAAGCACTCATTAAGGACTTCATCTACTTTCTCTGCTTCCACGTATAAATTCCCTCCTTTGTCCTTAACTAGAGATACCTTTTCGCAAGGTACAGTCCTGATCTTAATATAAGTACAAAATGCCTTGGAATTCCCTTAATCCTATTTTCCAGGGATCTTTCAAGGCGTCTTTTAGCCATACCAATTCCTTGCTAAATTCATTCCAGATTTCTTTGTATTCCTCAAGTGCTTTGTATGATTTCCATTTCTGAAACCTTACATATGCTTTATTTTTATTTTTGACTAAAATTGAATGTGTCTTGTCATCCAAGCTTCCTGAATCTTGCCATCCTTATACTTCATCTTCACAGGACCATGCTGGTCCTGAACTCTGATCAACTGGCAATTAAAAAGGTCCCACATGTTAGAAATGTTACCATCAAAAATAGCCACCTGCAAAATAATCTGTCCAGTAAATGCTTAATATTGATGTCATTAGCTTTCACCCAATTTATCACTTTCATCCAACATGCAGTGTTATCCTTATCCATAACTATTTTATGTATTCTGATCACTGTTACCAAAATGCTCCCCACTGAAAGTTTGATCAGCTGGACAGACTCATTCCCTAAAACTAAGTCTAGTACAGCCCCCTCCTGTTGTACTATTGACATATTTTTTCAAGAAGCTCTTGTAACACACCTACCAAATTCTTCCCCATCTATGCTCCTGGCATCAGGGAGTCCTGTCCCAATCAATATTGGGGAAGTTAAAATCACCCACTATAATAACCCCGTTGTTCCTACACTTTTACGCAGATATCTCTACACATCTGTTCCTCGATCTCCCACTGGATATTTGGAGGCCTATATTATAATCTCATTGTCGTCACTGCATTTTTCTTATGCCTGAGTTCTACTCATATGACCTCCCTAGATGAGCCCTTCAAGATGTTCTCTTTCGTCTAACCATACTATTCTTCTTGATCCATGATACAACTCCCCCACCCCTTTTACATCCCTCTCTCTCATGCCTGAAACATCTAAACCATGGAATGCTGTGCTGCCAGTCCTACTCTTCTGTCAATCACATTTCTGTAATGGCTAGAACATTATAGCTCCATGGACTAATCCAGGTTCTAAATTTATCTGCCTTATCAGTTATACTCTTTGCATTAAAATAAAAACATTTGAGACTGCTAGTCCCACCATATTCATTAACCTGGCCCTGCCTGTTCTTCTAATTACTTGACTTAACCACTAACCTCTCCTCAATTCACTCCACATACTGACCTCCTGTTCTGGTTCCCACCCCTCTGCCACACTAATTTAAAGTCTCTTGAGTGGTACTAGCAAATCTCCATGAAAGGATATTGTTGGACCCTCCAGTCGAGCTGCAAACCATCATTCTGGTACAGGTTCCTCCCATCCTGGAAGAGATTTAAATTATTGTAATATCTGAAGCCCTCCTTCCTTCCCAGCTGTTTAATCACACATTCAATTGTGTCATCTTCCTATTTCTGATTTTACTAGCACATAGCAGCGGGAGTAATCCCGAGATTATAGATGTCCTGCTAGAAACTTGCTTTTCAAATTTCTACCTAACTCCCTAAATTCTCACTGCAGGACCTCATTTCTCTTCCTGTCTATGTCACTGTTACCAATATTAACTATGATGTCTGGTTATTCCCTGCTCCTTTTACAATGTTCTGTGCTGTCAGAGACATCTTTTATTCTGGTACCAGGAAGGCAGTACCATCTTAGAGTCTCACCCGTGGCCATAAAAATGCCTATCTTCACCCTGACTATTGAGTCTACTATCACTAATGCTCACCAACATTTTCACCCTCCATGTTTTATGATCTGGATGTTGCTGTTGCTTTCCTCTAAAAGCCATGCCAGCCCCCAACAGTATCCAAATGGTATTTTGTTTGAGGAAAACCTTTTTCACCTCGAGGACGATGGGACCTAGAATACACTGTCTTGGAGGGTAGTTCAGGTGAAATCACTCACAACCGTTAAAATGTACTTGGATGTGAATTTGAAGTGTCATAACATTCAAGACTATGTACCTAGTGTGAGAAAGTAGTACTGGTATAGGTAGTGGTATATTTTTGGGAGATCATACTTTATTGAGCTGAAGGGCCTTTTCTGCTTTGTATGATACTGTGGATTAAGGATTGATTAACAGGTAGAAAACAGAGCGTAAAGATAAATAGGTAGTTTCTGCACTGGCAGTTTATATCTTATGGGGTAACGCAGGGACCAGAATTTGGGGTCCAAATGGTCAGAATATATATCTTTAATTTGGAGGGACCAAATGTAATATTTCCAAATTTCAAGTTGATACAAAACTAATTGGGAATATATGCTGTAAGGAAGATGTAAAATGTTTTCAGGAGGATTTGACAAGCTTAGTGAACAAGAACTTGACAGATGGAATACAATGTAGAAAAATGTGAAATGATGCATTTTCGTTCAAGGAACAGATCTGCAGAGTATTTCTTAAATAGTAAGTCATTGGAGCAGGTGGATGTACAAATGACACATCACGAAAGGCTAGCACATAGGTACAACAAGCTATTAAGAAGGAGAATTTGAATATGGTGTAGTGAAGTCTTGCTTCAATTATATAACAGCATTGTTCAACTGTAAGAGTGCTCTAGGAGAAAGTGATGACTGCAGATGCTGGAAATCAGAGTCAAAAAGTGTAGCTCTGGAAAAGATCCACCCTTCACTCTGGCCTATCACCATCACCCACCAAGTGAATTCCCAGCTACCTTCCCCCCAGCCCCAAGCCCTCCTATTTTTCTCTCAGTCCCCTTGGCACCACCCCACCAACCCCCTTCTGGATGAAGAGCCTTATGCTTGAAATGTCGATTCTCCTGCTCCTCAGATGCTGCCTGACTGGCTGTGCTCTTCCAGCACCACACTTTTTGACTCTGCAAGAGTGCTCTCTGCATTATTGATTAGACTGATTAGACTCCCTACAGTGTGGAAACAAGCCATTCGGCCCAACAGGTCCACACCAACCCACCCAGACCCTCTGACTAATGCATCTAACACAATGGGCAATTTAGCATGGCCAATTCACCTGACCTGCTCATCTTTGGACTGTGGGAGGAAACTGGAGCACCCAGAGAAAACCCATGCAGACACAGGTAGAATGTGCAAACTCCACACAGACAGTGACCCAAGGCTGGAATCGAACCAGCCTTGGGTCCCTGATGCTGTGAGGCAGCAGTGCTGACCTAGGTCCCTGGTGCTAACCACTGAGCCACTGTGCTGCCCATTGGTCTCCTTATTTCAGGAAAGACAATATTGCCAGAGACAAAGTGCAGCAAAGATTCACCAGACCTGTTCCTGGGATAGTGGGTCTATCTTGTAAGGACACATTAGGCAAACTGGATATACATTCTCTAGATTTTTGAGGAATAAGAGGATGATGTCATGAAACCAACAAAATATGTTTCTTCTGTTTGGGAAGTCAACAAAGAAGGGGATGCTACTGAGATGTGAAGAAATTTATTTCCTTGGAGGGTGTGAATCTTTGGAATTCTTGATCATAGAGGGTTGTGGAAGCTCAGTCTTTGGCTATGTGTAAGGTAGAGATTGATAGATTACTGATTACCTATCATAAAGGGTTTTAAGGTAGTATGGGTAAAAAGAATTGAAGTGTTCAATCAATGGTGATTGTATTAAATGCAGAACATGCTTGATAGGCTAAATAGCCTACTTATTCCTTTATGGTCTTATGATCCTATAATAGTACAAAATTAGAAAGACAGTGAAAGTGAGGTAGAAGAAGATATATACAATGCACATATTGAATCTGATTGGCTAATACTGAAAAATTTGAATAGTTAGATAGCATATACTTGTACTTCAAAGCAACAAGAGAATTTAGTAAGGTTACTTCTGGAATATAGGGAGATCTGTAGAGATAAACCAGGGTTCACAACCTTAGCCAGACATGATTTGGATTATTTAGGAGAATCAGCACCAATAAAGCAATAGCCTTGTCTTTTAACCTTGGGAAAAAAACAAGCCCTCGTGAATGAAGACATTGATATGTTTGAATATATGTTAGAAAACCATTCAATTGAACTTAGTAAAAGCAACTAGAGTTCTCCAGTACTATTAATTCCAAAACCTGATGGATCAGTTAGATTCTGCACAGATTACCATCAAGTAAATGTTTTAACAAAAATAGGTTCATACCCAGACATTGACATGGCAGGCCTTCATTCCTTCCCAAAACCAATTTATTCAACAGACACTGTCATGTACAAGTGATATCAAGAGACAAAGAGATATTAGCTTTTGTTTCACCAAATGGACCATAGCAACGTTGAGTCATTTGCATTCCAAAAATATATGAATGACGTTGCCGCTAATGTATATAATTACTTGGTTTACTGAGATGATAAATTAAAACGTGGCAATATCTGGGATGAAAAAGCAACATGAATTGCCAGTATAATGTAAGAATTGGGAAAAATAATGCAATTATCAATGCATTATGGAAAATGGAATGGAATTTGAATTGTTTGGAGATTTAGTAGGACATTAGAAAGAGTCTAATGTCTTGCACAACGAGAGAATAAATGTTATCTAAACTTTGCTTAATTCATTATGGTACCACATTTGGAAATGGTGTTTCATTTCTCAAGAGTGAAGATATGTTGGCAATATATATTTGTATTTACAAACTATGAGGAATTGAAATATGGAATGACAGACATTCGGGGTTAGAAGGGCTTTTACCATGTGATTTTTTTTTAGATTAGATTAGATTAGACTTACAGTGTGGAAACAGGCCCTTCGGCCCAACAAGTCCACACCGACCCGCCGAAGCGCAACCCACCCATACCCCTACATTTACCCCTTACCTAACACTACGGGCAATTTAGCTTAGCCAATTCACCTGACCCGCACATCTTTGTGACTGTGGGAGGAAACCGGAGCACCCAGAGGAAACCCACGCAGACACGGGGAGAACGTGCAAACTCCACACAGTCAGTCGCCTGAGTCGGGAATTGAACCCAGGTCTACAGGCGCTGTGAGGCAGCAGTGCTTGGAACTCAAGTTACTAGCTTAAACCCCGTTATTTCCAAAATGTCAGATGACTCGAAAGGAAAGCAAAAACGCAAAACTTTTCATAAAGATAAGCGAAGAGCTGTATGCCTTTAATTGCTTGAGTGACTTGCTTTGGAAGGAATGGAGCGTTGTATTAAAGGTTTTACTTAAATTACATTACACATCTAAGTATGGCAATTGAATGAACAAACGTCTACAAAGCTGGCAGCAAAAGGAAAAATAAGCTTGCTACAGGACAAGATGAACAGATCTTTCAGTAAGTTATCTTCTGAGAACCTGAGAAATTTGCACAAATCAAAACTTCTAACTTGCTCTGAAATTCTAAATGTTGAACTGGTACTTCGCATAAAAATCCAAGTTGAACTTGACTTGCATTGGACCTCAAAGCTGAACTGAAGACCTCTCATTGATTCTATGGCAGTCTTGATAACAGAAATTATCTGCACTATAGAAAAGTTTCCTTTCTTTTTATCCTGAAGTTGGAATCTTACCCAACTGGGATGGTTCTCTCATTTCCTTTGTTTTAAAATCTATATAATCTTTACAGAGTTGTATGATTTCCAATTGTTTGGCATTAAGTAGATATTGTTTATTCCCACATAATTAGTTGTTAACCATTCTTTTCCATTTTATTGTAAGAATAAGTTTGCTTATAATAAGAAGTTTTGATATGGTTCCTGGCATAGTGGGACTTGATTACCAGCATACTCCTCCCATCAGAGTTATTACATTGCAAAAACCTTTGATGTGACATCCTATCAAATACTTCTGAAAATTTTCTTTACTCAGCGGGTTGTGAGTTCATGGAATGCCCTGCCAGTAGCAGTGGTGAACTCTCCCTCTTTATGGTCATTTAAGCGGGCATTGGATAAGCATATGGAGGTTATTGGGCTAGTGTAGGTTAGGTAGACTTTGGTCGGCGCAACATCGAGGGCCGAAGGGCCTGTACTGCGCTGTATTTTTCTATGTTCTATGTAAAATCTCAGTATGGTACATTCACAAATTCCCCTTTATCTACATCACTTATTATTTTTTCAAGGAATTTCAATAAATAGGTTTGACAGATTTTCCCTTTCACTGTCTGATCAGTTGGATTTTTCTAAATGGCCTGGAATAATTTCTTTAACAAGAGCTTCTAAACTTTTTTCCTATGACAGGCATTAAGCTAATTGGCCTGTAGTTTCCTGGTTTTAGAATACAGCGAAAGATGACCAAGAAACTAATAAAGGGATAAGAGAATATGAAGGTAAATGAGTAAAAATATTAAAAACAGAATATGAAACCTTCTATAGGTGTGTTCAAAAAATGTTTGGATAAAACAAATGTGTGCCTGTTACAGGCAGAGTAATATTGTTGTAGATAGCAAAGTTTGCAAATGTCACCCCACTTTTTAAGAAAGAAGAAAAAGAGAAAACAGAATTACTGACTGCTAAGTCTTATGTCACTAATAAGGAAATGTGATAATTGAAAACTTGAGTGATAACAATCCAATTGGATATAATCAGTATGGAATTGTGAATGTGAAATTGTGTTTGACAAACCTGCTGGAGTTTTTTGAGAATGCCATTAACAAAATTAATAAAGGGAAATAGGTAGATATAGGGCACTTGAATTTCCAGAAGGCTTTATTAAAATCCTTCTACTGAAGTCAATAAATTTAATGCACATGGGAAAGGAAAAAAATCTACTAATTAGATTAAGGATTGGACAACAGTATGGGAAGTAAACGGATCATGTTGCCAGGCAGCGATTAGTGGGTTACTGCAAGGATCAACCCTTGAACCCCAGCTATTCATATTATATGTCAATGATATGCCTGTAAAAAGACTGAATTAAAGGCATTCTATTTGCATTCACAAAAAAGATTAATGATTTAAAAGCACAAATTAGGACAAATGAATGTGATTTACTTTCCATTACATAGATGTGGCGGTGGGGCGACCAAGATTGGGAACTGAATAGCAAAGGACATTCAACATTTCGGGTGGCATGGTGGCTCATGTCTCATGGCACCAGGGACTCGGTTCAATTCCAGCCTCAGGCAATTGTCTGTGTGGAGTTTGCACATTCTCCCCCGTGTGTGTGTGGGTTTCCTCTGGATGCTCCAGTTTCCTCCCACAGTCCAAAAATGTGTAGGTTAGGTGAATTGACCATGCTAAATTGCCCATAGTGTTGAGGGATATGTAGGTTAGATGCATTAGTTAGGGGGAAATGTAAAACAATAGGACAGGGAATGGGTCTGGGTGGGATACGCTTCAAAGGGTTGGTGTGGACTTGTTGGGTCAAATGGCCTGTTTCCACGCTATCAGGATTCTATGATTAAGATTGAGGAGGGACAGACAAAAAGGAAAAGGAAGTGGGGTCGCACTTGAAAAGAGATGATATCGGTACATTGATACCGCAAAGGCTACTAGCTCTGACAATGTTGAGAAACACTTGTGCTCTAAAAATAACCGTAATGCTACCTCACAGTTCCGAAAAAGTTACAACATTAGAAACTCCTATGTGGAAATTTCTTTCTCTCCAAGCCACTCACCATCCTGACTTGGAAATATATTACCATGCCCTCAGTTTTGCTGGGTTAAAATCCTGGAATTCCCTCTCTACCAGCATTGTGAGTTTACCTACATTCAAATAGGCTTCAACCTTTCAAAAAGGCAGCTCACTACCATTTTATACAAGACAGTTAAGATTGGGTAGTATTGTATCTAAATGCAATTCTTGCTTTCTTCTAAATTGTCAAATAGAAACATAGGCGAGCAAAGGAATTTAAATTTGAGACAGAATCAATACAAATCATGTACATTCCAGTGATGAGAAGAATACAACTTAAGGTAAATTTTAAATTTAAAGAATAGGTATTTGGGACTTTGCTAGATCCCAGCTGATGTTAATACTGGATAAAGTGAAACTTGACTTGTTAGATGCTGTCTTTGTTCATTCTCGTGGCAGTCATAGAGCTGTACAGCATGGAAACAGACCCTTCGGTCCAACCCATCCACGCCGACCAGATATCCCAACCCAAACTAGTCCCACCTGCCAGCACCCGGTCCATATCCCTCCAAACTCTTCCTATTCATAGATCCATCCAAATGCCTCTTAAATGTTGCAATTGTACCAGCCTCCACCACATCCTTAGGCAGCTCATTCCAGGCACATACCACCCTCTATGTAGAAATGTTGCCCCTTAGGTCTCTTTTATATCTTTCCCCTCTCACTCTAAACCTATGCCCTCTAGTTCTGGATTCCCGAACCCAGAGAAAAGACTTTGTCTATTTATCCTATCCATGCTCCTCATAATTTTGTAAACCTCCACAAGGTCACTCCTCAGCCTCCGACGATCCAGGGAAAACAGCCCCAACCTGTTCAGCCTCTCCCTGTAGCTCAGATCTTCCAACCCTGGCAACATCCTTGTAAATCTTTTCTGAACCCTTTCAAGTTTCACAACATCTTTCCAATAGGAAGGAGACCAGAATTGCACGCAATATTCCAACAGTGGCCTAACCAATGTCCTGTACAGCCGTAACATGACCTCCCAGCTCCTGTACTCAATACTCTGACCAATAAAGGAAAGCATATCAAACCCCTTCTTCACTATCCTATCTACCTGCGACTCCAGTTTCAAGGAGCTATGAACCTGCACTCCAAGGTCAGTTACTAAACATGCTGAACAGAGCCTGTTAATTTACTTTTAACACAAAGAATAAAATACTTATTAAACAAAGGGGAAAAGATGAACTATGTTACGCTAAACAACAGATTTACAGACTGCAATGCAAACACTGAAGAAGAAATCTAATTTGCACTGTTTCTTTCATCGAGCTCTATCCTTACAGGGAATCCAGGGAATCCGGCTCCATAAAGTTTCAAAATCAGGCTGACATGGCTGTAACCAGTTTCCTTGCAGCAAACCTCTCTGCATTCATTAGATACAGTTTTCCTTCATTTGCTATCTCATGAAAAATCCAAAACATACAGCAACTAAAATCACTATTATCTTTAAATTCAGAGCAACCATATAAATTTCCTAATTTTGGTTTCCAGCAGTCCTTCAATCTCTGGCACATACTAATCTGACTGACTTTTGGATAGGTCAGTTTCTCTGTGTGTCATGGACCCCTGTTACTATGTGACAGCACAGTTTCTTTTATCTGCTATTGTGGGATTTGAACTAATGTACCCAGAACATTAACCTAATGTTCTGGATTACTAGTCTAGTAACATTACCACTACTCCATCAACCTCCTTTTAGCTCATCCCATAATAGTTGTAAAACTTTATCAATATGCATGTAAACAAAACAAGTTTGTGACTTCTTAGTATTAAGGCACCAAGAACAACTCTAGAAATCACTAATAGTGTCTTCACCTTCGTAACACATAAAACAGGAAATATCAATTAAACTTAAAGTTACACATTGCTTTTAAGAACTTACGTAATAGATAACCGAAAGACAAAGCAAATTTACCATCTGTATAGATAAGCTATGAATTGGGAAAATCATAAAGCTAACAAAGATAAAAGAAAATTAGCAAACAAGATGAGTACTGATAAAAATACATAAAAAGCATGCAAACACATTGGTGATAAACTGATAGGTTCAATCAAGTTTGAAGGGAGCAGTGGGAATGAGGAAATCATAGAATTAGTGAAACATTTTTCATTCAACACATGGACATTAAGAAAGTAGATACACAAAAAGTGGTTACAGATAACGGAATAATGTGTTTTGAATAATCAATGTATTGTACATTACCCGAGAATTATGTTTTAGGTTTAATAAGCAGAAGCTTGTGTAAGGTTCCACAACTCTTTTTCAAAACTTTGTTCCAAGGAAATTGTGCCCCAAAGATAAATACCAAATTCAGCTTTTCTCTTCAAAAAAGAAGATAAAGGTTTTGTGGTTGAGACATATACTGTGATTCACAAATTATTTCAACTTGGAGACCCTGAAAGAGCCGAACTTTGAGATTGGGGAATCGAATTCTCTTCCTTTGGAGGCGGGCAGGGGGCAGAAACACGCCCAGTGACAGACGGGTCAATGCAGCTGTGGTCCATCACAAAGGCCAATCTTCACAGGTGAGAATAGGGTCAGCCAGCTCAAAACAGTAATAAAGCAATGGAGATCACCTCTCACCATCACTACCCTCCCCTTAACACTGTCTCACACACATGCATCCAAATGTGGCCTGACATAATCATGTACCAATCTCTTCAAAGGTCCATTGAACTGTCAAAAAATTTTCCCTCAAAAATCAGTGAAACAATTCACTGGTATTCAATACTCTGCCATCCATTTCATAATGAGTGACCCAACATTGGTACCATCACTGGTATGTACCAAATGATATGGAAAGTTTTTCGGTTATTTTCTGTACACAAAAAAAGAAGAAAACCAACCTAGTCAGTTATCATTGATAATAAGTGAAATGATGGAAGGTGTCATCAACATTGCTATCAAGTATTACGTGCTCAGCATTAACCAACACAGTGACACCTAGTTCAGGTTCCATCAGGACCACAAAGCTCCTGAACTCATTATAGACTTCATTCAAACATGGACAATAGAGCTGAATTCCAGAGATAAGGTGACAGTGACAGCCCTTGACAATAAGATTGCATTTGAATTAATGTGGAATAAAAGAGACCTGGCAAAATTGAAATCAGTGGAAATCAGATGGCAAACACTCTAATAGTTAGAGTCATACCAGGCTCATAGAAAACTGTTTGTGGTTGTTGGAGTTCAATCATCTCAGCTCCAGGACATCTCTGCAGAGGTTCTTCAGGACAGTGGAACTGCCCAACCATCTTCAGCTGCTTCATCAGTGATCTTCCCTCCATTATAAGGTCAGAAATGGGGATATTTCCTCAGGATTGAACCATATCCCAGCGCCATTCATGACTTGTGAGATACAGCAGATACATGGGAACACCACTACTTGCAAGTTCCCTTCCAGGCCACTTATCATCCTGATTTGGGAACATATCACATGTGCCTTCCCTGTTGCTAGGTAAAAATCTCGGAATTTCCTCACATTGTGGGTCTAATTATAGCACATGGACTACAGATATTCAAGAAAACAACTCACCACCACTTTCTCAAGGGCAGCTGGAGACAGGCAATAAACACTGGCCAACAAATGATGCCACGTCCTACCAGAGAATTAAAAAAAACCAGATAGACCCGAAATAGCTTTATTTAATGAACCACTGTGGAAATACTCTCTGTGCCACAAAGTCACAATTTCACTCATTAGATGAAAATCATGAAGTCTCCTCAACAGTGGACGGCTGCATAAAATTCATGAGGCATCTGAACTGACAAAAAAAAGTCAAATGCTGAACGAGTGTGGAAGCAGGCCTTTCAGCCCATTGAGTCAAAACTGACCCTCCAAAGAGCATCCCATCCAGACTTAGTCCTAAACGTTCTCCTTGTAACCCTGCATTTCCTATAGCCAATCCCCACAGCCTACATATCTTTGGACTGTGGGAGGAAATCCGGGCATCTGAAGAAGACCCACACAGATGTGGGGGAAATATGCAAATTTGACACAGCCAGTTGCCCGAGGGTGAGATCAAACCTGGGTACTAGGGTCTGTGAAGCAGCCATACTAACCATTGAGACACTGTGCAGCCTAAATTGTAGATACTGCTCAACACAGAGCCAGAATAGTTTGGAAGAAATAAAAATTAAACACATTTTGAATGGAACTGACACTAGTGTGCAGATAAACAAAAAATCAGTAGAGCATAGCAGGTAGACAACGGAACAAAAATACAACTTAAATTTTTAGTTTTGTACCGGAGGCATTGGATCAGGATATGAAAGAATTGAACAAAATGTGTAGCCCAAATTCAGTGACTTTAACAGTGTTGATATTTTACTGTTATGAGGATACTTTAATTCAGAGGTTAGGACTATATTCAATAACACTGCGAAGCTTTAAGAATATCCTGATTATTATCTTCCAGTTGATGAAGGGTTACAATCACTAAACGGCAATAGAATATTTCCACTCAGCAGCATGGTAGTAATTAAAAAACAAATTTAAGATTAACTCCATTAGAATCATTCAGAAAAACAGGAACTAATTTATAATGGTCAGACTCTGAAATTCTCTCTCACAAGCCATAAATAAACTGTCAATAAATGAATTGCAACATATTAAGTAACGTAAAAACTGAAGACAAATAGGCAGCCAGAACAATTTCAAAACAGGCATTAGATAATTCCTTGTAAAGCCAGAAATGGGTTTCTCTGCACCAACTTTCATTTTGGCGAGGAAATGGAGATTAACAGCACAAATAGAATCATACCTTCCCCTTTGTGTTATCCTTCAGATCATGAGAAAGGAAGAAAAATGGCATACTTCCTGCAGGTTGTTTGGTTTCATTTCATAGGTAGTAGGCTCTTTCTTTCTGATAACTCTCTACAAGATTCATAATACAGTAGCATTAAGAAATGCTATGCTTCACAATCTATACCACCCATGCAAATGTAACATATAGTTTAACACCATTAGATTAGATTCCCTACAGTGTGGAAACAGGCTCTTCAGACCAACAAGTCCACACCAAACCTCCAAAGAGTAACCCCACTCAGACCCATTTCCCACTGACTAATGCACCTAACAGAATGGACAATTTAGAATGGCCAATTCACCTGACCTAAAAATCTTTGGATTGTGGGATGAAACCAGAGCACCCGGAGGAAATCCATGCAGACAGGGGAAAATGTGCAAACTCCACACTGACAGTCACCCGAGGCAGGGATTGAACCCAGGTCCCTTGCACTGTGAGGTAGCAGTGCCATCGGGCTGCCCTAAATTTGATCAGTTTAAATTTGATTAGTTTAAAATTGAATAAAGTGCCATAACTTATCTTCTTGCAATGTACTTGCATTATCCTTTTTAATTTGCTTCAAGAAGTCTGAAGCAATGTACAAATTAAGCAAGGACAATGTGAGACCATTTTTTCTCACAGTGAGTTGTTAGGATATGGAAACACGATGGAGTCAGATTCAATTGAGATCTTCAAGAGATCATTGGATTTTTTTTTGGATGGCAGTGGATTGCAGAGTTATAGGGAAGTGGCAGGACGTTGGCACAAAATAATAGAGCAGGCTTAATAATACAGCCAGTGCAGGCATGATAGCTAAATAGCCTCCTTCCACACTGAAATATTTCTGTGAAGTCAATGGAAATAATATTGGACTCTTAACTTTTAGCTTTAACTTTAACCTTGGGAAGAATTTTCTATCCTGAGAGGTGGTGAGCTCAGAGATGGGATGCATTTTTCAGCAGCTAGTGTTGTGTTGTACTTGAATGTCACCATCTTCTCACTTCTGCCACAATTAAGTTCTAGGCATCAAGGCCCATAGCTGATCTTCCCATCCCACTGCTAAATGATATCCAATACAAACAATTAACAATAGGGTAGAAGGGGTGTCCTTTAATCAGTGGCTGAGAATCACCCTTTTCCTGATACTGTTGATCTCTCCACACTTCAGAGAAGGCTCTTGATTCCAAGGAAAGGTCTGCTGGTAGCCTGACCACTACTTAATTTTGCTAATGGCTAGCAGATATTCCCAGAAAGAGGTGGCCTGGGTTTCCAGCTAGCAGACGGGGACTCTGATGCCAGAAATGGATTTGGCTCCTTATTAAAACAGACAAGTAATTGCAACATCAGGGTGAAGAGGAAATCTATCTTGTACTGTAAAAGTTCTACTTTCGTTACAAATCCTCAGTTCATTTCATATTCTAATCTATGAGGCTAACCAATGTCCACAGTGACATTTTAAAGAAGAACATCTAGTTCATACCCTGTCAAAAACAGTCCCAACAGAAGAAAATATTATAGTCCGTTGGCAAAATGTACAGGCACTACATTTGGAACTGACAACTGCTATAGATCTGCATCACATACGTGTGCACTCCATCAGTATATCTCAGTTTCAAACATAGTACTTGAATCTTTGCCAGGGAACAGACAATATTTTCTTTCATCATATTGCATTTAATTCCATCACACCCCAAAGTCCTCTGGGCAGTGATATTTTAAATGCAAATAAGCTGGATTCTGTTCAGAAGAAGGCTTCAGAACGGTGCCTATCCTGACCTCAAGAATCCAAAGCACAAGTGTTACTAGTTTCCTATTCTTTTGGCTGTTCTTTTAAATTTTGCTTCTGTTTTAAATCCTTTTTTTAAATTAGAATGACATGAGAGAATGGTGACTTTGTACACTTTTCACTGCACTCCTGTATTCCTGTACTTGAGTACACATGACAATAAAATCAAAATCTAAATTTCCAATCAATTCAGTACTTTGAAAGGTCGTCACTGCTTTGATGTCAAAAATACAGCAGAAAATGTGATAATGGCCAGAAAAATCTCTTTTAGTGATGATGTGAGATAAATGTGGACTCGGACATCAAAGATAACTCCAAGCTCTTCTTCAAAATAGTGCAATGGGATCTTAACTTTCACCTGAAAGAACGAAGTGGTATTGGTTTAAGGTGAAGGGTACAATAACTCCCTCAGCACTGCACTGGAATGTCAGGATAGATTTTTTTCAAATAAAACTCTGGAACATGACTTGAACGCATTGATTCAGAGACAAGAATGTCACTAATGGTGTCTCAGCTTACATTATGAATACAGACCTGTGATACATTATTGCCCTATGGCCAGGATTAATTTTGTATTGCTGGTGTGGAGTTTCATTAGATGACTCAGCATCCTTTAGTTGGCTCAAATGTTATAATCATAGGAGACTGAAGGTAGCAGTAGAAAGATTCTTTATGGAATGCAGCATTGTGGATAGTGGTGTTCCACAGGGATCAATGCGGGTACCTCTGCTATTCTTGATCTACATAAATGATGTAGAAGAAAACATAGCTGGTCTAATTAGCAATTTGTGAATGATACAATGATTGATGGATTTGTGGATAGTGAGGAGGACTGTCAGAGGATACAGCAGGATATAGGTCATTTGGATGCAACGGCAGAAAAATGGCAGATGGACTTTAATCTGGGCAAATGTGAGGTAATGCATTTTGGAAGGTCAACCAGGGGTGGAGATTATACAGTGAATGGCAGAATCCTTAGGAGTATTGAGATGCAGAAGGATCTGGGTGGTCAGGTCCAGCAGCGCATATAGATCAGGTAATAAAAAAGGCTGATGGTATGTTGTTTTCATTGGAAGGGGCATTGAGTATAAGGATAGGCAAGTTAGGCTCAGCTTGATAGAACTTTAGTCAGGCCACACTTGGAATATTGCACATAATTCTGGTTACCACATTACCAAAAGGATGTAATGTGGTAATCCTCTTCCATCATCCATTACCAGCAGTGGAATGGACGATGGAAGAGGACTTGCCATCTGAGGTAGTTTGGGCTGAGGTTAGAAATAGGAAAGGTGAGGTCACCCTGTTAGGTGTTTTCTACAGGCCTCCTAATAGTCCTAGAGAAGTAGAGGATAATATTGCGAGGATGATTCAGGAAAAGAGTGAAGGTAGCAGGGTGGTTGTTATGGGGGACTTTAGCTTCCCAGATATTGACTGGGAGAGCTATAGCTCGAGTTCATTAGATGGGTCGGTGTTTGTACAATGTGTGCAGGAGGGTTTCCTGACACAATATGTCGACAGGCCAACAAGAGGGGAGGCTATATTGGATTTGGTTCTAGGTAATGAACCAGGCCAGGTGTTAGACTTGGAGGTAGGTGAGCACTTTGGGGACAGTGACCACAACTCGGTGACTTTTACTTTAGTGATGGAGAGGGATAATCGTGCGCCGCAGGGCAAGAGCTATAGCTGGGGGCAGGGAAATTATGATGCAGTGAGGCATGACTTAGGATGTGTGGATTGGAAAAACAGGCTTCAAGAGAAGAACACTAATGAGATGTGGGGATTGTTCAAGGAGCAGCTACTCCGTGTCCTCGATAGGTATGTACCAGTCAGGCATGGTGTAAAGGGCCTTGTGAGGCAGCCGTGGTTTAGTAAGGAATTGGAGTCCCTTGTGAAAGGGAAGAAGGCGGCATATGTAAAGATGAGGCGTGAAGGTTCAGTTGGGGCGATTGAGAGTTATAAGGTAGCCAGGAAGGAGCTAAAGAGGGAGCTAAGAGAAGCGAGAAGGGGACATGAAAAGTCTTTAGCTGGTAGGATTAGGGAAAACCCAAAGGCTTTCTATAGGTATGTCAAGAATAAAAGGATGACTAGGGTAGGTATCGGTCCAGTCAAGGATAGTAGTGGGAAGTTGTGCGTGGAGGCGGAGGAGATTGGAGAGACATTAAATCAGTACTTTTCATCAGTATTCACTCAGGAACAGGACACTGTTGCTGATGTGAATATGGAATCACAAATAATTAGAATGGATGCCCTGGAAATATGCAGGGAGGAGGTTTTGGGAATATTGGAAAGGATGAATATAGATAAGTCTCCTGGGCCTGATGGCATTTACCCCAGGATCCTATGGGAAGCTAGGGAGGAGATAGCAGAGCCATTGGCCTGGATTTTTATGTCGTCATTGTCTACGGGAATAGTACCAGAGGACTGGAGGATAGCGAATGTGGTCCCATTGTTCAAGAAAGGGAGTAGGGATAGCCCTAGTAACTATAGGCCAGTGAGTCTGACTTCAGTGGTGGGCAAAGTCTTAGAGAGAATGGTAAGGGATAAGATTTATGAACATCTGGGTAGGAATAACGTGATCAGGGATAGCCAGCATGGTTTTGTGAAGGGCAGGTCGTGCCTCACAAACCTTATTGAGTTCTTTGAGAAGGTGACTAAGGAAGTGGATGAGGGTAAAGCAGTAGATGTTGTGTATATGGATTTTAGTAAGGCGTTCGATAAGGTTCCCCATGGTAGGCTAATGCTAAAACTTCGGAGGTATGGCATTGAGGATACATTAGAGGTTTGGATTAGGAATTAGCTGGCTGGAAGGAGACAGAGGGTAGTAGTTGATGGATTATGTTCATCTTGGAGCGCAGTTACTAGTGGTGTACCACAAGGATCTGTTTTGGGACCATTGCTTTTTGTTATCTTTATAAATGATCTAGAGGAAGGACTTGAAAGCTGGGTAAGCAAGTTTGCGGATGACACAAAAGTCGGTGGAGTTGTGGATAGTGAGGAAGGAAGTGGTAGGTTACAGCGGGATATAGATAAGTTGCAGAGCTGGGCGGAAATGTGGCAAATGGAATTCAATGTAGCTAAGTGCGAAGTCGTTCACTTTGGTAGGAATAACAAGATGATGGATTACTGGGCTAATGGTAGGCTACTTGGTAGTGTGGATGAGCAGAGGGATCTTGGTGTCTATGTACACAGATCTCTGAAAGTTGCCACCCAGGTAAATAGTGCTGTGAGGAAGGCATATGGTGTACTGGGCTTTATTGGCAGAGGAATTGAGTTCCGGAGTCCTGAGGTCATGTTGCAGTTGTATAAGACTCTGGTGAGGCCTCATCTGGAGTATTGTGTGCAGTTTTGGTCGCCATACTATAGGAAGGATGTGGAAGCTTTAGAACGAGTGCAGAGGAGGTTTACCAGGATGTTGCCTGGAATGGTAGGAAAATCTTATGAGGAAAGGCTGAGGCACTTGGGGCTGTTCTCATTGGAGAAGAGAAGGTTTAGGGGAGATCTGATAGAAGTGTATAAGATGATTAGGGGATTAGATAGGGTAGATACTAAGAACCTTTTACCGCTAATGGAGTCAGGTGTTACTAGGGGACATAGCTTTAAATTAAGGGGTGGTAGGTATAGGACAGATGTTAGGGGTAGATTCTTCACACAGCGGGTTGTGAGTTCATGGAATGCCCTGCCCGTATCAGTGGTGAACTCTCCTTCTTTATGGTCATTTAAGCGGGCATTGGATAGGCATTTGGAAGTTATTGGGCTAGTATAGGTTAGGTAGGATTCGGTCGGTGCAACATCGAGGGCCGAAGGGCCTGTACTGCGCTGTATCCTTCTATGTTCTATGTTCTATGTGGATGGTCTGAAAAGGGAACATAAAAGGTTTACCAGGATGTTGCCTGGTATGGGGGATTTTAGTTATGAAGTTTGGATAGACAAGGTTGGATAGACTTGGTTTGTTTTCACTGGAATACAGGAGGTTGAGAGACAACCTAATAAAAGTTTATAAGATTGTGAATTGCATGGATAGAATGGAAAGTATGAAGTATTTTTTCCAGAGTGGAGGGGTCAATTTCTTGGGGAAGATTACTAGGGAAAATTACAGGTTCAAGATGCAGGTGAGCAGATGTTTAAAAGAGATATGCGAGGCAATTGTTTCACACAAACAATTATGAGTGCCTGGAACATGCTGTCAGAGGAGATGGTAGAAGTGAAGGCAGTAGCAGCATTCAGGAAACACCTGGATGAATGCATGAATAGGAAGGGAATAAAGGGATATGGATTCTGCAAGTGAAGGCACTTTTAGTATGGAAGGACAAAATGTGTTGGCGCAGGTTTGGAGGGCCAAAGGGCCTACTCCATTGTTCTTTATTCTTTAGATGGAGATTTAAGACAGCAATAGGTAAGGACAGACTTGATTCCAGGATGATGACAATGAATTGTATAAGTTTGTGATAATCCTTATCACTAAGTACCAGAGAACTACAAAAAGATGTGGAATGGTAACTCAGTTTAAGTCAACACCAGCTGCAAAGTAAGTGAGTAAGAGAAGCTAGAAACAGTTTGACAGGTAAAGTATCATAAAATTTACTGCATAAAATGGTTAAGGCACCTGGCCCAGATTTCCTTTCGATAATTAATATACAGCAAGCAGTTGTTTACCAACAAGGTGCCTGTGAATTGTTGTTGGAAGCAATACATAGGCCAGTTTTTTTTTAAAGAAAATGCATTCTGTATTATTACTTTAGTTACATTAGTTTACCCAGTAAGGATGGCTTTTTTGGGTTCTATGTTTATAAATAGACGTGTAGGGTATAAAAGCAAGGAAGTGATGCTTTGCCCACACAAGCATTGGGCAGACTGCACTTGGAGTATTGTGTTCAGTTCTTTTTTAAAGAAGGATATGAGAGCCCTGGATAATGTGCAAGGGTGATCTATGAGAATGATACAAGGAATGAGTGATTTGAGATACAAGAAGAGATTAGACAAATTGGACTTATTTTCCTTGGAGCAGAGAAGATTAAGAAGTTACTTTATTGAGATATTCAAAGTTATAAAGTTAAAAATCACATGACACCTGGTTATAGTCCAACAGGTTTATTTGGAAGTACTAGTTTTCAGAATGCCATTCCTTTATCAGGTGGTTGCAGAGATTAAAGTCATGCTCACAGAATTTATGGCCAAAGCAGTCCATTGTCATGGAGATGTGATACAGTAAACAATCTTAAATTAAAACTTTCATCTTTCATAATGGGATATGCTGGTTTCTGTTCTTTGATATGCAAATGCCAGAACTTCTTTTAAATTACATTCTCAAGATAGCTCAGCTTTTTAAACAATAGGTGTGAAGTCTGTCTGTGTCCCAATATTATGTCAGACTGACAAACCCTCTGCATAGTTTCACAGAGTTTAACATGGGTTCATGCCGTTTTTGAGCAAAATAAGATGTAATTCTACAAAAACAAATTCACCCCATAAGCTTATATGTGTGAGCATGTAGGTGCGACAGATTGAGTTTCATATGAGTGTGTGCGTGTGGGTGCGAGTGCACGTGATCAAGTATGTGTATATATGTGTGTGTGTAAGTTTGATTAAGTGTGTGTGAGTGTGATGGGGTATGTGTGAGAGGGTGCGTGTGTTGATGTGAGTGCGGTGGGTGCATGGGTGAGCATATGAAGGAGAGCTTGTGTCTGAGTATGTAGGAGTGTGTGTGTGTGTGTGTGTGTGTGTGTGTGTGTGTGTGTCTATGTGAGAGAGAGAGTATCGCGCATTGAGGTCACCTCTAGTGTGACATGAATCCATAGTCCCGGTTGAGGCCATTCCCATGGGTACCAAACTTTACTGAATCCTCTTACCAAACTTTACTATCAACTTCTGCTCAGTCACTTTGCGTAGTTGCTTGTCACAAAGTCTGCCTTGGTGGATGGTCACCTGAAGATCTAAGGCCAAATGTCCAAGACCACTGAAGAGTCCCCCAACTGGGAGGGAACTCTCCTGCCTGGTGATTGTTGCGCGATGTCCATTCATTCACTGTTGTAGCATCTGCTCAGTCTCACCAATGCCTCAAGGCATCCTTGTCTGCAGTATATTAGATAGACCACGTGAGTCATATGAGCAACCGCCGCATACATGGCAGCAGGTGTCCCCAGTGTAATGGTGTTACCCATATTGATCTCTGACACATCTTGCAGGGTCTGCTGTGGCAGTGTCGTACAGTGTTGTTGTACTGAAGGCTGGGCTGTTTGCTACAAATCATGATCTGTTTAAGGTTTGGAGGCTGTTTAAAGGTGAGAAGTGGAGGCACGGGGAAGGTCTAGGTAAGGTGCTCATCCACATTGATAATATGTTGCAGGCTGTGAAGAATATGGCATAATCTGGTATTTGGGAAGTATTGTACAATGCAGCCTGTGTCTGTCTCCTGAGGAGATCATTACAGTTTATTGCTGTGGCACTTTGGAACTGCCGGTCGATGAGTTTTGAATCATACTCTGTTCTTATGAGGGCATCCTTGAACACTTTTAAGTATCCAACACGTTCCTCTCATCCAAACAAATCCTGTGTATGTATAAGGTTTGTCCGTAGGGGATGGCTAGAAGCTAGAGTAGCATCATGAGGTTATCCAAGGGCTTGCAGTAGAGTGAGGTGCTGAATTGCCTATCCTTGATGGAGATGCATGTGTCCAAGAGTGAGACAGATACTAAAGAGTAGTCCATGGTAAGTCTGATGGTGGGATGAAACTCATTGATATCACTGTGTAGTTCCTGATGAAGGGCTTTTGCATGAAAAGTCGATTTCGCTGCTCGTTGAATGCTGCCTGAACTGCTGTGCTCTTCCAGCACCACTGATCCAGAATCTGGTTTCCAGCATCTGCAGTCATTGTTTTTACCTCACTTTTTACATCACTGTGTAGTTGTTTCACTGACTCCTTGCCATGAGTCTAGAGGAAGAAAATGTTGTGAACATACTTGGTGTATAGTGTTGGTTGGAGGTCCTGTGCAGAAAAGAAGTCTTGTTCAAACCTGTGCATGAAGATGTTGGCGTATTGGTGTGCAAATTTGGTCCCCATGGCTGTTCCATGTGTTTGGATGTCAAAGGTGAAAATGTTATGATTGAGGATGAAACAGATGAGTAGTAGCACGGTGCTCAGAGGCTGGCAGCTGTTGGTATTGAGTACTGAGGCTGTTGCCCTGATTCTGTCATCGTGAGGGGAGTTGGTGTAGAATGCCGACAGGTCTATGATGATGAGGAATATCTACAGATAGACTTCACACCTATTGTTTAAAAGACTGAGTTATCATGAGAATGCAATTTAAAAGAAGTTCTGGGATTTACTTATCAAAGAACAGAAACCAGCATATCCCATTAGGAAAGATGGAAGTTTTAATCTAAGATTGTTTACTGTATCACATGTCCATGGCACTGGACTCCTTTGGCAAGAAATTCTGTGAGCATTATCTTAATCTCCACAACCACCTGATAAAGGAGCAGCGCTCCGAAAACTAGTGCTTCCAAATAAACTTGTTGAACAATAACCTGCTGTTGAGTGATTTTTAACTTTGTCCACCCCGTTCCAACACCAGCACCACCAACATGGCAACCATCGACACTTCAAAATTGTAAAGAAGGATATTATGTTTCCACTCATTGGTATGCCAGTAACTATGAATCACAATTTCAAGTTTGTCAGCAAGAGAGCCAGGAATGTAATGAGGAGAAAATTCTTTACTCGGAGAGTTGTTAGAATTTGAGAAACCGTTGCATGGAAGAGTGGTGGAGGAAGATTACATTAGAGGTTTGAAAAGAGAAGTGGAAATATATTCAAAAGTGATTAAATTAGAGGGCTACAGAGGTAGATTTTGAAAAGAGAAATTAGCTGGGTAGCTCTTTCAGGAGCAGGTAAAACATTAATGGGTCAAATGGCTTCCTTCTGTACTGTAAATTCTTTATGCTTCCAATTACAAAAATAGCTGCAGTATACAATAACTTCTTCTATATGACAAAAGCCATATCCACTTCCAGAAACAGAAATTTCCAACTCACAACAAAGTGAAAGAAAATGTATTTTCCAAGATTTCAGTCACTAATTTAAATCCTTTCTTTAAAAACAAATCTATCATGGACTCGATCTATATCAGTTGTGAGCCAGCTTGAATGATTGAACCAATTTAATTTAGGTTAACATGGATTTCTGTACCGAATCTGCAATACTTTCTAAATTCTGACCACGGATCTGTTCTTTCAGGACTCAGAGTGAATATCATTTTGTTGACTGTTATAGAAATGCAGGTAATGGCTACCAATTGAAAAGGGATGAATACAAATAGCATCGTTCACAAACAATCTGTCAAATAATCATTATTATTTAACAAGCTAGGTGCCACCATCTCTCCCTGTCAAAATTCCACCTGAAAATATTGAAAAGTATCCCTCTTACAAAGGGATGTAAGGTGAAGTAAATGAGATGAGGTACTTGAGATAAATGGATCGTTATATTCCTCAAAGTAAAATCGTAATAATGGCCAGATACACCTCTGTCCTATTATCTTATTTTTAAAATATAACACAAATACTTTAAGATGAATTAAAACATGCTGTGGTTTTGTGAATTGGATTACGATGCTTTAGTTCTTCATGCTCAGTAAATCATTCCATTAAGAGTCTGACTTTGAACTACAAACTCTCTTTGACTCATTTTGATCTGGTATCAGGTGACAGAATAATTTCTGAATCACAATTTCATTTAATAATGTTCAGGATTTCATAGTTGTTATATATGTGAGTTTTATCTATAAGTGAACCCATATCACATGCAGTTTTGCAAAAATCAAACTGATTCCCCAAGACCATACAGATTTGTGTATTCTCTGTGGCATTTACTTTTAATTTGTGAAAAAGTCCAGATTCCTTATGTGTATCAAATTGTTAAAATTAAACAGCTCTATTTTGTTGCAGTTGGTCTGCAATCTGTCACTGTTTTTCCTCAGAAGAAATCACTGTTTCCACTGTTGCCAATGCCGCTCCCTCTGCTTTTCATTTTCTTTCTGGTCCTCAGTGTAGACTTCACTGGGAAATGGAGTAAATTCTGGCAAAAATGGCATGCAACTACCACGCATCCACTTTTCAGTTATTGCTGCTTTTATCCTTAGTCAATTCAGTCACATGGTCAAGATTGGAAATTTTACATATATGTACAAATCATCTCATAATATGCTATATGCAAAGCTCTTATGGATCATAAGACTTCAAGAAGAAACAAAATTCCTGGAAATGTCATCGCAGTTCCTGTTAATAGGCGCGTTTGCTTATTAACATATTTTTAAAAATCACTTCTACATCTAGATCTATCTCTTCATGAAATAGGACAGTGAGAAAGATAAGATGGTTGGCAAATTTGAAAAGGTGGTTAAAAAAGACAGATGGTAAGCCATTTCACTAAGCTCCCTGTGGAAGAATATTGCCATAATAAACATAATGTTTATCTCACTTCTCCTGTCATAATAGTAACACAGAATCAAAAAAAATTCAGAGGAACAAGGTTGTATAACCTTAGTGAACACATTGATCATAATGTTGAATCTGCATACAGAATAACAGAATCTTTTCACTTTACAGATTGAGGGTATAAGGAGAAAATTCATTGAGACTGTTCATAGAAAGTAACCTGGCTAGTGTTGTAATACTTTGAGCTGTTACCTAGATAAAAGATACAGATTATTTCACTGAGAATGAAGGGTAAATAAACGTTAGTTCATGCATTTCATGCAATTCCTGAGTCTTGATTCAGTTATAAAGATCAAAGAAATGTTATTTGAGCTAAATATCCTGGGCTAAAGGGTGCAAATTACCCAGAGCTAATTTTCTTTTACTGTTATTTCATACATTATATTGGGAAGGGTACATGTGTGGATACTAGGTGAGAAAGGATTCAGGGATAGTTACATTTCCTTTCATTAAGATATACTTGACCTCCTAATTGCCACTGTTCCACTTAACTGAAGAATGGCTAATTCAAAGCTCTGGTAGAGACTTTGTGTACATCACACTGAGAGACAACCCTGGTAATTATAGACCAGTGACCCTTATTTTGGTTGTGGGTGAAATGTTGGAAAAAGTTTTAAGAGATAAGATTATAATCATTTGGAAAGGAGTAAGTTAATTAGGGATAGTCAACACGGTTTTGTGAAGGGTAGGTCAGTCCTCACAAATCTTATTGAGTTCTTTGAGAAGGTGACCAAACTGCTAGATAAGGATAAAGCAGTTGATGTGGTGTATATGGATTTCAGTAAGGCATTCCCCACCGTAAGCTATTGCACAAAATATAGAGGTATGGGATTGAGGGTGATTTAATGGTTTTGATCAGAAATTGGCTAGCTGAAAGAAGACGGAGGGTGGTGGTTAATGGGAAATGGGGGTCTAGATTAGAGTGGTGCTGGAAAAGTACAACAAGTCAGACAGCATCCGAGGAGCAGGAAAATCGACATTTCGGGTAAAAGCCCTTCATCAGGATGCTGCCTGACCTGCTGTGCTTTTCCAGCACCACTCTGATCTAAACTCTGGTTTCCAGCATCTGCAGTCCTCACTTTTGCCTCATCCAAATAATCTATATCCTGCCGTATCCTCTGACAGTCCTCCTCACTATCCACAAATCCATCAATCATTGTATCATTCACAAATTTGCTAATTAGACCAGCTATGTTTTCTTCTACATCATTTATGTAGAAAAAGAATAGCAGAGGTACCAGCACTGATCCCTATGGAACACCACTATCCACAATGCTGCATTCCGTAAAGCAACCTTCTACTGCTACCTTCAGCCTCCTATGATTATAACATTTGATCCAACTAAAGTATGCTGAGTCATCTAATGAAACTCCACACCAGCAATACAAAATTAATCCTGGCCATAGGACAATAATGTATCACAGGTCTGTATTCATAATGTGAGCTGAGACACCGTTAGTGACATTCTTGTCTCTGAATCAATGCGTTCAAGTCATGTTCCAGAATTTTAATTGAAAAAAATCTATCCTGACATTCCAGTGCAGTGTTGAGGGAGTTATTGCACCCTTCACCTTAAACCAATACCACTTCGTTCTTTCAGGTGAAAGTTAAGATCCCATTGCACTATTTTGAAGAAAAGCTTGGAGTTATCTTTGATGTCCGAGTCCACATTTATCTCACATCATCACTAAAAGAGATTTTTCTGGCCATTATCACACTTTCTGCTGTATTTTTGACATCAAAGCAGTGACTACCTTTAAAGGTACTGAATTGATTGGAAATTTAGATTTTGATTTTATTGTCATGTGTACTCAAGTACAGGAATACAGGAGTGCAGTGAAAAGTGTACAAAGTCACCATTCTCTAACGTCATTCTAATTTAAAAAAGGATTTAAAACAGAAGCAAAATTCAAAAGAACAGCCAAAAGAATAGGAAACTAGTAACACTTGTGCTTTGGATTCTTGAGGTCAGGATAGGCATCATTTAATGTAAGCCTTCTTCTGAACAGAATCCAGCTTATTTGCAACTAAAATGTAACTGCGAGAGGACTTTGGGGTGTGATGGAGTCAAATGTGGTATGATGAAAGAAAATATTGTCTGTTCCCTGAAGGGCTTTTGCCCAAAACATCGATTTTCTTGCTCGTCAGATGCTGCCTGACCTGCTGTGCTTTTCCAGCACCACTCGAATCTAGACTCCGATTTCCAGCATCTGCAGTCCTCACTTTTGCCTGGTTAATGGGAAATGTTCAGCCTGGAGTTCAGTTACTAGTGGTGTACCACAAGGATCTGTTTTGGGGCCACTGCTGTTTGTCATTTTTATAAAAACGACTTGGATGAGAGCGTAGAAGGATGGGTTAATAAATTTGCAGATGACGCTAAAGTCGGTAGAGTTGTGGATTGCGCAGAAGAATGTTTTAGGTTACTGAGGGACATAGATAAGCTGCAGAGCTGGGCTGAGCGATGGCAAATGGAGTTTAACATGGAAAAGTGTGAGGTGATTCACTTTGGAAGGAGCAATAAGAATAAAGAATATTGGCCTAATGGTAAGATTATTGGTAGTGCAGATGAGCAGAGAGATCTTTTTGTCCATATACATAGATCCCTGAAAGTTGCCACCAGAATGATAGGGTTGTTAAGAAGGCATATGATGTGTTAGCTTTTACTAGTAGAGGGATTGAGTTTCAAAACCATGAGGTCATGCTGCAGCTGTATAAAAGTCTAGTGCGGCTGCACTTGGAGTATTGCATACAGTTCTGGTCACTGCATCAAAGAAAGCTTTGGTTTGGATTCAGAGAAGACCTACTAGGATGTTGCCTAGTATGGACTGAAGGTCTTATGAGGAAAGGCTGAGGGACTTGAGGCTGTTTTCATTGGAGACAAAATGGTTGAGGGGTGACTTAATTGAGACATATACGATAATCAAGAGGGTTAGATTGGGAGGACAGTGAGAGCCTGTTTCCTCAGATAGTGATGGCTAGCATGAGGGGGTATAGCTTTAAATTGAGGGGTGATAGATATAGGACAGATGTCAGAGGTAATTTCTTTACTCAGAGAGTAGTAGGATTATGGAACACACTGCCTGTAACAGCAATAAGTCGCCAACTATAAGGGCATTAAATGGGTCATTGGATAGACATATGGACACAAATGGAATTGTATAGCTGAAATGGGCTTCATTTGTTTTTACAGGTCAGCACAACATTGACGGCCGAAGGGCCTGTACTTTGCTGTAACGTTCTATGTTCTGTCGTATCACACGTGTCTAACAGTGCTTGTCTAAGAGAACATTGGGCATTTAAAGATGGCATAACCATAGCAGATGCTGGGCAATTCTGGTATATCTGGTTCATGGCAAGCTTTTCCATGAACAATGCATTATAAGATGGGGCTAGAATTGGAGAAGGTAGCCATCGGGCAGCCATGGGTAGCTAAGAAGGCACATTTGGAAAGATACAGTGAGGAGCCTCACTCGGCCTTGTGTGACAAACCAAAAATCTTGTCTCAACTGGCATTTCCACATAATAGAGTCATGGAGTCATAGAAATGTACAGCATGGAAACAGATTCTTCAGTCCAACCTGTCCATGCCGACCAGTTATCCCAACCCAATCTAATCCCACCTGCCAGCACTCGGCTCATATCCCTCCAAACTCTTCCTATTCATATACCCATCCAGGTGCCTCTTAAATGTTGCAATTGTACCAGCCACCACCACATCCTCTGGCAGCTCATTCCATACACGTACTATCCTCTATGTAAAAATGTTGCCCCTTAGGTCTCTTTTATATCTTTCTCCTCTCACCCTAAACCTATGCCCTCTAGTTCTGGACTCCCCGACCACAGGGAAAAGACTTCGTCTATTTGTCCTATCCATGCTCCTCATAATTTTGTAAACCTCTATAAGGTCACCCCTCAGCCTCCGACACTCCAGGGAAAACAGCCCCAGCCTATTCAGCCTCTCCCTATAACTCAAATGTTCTAACCCTGGCAACATCCTTGTAAATCTTTTCTGAACCCTTTCAAGTTTCACAACATCTTTCTGATAGGAAGGAGACCAGAAATGCACGCAATATTCCAAGAGTGGCGTAACCAATGTCCTATACAGCCGCAATATGACCTCCCAACTCCTGTACTCAATACTCTGACCACCAAAGGAAAGCACACCAAATGCCTTCTTCACTATCCAATCTACCTGTGACTCCACTTTCAAGGAGCTATGAACCTGCACTTCAAGGTCTCTTTATTCAGCAACACTCCCTAGGACCTTACCTACATAAGACTAAAACATGATTGGAAATCTCAACAGTATTGTTCCTGATTTATTTAAAATAATCATCTCTGAAAAGATAATGTAAAATACTTTTTGATGTGAGTTTTGAGAAGATTGTAGATCAGATCGAGGTTCTGGATGTACGTTTGCTCACTGAGCTGGAAGGTTCATTTTCAGATGTTTCGTCACCATACTAGGTAATATTTTCATTGAGCCTCCAAATGAAGCACTGGTGGTGCAGCTGCTTTCTATTTATATGTTTTCCTTTGATGATGTCATTTCCTGTTCTTTTTCTCAGGGGGTGGAATATGTGTTTGTTGATAGACTTCCGGTCTCTGTTTGGCTTGTCCTAGGATGGATGTGTTGTCCCCTTTGAAGTGGTGTCCTTCCTCATTTGTATGTAATAATACTAGTGAGAGTGGGTCATGTCGTTTTGTGGCTAATTGATGTTCACGTATCTTGGTGACTAGTTTTCTGCCTGTTTGTCCAACCAATGTCAGTTACAAAACACCTTGCAAGAACAGTAACAAACACTACATTGATGTGAGGGGAAAGTCTTTCATCCTGATTGTGTTGAAAATCTCAAACTGACAATCTGTAGTGGTTGTGGAGGCAGAAGCACTTACGATATATAAGAAGTATTTAGATGTGCACTTTTGATGCTAAAACATACAGGGCTGTGGGCCATGTGCTCGAAATGGGATAAGAATTTGATTTTGACTGGTGCAGAGTTGATGGGCTGAAGGGCCTTCTTCCGGATGGCATATTGGCTCAGTGTGCTGTCTTACAGTGCTAAGAACCTGGGTTCAATTCTAATCTTGTGTGTGTGTGTGGAGATTGCAAATTCTCCCAGTGTCAATGTGGGTTTGCTCCCACAGTCCAAAGAGTGTTGGTTAGGTAGATTAACCAGGAAATGACTAGGAAGGTTGATGAGGGCAGGGCTGTAGACATAGTCCATTTAGATTTAGGTCAGTCCTTTGCTAAGGTTCAAAAAGTGTGGCACTGGAAAAGCACAGGAGGTCAGGCAGCATTCGAGGAGCAAGAGAATTGACGTTTTGGGCATTAGTCCTTCATCAGGAATTCCTGTAGTGTCCAGGAAATATGCAGGCTAGTTGGATTTACCATGATAAAATGTGGGGTTAAGGGGATCAGATGTGGGGAGATAGGTCTGGGTGGAATGCTCTTAGGAGGGTTGATGTAGGCTCAGTGGGCAAAATAGTTTTTTTCTGCACTGTAGGGATTCTATGATTCTGTGTCATAGATCTCTATGATTCTATAGGGGCAAAGAAGAGAAGGTGGGTGGTCAGCAGTCTGGTGAGAATAGTGTCAAGAGATGAGGATCTCTTTGAAAAAACAAGTTTGTTTCACTGCAGTTTTCAAGTCAGGTTTTATTCATGCTGCCTGTAAAGTCTAGCATGCTGATTGTTGACCTGAGTTTTCACTCATGATTCTTCACATGTTCAAGTTAATGATCTCAGTTGTTTTTCTGGAGAGAAAATGCAAAGCAAAGTTTAGATATTTTCCTACAATGGAGAATATTTGAAGATCAGAGTCAGAAGAAGGTATCGGTGATGGAAACCTCCTTATTTAGCTAAGAGTAGGATGGGCAGGGAGGCTTCAAATGGATTCTTGGACTTGTTGATACTGAAGTTAGTGAGGCCCTAGATATGATAGGGCAGGGATGTGAGAGCAATGTGACAACAATAATCTTTCACTGTACAAAGCAGAACACAGGTTAAATTTTTAACAGTTTGCCCTAACTTAGAATATAATAGATGCCCAATTTCCAAATCAATTATGGGACTATACAATTAACCATGTTTTAAACAAATGCATCAATAGAAGTACAGCATGGTGATTCAGTGGTTCGAGCTGCTGCCTCACAGTACCAGGGATCCAGGTTTAATTGTCTGTGTTCAGTTTGCCCATTCTCCCCATGTTTGTGTGGGTTTTCACCTAAAGTCCAAAGATATGCAGGTTAGTTGGGTTAGCCATGGCAAATGTGAGGTGGCTGAGTTTGAATGGGAGGCTCTTTAGAGGGTCAGTGTGGACTCCACTAGCAAAGATCTTTGCTTCCCCACTCTCCATGGGAGTCGTACCGGAGGATTGGAAGGAGGCGAATGTTGTTCCTCATTTCAAGAAAGGTAATAGGGAAATCTCTGGGAAAGTCAGTCTTATGTCTGTGGTCAGCAAGGTTTTGGAAAAAGTTCTGAGGGATAGGATTTCTGACTATTTGGAAAAGCATAGCATGATTAAAGGCAGTCAGCATGGCTTTGTGAGGGACAGGTCATGGCTAACGAATCTTATTGAGTTCTTTAAGGAGGTGACAAGACAGGTCGACGAAGGCCGAGCAGTGGATGTGGTGCATGTGGACTTCAGCAAGCATTTGATAAGGTTCCTCATGATAGGCTCATTCATAAAGTCAGGAGGTATGGGATACAGGGAGATTTGGCTATCTGGATTCAAAATTGGTTGGCTGACAGAAGGCAGAGAGTGGTTGTAGATGGAAAGTATTCTGCCTGGAGGTCAGTGTTGAGTGGTGTCCGCAGGGCTCTGTTCTTGGGCCCCTGCTCTTTGTAGTTTTTATAAATGACTTGGATGAGGAGGTTGAGGAGAGGGTTAGTAAATTCACCGATGACACAATGGTTGCAGGTGCCGTTGATAGTATTGAGGGCTATTGCAGGCTGCAGCGTGACATAGACAGGATGCAGAGCTGGGCTTAGAAATGGCAGATGGAGTTCAACCTGGACAAATGCGAAGTGATGCATTTTGGAAGGTTGTATTTGAATGCCAAATATAGGAGTAAAGACAAGATTCTTGGCAATGTGGAGGAACAGAGGGATCTTAGTGCTCAAGTACATAGATCCCTCAAATTTGCCACTTGTTAAGAAAGCGTATGGTGTTTTAGCTTTCAATAACAGAGGGATTGAGTTTAAGAGCTGCGAGATTTTGCTACAGCTCTACAAGACCCTGGTGAGACCACACTTGGAACATTGTGTCCAGTTCTGGTCGCCCTACTATGGGAAAGATACAGAGGCTTTGGACAGGGTGCAAAGAAGGTTTACCAGGATGCTGCAAGGACTGGAGGGCTTGTCTTCTAAAGAGCGTTTGACTAAACTCGGACTTTTCTCTCTGGAGAGGAGGAGGAAGAGAGGTGATCTGATCAAGGTATACAAGTTAATGAGTTACCTGGATAGATAATACATGGATAGAGTTAATAGCCAGAGACTTTTCCCCGAACAGGATTGACTGGCACGAGAGGTCATAGTTTTAAGATATTAGGAGAAAGGTATAGACAAGACATCAGAGGTAGGTTCTTTACGCAGAGAGTTGTGAATGCATGAAATGCATTGCCAGCGGTGGTGGTGGAACATTAGGAACATTTAAGCGGCATCAGTGAATTGAGGGATATGTAGGTTAGGTTATTTTATTTTGCATTAAGATTAATCCTTGGCACAACATTGTGGGCTGAAGGACCTATTCTGTGCTGTACTTTTCTATGATCTATGTTCTATGTTCTATGACTCAATGTGCCAAATGACCTATTCCCACACCAAAGGATTTCCACACCAAAATATTTAAAAATAAACATTTGCTTTTTTTAAAATAAATTCAGCTGCTCAAGCCCAAACAGATGCACAACATATTACTAACAATAGGGCATTGCCCACATGAGATACAATTCAAAATAAGAGCAAAAAGCTTCAGTTTTTAAAACAAAATTTTGAAAGTGCTGAAAAACTCAACAGGTCTAGCATCATCTGTTGAGAGATAGCAAAGTTAAAGGTTCAGATCCAGTGTCTCTTCTTCAGAACTGATTGTAGAGAAGAAAAGTTTAGTATAATTGCTAGAGAAAAGGCAGAGGGAGGGGGAAGGAATAAACAGTACTTTTCTTCTTAAAATGATTACCTTTTCAATATATAGATTCAAATTCTCTTTGAACAACTCATTTTAAAATAGCCCAAATAAGATTAGCTTACAGTGTTCTGAAACTTCCAAATTACTGCCCAAATGTTCACCCACCACACTGCTTTGTGTTCCACAAGGGAGACAGGTGCTGATATGTTTTCCAATACAGAAAGGCATACAGTTTCATAAAGCATTATGCAACAAGCAAATTTATTGAGAAAGCAGTGCAACACATCCCCTTTATTTTCACATTTAATCTTCTATTCTGCCATCAGCAAAGAAAAAAATGAGTGTTTTTATAAGTGGGCATGACATGTTGATATCAGGCCTTTAGTCCAGGGTGTAGTCTGCTTTTTCAGAGATATGTAAAAGTCAGTCACTTTTTAGCAAACATTTTCTCATGCAGTTTTGCTTACATTGCAGGCTAAGCTTGGAACAGAGCTTGTGATCAATGCTTTGTATTTTGCTGGTTTTGTCTATTCGTTGGAATCTGTGAATACTTGTTTCTGAATAAGCTAGCACAGGCAAGTAAGTTTACAGATAAATACCATCAACAAAACCATCAAGCGCAGGAAAAAAAATGGTGGAAATGGTACAATTTCTGATCAGTGATACTGGGGCTCAAAGAAATATGATCTGCACACTTGCACCACTTGCACACCTGACTTAGATATGGCCCAATGATGGATTTCCATCTTTTCACATTGGGTCATGTCTAGAGTCCATTTTGCAAGCACAGTGGAGAATATAAAGCATGTAGGTATGGAAGGTGGACTGGAAAGATGGCCCACCTTAGTTCTCCAACACAGCAGTCCAGCTCCTTACATTGTTTAAAGGACAACTCTCCAAATTATTACTAACCCATCACTCCCTACCTAACCACCACATCATCCCATATGTCTCCATGATACCCCATGCTTCTGTAGATTCCCTAATCTGATACATGTCACATCTGATTGTCCAAGGCCATCATGGATAATCTCACATTCCTTCCATGAACCTAGGCCATCACAGATCATCCCAGGGAATTGGAACTGCATATCAGTGAGGTGAGATGATGCAACGTTGCAGCTCACTAATGAGAATCTTGTTTTGCCATCTAACACTTATTTGGAAAATGAGATCTTTTGCTCTTAATGTTGAGAAGCTAGTAATTGGCCATCTCACAAGATTCTCTCAACTTTTTTGCCATGACCCACATCATTCAAGGCACTGGGCTGATTTATCTAAGGAAAAGAGTGAGTGCTTGCACTTTCTTAGATAATAGTGCAGGGTATTCGTGCACTGCTGTAACTACAACACTATCTAAAATTCTAACATCGCCTTTATTTTAATATCGGCACAAATCCTGAACATTTACATAATTGTTTTCTTGTTAAAACATGATTCAATGTCTGAAGGCAAAAGAAAACAATTACCTTATATCAGAATCATAAATTAGTATGTGTTTTGTTTTATTTAGAAGCATTGTAGAACTATTTTAAGAAAATCCAAACAAACTTCCTGCTGAAAGGCAGATGACCTAAACAGTTTTGATAATTGCTGTATTTTACTGCAATACTGCTTACTCTTATCTTGTGAAATTATTTTAACTTGTTATGGCTGTGAGTAATCTAAGTACTGTGATAAAGCTTTGCAGAAGGCCCCAGTTATGACCCACTGGATTTGCAGAAAGCCATGCGTCTTTCAAATGCCTGAGCCCCACGTAATGGTCTCTTGTGATAGCCTAATAGGCTTCCTACAGGAAGGTCTATGACATAGTGGCCAGGCAGAATTAAGAATCCATTTCCTGTTAACTCCCTTTCTGGAAATTGTGGTTTAAACTCTGTAGTAAAATTTTTTTAAAAAACACACCTTTGTATCACTGTATATTTAAAGAAACTGGTGAATGTAGTTTTAGTTTTAAAGAAAACTTACAGAGAAAGTGGTGAGAAAATCAATTCACAGTGCTTCAAACCCTTGATCATAGGCTATACTATGACAGAAAAGTACTAACTGACCAGACACTGCCAGGGAGCAGAGGAAGTGGACTGGTCAATAATTTAATCCTGACGGACTTTTTTTATATAAAATGTAGGGAGCAGTTTGTTTGGCTCAGATTCACAGACATAGAAAGTGTGGAATTAAAAGCCAATTGCTTAAAAATGGATGTGATGCATAGTTCCAATGATGCTTGCTGGTAAACTGTGTTTAGTGTACCTTTCAATGTTTGAAATTCACCAAAATTTTGTGCTTATTGGGTTCTGTAATACTTCAGGTTTAGACTCAGACAGTGGTATGGTAATGAATTATAGGCTACAAATCGGATTGGCGTGAACCTTTGGGTGCAAGGGATATTATTTCTGATATGTCCATTGAAGTGATATTGGCATCACATAACCTTCATGTGCTCACCTCATCTTCAAGGTTGTGACATGTGACCAAGTGGATCTCACAGTGCATCTTCAAATGTGTGCGACCCCACATATTGGAGGGTGGGCTGGGAGGTTGGCAGATATTTTGCTGATTGCACAGTACATCCAGTGTTTTCATCTTAAGGGTAGGCTGTACTTTAATGTAAAGCTTGATAAAAGTATTATTGCAATGTAAACCCCAGGACATTCAAAGTGTTTCAGAGTGATAGCAGTAATATATCTGAAATCATTGGGGTGCAGATGACCTAGAGGCCGAGTCCTACCTCAGCTGGGACCAAGAGCCATACTATCATAAAAGTTAACTCCTGGTGTCTTGATCTGGAAGGGCCTGGCAGCTGTGCTTCATGACAATATGTGATTGTCAAAGTCAGACATTTCATTTACATATGATATCTGCCACCAACACAGGAAACTCTTCAACTACAAAATACAATACTCTGTCATTACTCACCCAGCCATATTCCCTGATATCCAATACTCACCTGTGACATCATGACACTCCACCTCACCCTCTAAAATATCTACTAATACCACCAATCACTCAATGGTTTCATACACTTCCAGGTTTTAAATTATGTTAGGCTCTGCACCCAAACACAGTGTTACACAATTATTTTTATTCTGTCCTTTCTCTTGCAGGTCAAGTTGCCACATAATAGAAGGTAGCACAGTGAAGCTAACAGAGAATAAAGATTGTCTGCGTCTGTTGACTCCTCTGGGGAGATAATTGCCTGCATTGTGAGACTTGCTACAACGAGGCCCATGTGTTCTAAAGTTCCTGAGAATAATGAGCATAATGGCATATTCCACTTTCATCTTCTATGACAAGCAAGTTTCTAATGCTGTGATCACAGACGTCTTCTTTCCCAATCCAAGTTCTTCCCTTACGCCAACTTATCCTTTTAAGCTTCTGTGTTTTGACACCCAAAAACTGCTGTCCGCTCAAGTATACATGCTGCAAAAGGAGAACAGAAAGCAACAATGCCTTACTAATGGAGAGATCCTTGATTTGCCAGTTGCTGCAATCAACTCTGACCATGGCATTGCACATAATTTGGAGGGTAGCATAAAATTGGGATCAGTGTATGTTGAGCCTTTTGGACACAAGTGGCTACAAGCCAGAGCAGACATAAACACAATGGCAGCAAGGTGGAAGTGACTACTGGTATTGTAAATTTTAGATATGGATTTTAATAAGGCATAGAGAAGAATGCTGGTGGGCACAACAGATATTGGCTTATCTGATGGGCAAATATATAGAACTGTTAAGGAGCGTGATGGGGTCTGACACCAAATGGGCAAATGTCATGGCCCAGAGCTTACCTTCTGCCCCATCTTTGCTCCATTGGCTTGTGATGTTGCTGATCCAGAGCCACTTGTAATCACAACATATATGTTGCAGCCTTTGTGTGGAAAAAGTTTAAAGGTTATATAAAGGACTATTAACAGTACTGAAAATTTATTTGACAAGCACTTTGTGGTGATGCTATGTATAAAATACAAATCCTTCCATCTACAGACAATATAATTTACAATAAAATCAAAGAAAGCTTTAGAGCTGTGTGCAAGAAATATAGCTAACTCAATAAAAAAAAACTAATTCATTCATAGGAAAAGAGCACGATGGTTCAATGGTTAGCACTGCTGCCTCACAGCGCCAGGGACCCGGGTTGGATTCCAGCCTTGGGTGACTGTCTGTGTGAAATTTGCACATTCTCACCGTGTCTGCATGTTTCCTCCTACAATCCAAAGATGTGCAGGTTAGGTGGATTGGCAATGCTAAATTGCCCACAGTGTTCAGGGACGTGTTATTTTGAGAATTTCTTTTTAGAATCCCTATAGTGTGAAACAGGCCATTTAGCCCAGCAAGTCCATACCGACCCTCTGCAGAGTAACTTATCCAGACCCATACAACTACCCTATTGTTCTATATTTACCCCTGACTAAGTACCTAACCCACAGAAAAACACTTACGTCGTGCTCAGAATCAATTGCTACTCTACCCTTAGGTTTGGGCAGCAGATTTATGGGAAAACCACAAACAATGCCTCTTACTATCCTGACTTGGAACTGTTTTGCCATTATTTCCGTGTCGCTGGGCCAAAATCCTGAAATTCCCTCCCTAACAGTACTGTGGGAACCCTTACACAAGGACTTCACAGTTCAAGAAGGGAGGTCAGCATTACCATAGCCAATAAAAGTTGGTCCAGACAGCGATGCCTACATGTCATGAACACATTTTTGAAAATCATGAGGTTGCAAGGTACTGCCCAAAAAACACCTCGGTGAGTTGCTGCAATGCAACTTGTAATGGTACACACTGAGCCATGTTCCATGGACAATGTTTGAAGTGGTGAATCAGATGTCCACCAAGACTGCTGGGCATGGCTCCCTGTTGAACTTTGAATGAGGAGTTGTACTCATTCACGTAAGTGGAAATAATCTATTACAGTGCTGCCTGCCTTATACCTTGGAAATAGTGGCAATGCTTTGAGCAATGGTAGCAGGTGAGTCACATAGAGGCTGCAGAATGCTGCTGTATTAGATAGGAGATGGGGCACGTTAATTGGGAGGAGCTGTTATTGGGCAACTCCACATTTGACAAATGGGAGTTGTTTAAAGATCTGCTGATCAGAGTTCAGGACCGACATGTTCTGGTAATGCGGAAGGACAAGGTTGGCAAGGTAAGGGACCCTTGGATAACAGTCAATCAACAGACCCTCGTGGCTTCAGTCAAAAGGAAGAAAAGAAACATATGTAAGGTTTAAGAAGCTAAAAGTGGGCATGGCCCACGAGGAATATAAAGAAAGCAAGAAAGAACTAGGAATTATACAGGGCCATGAAATGACAATAGACAATAGGTGCAGAAGTAGGCCATTCTGCCCTTCGAGCCAGCACCACCATTCATTATGATCATGGCTGACCATCCTCAATCAGTATCCTGTTCCTGCCTTATCTCCATAACCCTTGATTCCACTATCCTTAAGAGCTCTATTCAATTCTTTCTTGAAAGTATCCAGAGACTTTGCCTCCACAGCCTTCTGGGGCAGAGTATTCCATACACCCACCACTCTCTGGGTGAAGAAGTTTCCCCACAACTCTGTGCTAAGTGGCCTACCCCTTATTTTTAAACTGTGTCCTCTGGTTCAGGACTTGCCCATCAGCGGAAACATGCTTCCTGCTTTCAGAGTGTCCAATCCTTTAATAATCTTATACGTCTCAATCATATCCCCTCCCAGCCTTCTAAACTCAAGCATATACAAGCCCAGTAGCTCCAATCTTTCAGCGTAAGATAGTCCCGCCATTCCGAGAATTGACCTCATGAAACCTACGCTGCATTCCCTCAATAGCCAGGATGTCTTTCCTCAAATTTGGAGACCAAAATTGCGCACAATATTCCAGGTGCGGTCCTTGGCAAATAGGGCTAAACAGAACTCAAAGGCATTCTTGGGGCAGCACGGTGGTTCAGTAGTTGGCACTGCTGCCTCACATGACCAGGGACCCGGGTTCAATTCCAATCTCAGGCGACTGTTTGTGTGGAGTTTGTACATTCTCCCCGGGTCTGCATGGATTTCCTTTGGGTGCTTGGGTTTCCAACGATGTGCAGCTTAGGTGAATTGAGTTAGCTAGAAATTTAGCTAGAAAAACTTGAGTTGTTTTCTCTGGAGCAGCCAAGGCTGGGGGGGGGGGGGGGAGGCGGGGATCTTGATAGAAATCTATAAAATTATGAGATTCATAGATAAAGATAAAAATCACACAACACCAGGTTATAGTCCAACAGGTTTAATTGGAAGCACACTAGCTTCCAATTAAACCTGTTGGACTACAACCTGGTGTTGTGTGATTTTTAACTTTGTATACCCCAGTCCAACACCGGCATCTCCAAATCATAGATAAAGTTGACAGTCAGAATCTTTTCCTCAGAGTTGAAATGTATCATACTTGGAGACACGCATTTAATGTGAGCGGGGAAAGTTCAAAGGAGATGTAAGGGGCAAGTTTTTTACACAGAGAGTGGTAGTCTGGAACATGGTACCATGAGTGGTGGTGGAGGTAGAAGGGACTTAAGGGACTTTTAGGTAAACACATGAATATGCAAGGAATAGAGAGATATGGACCAAGGACAGGCAGAAGGGATTAGTTGAATTTAGTTGGTATCATGTTCAGCACAATATCGTGGGCCAAAGAGCCCGTTCCTAATGCTTTACAGTTCTATGTTCTAATGCACAGCCTCTTATATATTTGTTCAGCTGTAGTATTTAGATGGCTGCTCCAGTTCAGTTCCTGGTCAGTGGTGATGCCATTGAATATAAAGAGCAGATGGTGAAGGCTCATTCTTGCTGGAGATGAACACCACTTGGCACTTCTAAAACACAATAATTACTTGCTACCTTTCAGCTGAAGCCTGGATATTTTCCAGGCTTTCTGCATGCAGGCACAGACAGCTTCATGATCTGTGGATGAAACTGAATTCTGCAATTATGAAGAAACATCCTGATCTCTCACCTTCCAAAAGAAGGTAATTAATGAAGCAGCTGAAGGTGTTTGGACTGAGGACATTACCCCGAGAAACTCCTGTGGAGTTGTCCTGCTGCAGAGTTTGACCTTGATGCGTATGTCACATCTGTTACACTGCAAACGCTAAGATGGAGTTCTTTAAACCAGTTGTTTTTGGTTGTTCTGAGATCACATTCGATCTGAAATATCTCAGAAGTCAATTATACACATATATAGGGGTTTTAAAGATCATCACCATTTCTGCTCACAAAATGGCTGAACATTAGTGATGGAAGAATGATTGGTGTAGGGTTCTTGACCTCTGGATGGGAGTCTAATGAATGGGCAATTGGTTTCCAAAACACTGCTATTGGCATCTCAAGAGAATCACTGCACTGTTTTTGTATGCAACCTAAGTGTCATCACTTGCAGTCAGATAGGCTTGTACAAGTTCTGCTGTTGTCCTTATTATTTGGAAACACTCTTCCATCGCCAGTGATGATAACAGAAAATGAAACTAAAATCATCTGAAAATGCCATGAGCTCAGGAAGAGAAAATGGAGAAGGAGAGAAACATAAATGAACAAAGTCAACACGTATGGCTGAGAAACACACAGAAGTAATTGGTGAGGAATATAGGAAGGGGGTGAGAGACAGAGAAGACACACTGGTGAGGGCAACAGGGAGGGGTGGTGAGAAAAAAAATAGATTGAAAGGGCAGAGAGAGTGAGAGAGAGAGACAGGGAGAATAAATTGGGGAAAGGAACAAAGAGAGAAAGAATAAAATAAACTGGGTGAGGAATACAAAATACAAAAAGAAATACAAATCAGGAAGGAAAGATTTGTGAGAGAAAGACAGAAACAAGAGAAAGAGAGAGAAAAAGAAACTTAGGATATCAGCTTCCTCGCTCGTGAATGATGTGAACAATGGTGACTCCATTAGGAAAATATGTTAAAATGAGAAAAATGAGATTCTTGACATCAAGAAATAAAATCCAATTTTGTAATCAAGATTTAAATGATGAAACTAAAATCTTGATGTGAGTGGCAAGATCCCCAACTACATGCATTAATATCGCATCATCGCCTAGTCTCCCCTCAATGAAGTTTGTTATCCTCCCATATGCTAGAGAGAAACTAGGCAAGAACAATTCCCGAAAAGAAAATCAGAGCTGGCACCTGCTCGCTGTTTGTTTCTCTGGGCCTCCTCGTCAATAACAGCATTTAAAGGCATGGTCCATGGGTAGCGACTGCCTGCACCCTCTCTCTCTCTTGTCCTCACAGGTGGGCATTGGACATGCACTAGTCTTGCCATATTATTGTGTCACATCTCCAACTCCTTTATAATACAATTCACACTTCAAGATTGCACTTCAGAGCATACCGGCACCTTCATCGCAATACCGATACCAAGCAACTCTCTGCACATGCTCATCTCATGCTTCAGAAAACAGTGCACCTCAAAGCTTCTCACTTGCACTCTTAAACCTCAGTTGCTTCATGCTTACTTGAAAGCTCACATCTCTGCCTTTTTTACTTTGCAACCTCATTCAGAACATACAGGATCACTGTTTTGCCTTGCTTTTTCACGCAGCTATAAAGCCAGGCAAATCTCCATGTTTGCAAGGAGGGGTTAGTCAAAGAGTGGATATAGTAACTGCTAAATTAATCTCATATCTATAGTATGTGCCAGCAGTGTACAGGGTTTGGCTATCCAGTCTTCGGTGTCTGTTCACTGAAAATGAAGGCAGATTATTAGGAACTACTACTGTGGTAGGTATATTGTGGAAATCAATTGTGTGGATTGGAGGCAGCATGTTGTGGTACAGTGAGGATAATAATTGTGACGGGGGAATTCAATATATAATGGAGGGGAGACAACACTGTAATAGGGGACTACTGAAGTGGGAACAATTGATAATCACCACCATCCTGATTATGATGAGAAAACAGTGCATTATGGTCATTGGCTAAGCTGTAGGTCCAGAGCTAAAGGGGGTGTGTTCGGAGATGAAGGTTTAAATGAAATGTTGACAGGGAGAGCAAGGAATAAAGGAATGTGAAGGCTTTGAGATGGTGGGGGTGTCACTTATGTTAACAGACTGCAAAATTAAACCTGGTTTATATTCCACCATCTTGCAAATCATAAGTGTGCAACAGAAATGGAAATGACTGTCCCTTCACCAGAGTGAGTAGAGTAAGTGTTTATTTCAATCTGAGGATGTGACCTCTTCTTGTGAGTAAAAACAGGCTCTTCGTTGGTATTTACTTTAATCAGGCATTGACATATCGCAGATTAAAGATAATCTTATCGTATTTACAGTCTTCACCTGTTTTGGTGAGACACGGTTTGTGCTGCACTATGGTCCCCGTATCAAAGGTCCATGTACAGGCATTCTAATGCCTTCCTTCCAAAGGCGTCCACAACCCACTGTATTAAGGATTACGTTTAACTGTGTGATGATGCTGTTCCTTTGACAAAGCTAGGTTGTCTTTGGTATTTTTTCAGGAGGCCATAAAGTCACAGACTCTGAAATATCTGGGGCGGATCTATTTCAGAATGTTTTCAAATTTAAAAAAAGACACTTGCACAATGAAAGGCGGACTGGCCAGTTCTCCCAACTCAGTTTCTCTGGTTTGGTTTGGTTTTTAGCAGTCTGGCTCTTCACTGAAATCAGTCAGGCAGTTTTGAGGCTGCTGATTCAAGAAATAGCGACATGGAAGAGCATGTTCCATGCTGCCATCTCTCGCTCTCCTGTAAGATCCAATGTTTGATTCACCTTCTGTGCCAAGGGGTGTTTTGGGGATGTTGCACGTATTTGAAACAGCATCATTAAGTTGGGATAATCTGCTCGGTTTCCAGGTAGGTTACGTTTTTTGGTTTCTGTTCTCTTTTGTTCGTGTTTCATTCAATAATCTTGTAAATAAATTCTGTTTTTTTTAAACTAAGTGGTTTGACCAGCTGCATCTCTCCTGAAATTTCCACTATACCCCTGCTTAAAACAACTAGCAAAGTTAGGGTCTGGGCTACTTTCTTGAAATGTTTTGTGGGATCTGACCTAGTTCATAATAACTGTTATTTGTGTGCAATGTGGATGTTGACCACGCAAATTCTGAAGGACCTGGTCTACTTCTGATAATCCCTACATAGGTTCATTGGAACAGTGGCCAATGGATCCAACCACAACTGGGTTTATTGTCATCGTGGCCACAGTGTGCGAAGGCACAGAGTAATGGAATGAGCCAGCACATCCAGGATCAGTTTCAATCTTCAGCGGTTGCCAAACATCCTCCATATGAAGTAGTCACAGCTGAAAGTCCCCATAGTTATGGAGGAGGTCCATTAGGACCAGAGTCTATCATTCTCAATGTTATTTACTCTGGATGAGCAACGCATATTGTAGACTGAGGATGTCCCAGGACACCACTAGAGAGTTGAGAGAGAGAGAGAGAGAGAGAGACCATGACCTGAAGGGTGGATGACCATCCCATCACAGTGGCTATCAAAATGGCAGTTGTGCAACTTTTAATGCAACTAGCTGCTTCCAAGGATCCACTGGAGACCTGCAAAGATCTCTCAAGACTTGAATTTATCAAGACTGTTACCCATGCATTGACATCACATCTTTGTCTGAGTGTACATACAATGCAATACATTCTTCTAGCAAGAACATAGTGAAATAGATGATTGGTCTCCTCAAGAAGAGGTTCTGATGCATGGATTGATCTGGGGGTTTTACAGCACAGTTCAGTCAGTGTGTGTCATACATATTCTTTGCATGTTATACTCCATACAGCTGGACCAAGTAAAGAGAGGATGTGTTCAGATAAAAGTCATACTGGACTCAAACAGTTAATTTTATTTCTCTCTCCACAGACGCTGCCAGTCCTGCTGAGTTTCTCCGATATTTAGGTTTTCCAGCATCTGGAGTATTTTTATTTAACTTAAAGAGGAGACATGATGAAGGCTGAAGAGTTGAGAGGGCATCAGCAGTCTTCTGAGAAGGAAGATGAGATATTGACAAGGAGGAACATCAAACTACCAACAAGCATGACCACTCCCAGTAGATGTGAGTTGGATGCCATGATCACTATTGTTAATCTGTTGTTACTCAGAAGACATCAACCCCAGATTTTGCCCAGAGGCAAATGTGGCATGTTTTGTTTTTTCTATTGTTCAATACAAGTTAAAAATCTTCAATTCTTTGAAGGTGTGTTATGTTCATACATTGAACAATGGCAAGGCATTATGCAATGCTGACATTGTGGAAAGTGTAAAATTCCCTTTGACAGGATCCTAACATAATAAGGATGGCTAGCTGTTTGTAGCATTGATTATTCCAGCTGCCGAGGCAATACTTTTAAGTATGTGAGATTTCAATTCCAATGAAATCTTGTGTCGGCTATGTGCCTTTAGAAGCTCTTCCTTTTATTTCCCTCCCACCAAATGAATGTGAAGAACTATTTGTCACTCATAGTGTTTGACCTGGTGCACAAAATGGGACTTTAAATATGGTGCCAATGGGCAAGGTACTTGGGTAGTGGTGAATATTGCCACTGGTGAGCACATGATAGCATGACTATATTGTTATGATGATGTGAGCATCAAAGAAATGCATAAATAAGTCAGCAAGATTCATGGACAGACACCTTCTCTAAAACGCCTTGCATTTCTCATGTTAGAATTAGAATATTCTTTCTGTACTCAAGTACAGGAGTAGAGTGAAAAGTTTATAATGTTGCCCTATGCGTGCCACCTTAGGTACAAGGTACTTAGGCATATAACTTAGATACAACATAGTGAAATAAAGGCAAGAAAAGGAAAAAATGTTTATATTACTTACTGTTATTCATAATATGGGTTAGCGAAAATTAGAAATAAAGAAGATAAGCATTATAGTCTTTATATAAAGGGCCTGCAGTAGATCAATGGGTTTCCACATGTGGTCTAACCAGGCTCACACACCATAGACCACCTGCAATAGTCCCCAGTCAAACAACTGTCTTGTTCCACTTGGGCCTCTACCCACTGGCCATCCCAACATCGTTTGGGCCTCTGGCCCACTGGCTGTCCCGCTTTGCATAAGCCTCAAGCCTGCTGGCTGAATATGTGAGCCTACTCGCACACTGCCCGAGCCTCTAGCCCACTGGTTGTCCCCACTCTGCTCAGGCCTCCAATCCACTCTGCTCCATGCCTCCAGCTCACTCTACATCGGGGAAAGCACCAAAAATGGAAAAAAGGGAAAAAAAATAGAAGGAAACTGGAAATAAATAGAAAGACTGGAGGAGTTCCAGTTGGAGCATCCCACATGGCCAACATCTAGGCGGAAAGCCATTATTTAGTAAAGTACAACTAATAATCTGAAGGCAGGGAGAGAGAAACTCAAACTCGGAGATGGAAATTTGGTGACTTATAAAATGCCATGTTGCAAGATGTGTTCAGTTTTCTATGCTAGATGGCTTTGATGTGATATGCAATGAAGAATGTAATGGGTTTTTTATTGTAGGAAGTCATAAAAATTGTAAAAAAAAACAAAATTGAGCATGCACTCACTTTTACCAATGGTGCTTTTGTTGACTTAGTAAAATGTACGAAGTGTTTCACATTGCATCAACCCAAGAATTAAAACCAACAAAACTTGGTTACAACTGGGTTGAGATTGTGGTGCTGGAAAAGCACAGCAAGTCAGGCAGCATTTGAGGAGCAGGAGAATCAACATTTTGAGCATTAGCCCTTCATCAGGACTGATGCAACTGGTCCAAACTAACATTCCATATTAAAGTATACAGGATGAGTTTGCACCTCAAACGTTTCACACAGATAACTTGCTTATCATTAAAACTTCATATTGTGCTACTTATGATTTCCAGATGCTGCCTGACTAGCGGTGTGTTCCAGACATTTTGTTTTTAATTTCTGCTGTATTTAAGCATAATTTTTCAATCTTTAAATTGTCAGCAACAACCTCACAACTTAAACAATGTTAAATGTTGTTTATTCCCTTTATGACAGATTTAGCGGCAATCTTGATTGCATCTTTTCTGTGATGGACAGAAATGCATTATTAGTTGCAATAGATAGTTGGTTTGGTTATACTGTGCTTCTCTATTGTGTCAGATCGGAATGCCAGGTCCTTGGGGATTTAGTTCTGTATAAGTATAGCTAGAGATGTACAGTAAGTACTATTTATAGAAATTGTTCTGTGACACCTTTGTCTGTGCCTTAGTGCTTTCTTTGTGTTCCTGATCATGACTATGTGGTCTGTTCTTATCCATGTTCAACTTAGAAAATTGATTTTTTTTCCTATCATATTATTAACAACTTTAAATGCCAATAATCTTAGCAATGGCACTGACTGTATTTTACATTTGGATAACAAAGGCATTTAAGCAGTGTTGTTATCATGTTGAAATATTTTAGAGTACAGAATGCATTGATCTGACAGTGGATTTATAATATTGCATTTAAGGTTACTTAGACCATTTGGCAATTAATTGTTTTTGTTATTTTGCATTCCAGAAAAGCAGATAAATATATTGCACAAAAGCAGTAAAAGGACTTTGGGCAGATGAACTTAAAAGTGCAGTATAATCTTTGAATATGAACTTGGAGGGAGGCATGATACCATCGTCACCAGTCAGTAATTCAGTGGACCAGCCTATTGCTCTGGGGATAAACGTTTATATCCCACCATGGCAATTTTGAACTTAAATTTGAATAATAAATGCCAGAAAGTAAAGCTAATCTGACTGGTGGTGAGCATGAAATCATTGTGGACTTTCACCTAAACTTATCTGGTTCTCTAATGTACTTTAGAGTAGGAAATCTGCTGTTCTTGTATAGCCCGATGCACATGCGACCCATGGAGTAATGTGGTTGACTGTTAAATGCCCTCTGAATTTGCATAGCAAGCCAAGGGTTGTGTCAAACTGCTACAAGTACATAGAGGAAGCAGTGTGTACTATCTACAAAATGCATTGCAAAACTTCACCAAGGCACCTTCAATTGCACTTTCCAAACCATGACTGCTATCATCTAGATGGACAAGTGCAACAGGTACATGGGATCACCTTCCAAGTTTCTCTCCAAGCTACTCACCATCTTGACTTAGAAATATATAACTCTTCTATCACTGTCACTGGGCCAAACTGGTTCCTTACTATAGTTGCCTCTACATCAAATCGACTGCAGTGGCTCACCACCACCTTCTCCAGGCAACTAGAAGTGGACAATAAATGATGGCTCAACCAATAATGCCCACATTGCATGGACAAATTGAAAAATTTGTAAAATTTGTAAAAACAATGAAATGTCTCCCTGAGGTAAGATATTTTCGGGCTTATGCCCGGAACGTCGATTCTCCAGCTCCTCGGATGCTGCCTAGCCTGCTGTGTTTTTCCAGCACCACATTTATCAACTCTGGTACTCCAGCATCTACAGTCCCCACTTTCTCCTATTTAATAGAATCACCAATTTGAAAATTACTCTTTTATTTGTTTTATAAGGCATGATTGTTAAAAAAAGAACATTGTTAATATTGTTTTACAGACCACCTTATGATCAAACTTCACATACATATGTTGTTAGCTTTCCATGTCACAAAGTTGGCATCGTATTTACATTTCATTCTTGTACTCTAAAATCTAATTTGACTTAATCTGAGAATGTGTGACTTGACTGAATTTATTATTGAGCTTGACATGATTCCAAATGCTGGGCTAATTATTCATCCATCTACTGATTCAATAAGAGAGATCTTCTAAATTAATACCCATTTCTGGAATATCATTGAATATGATGTTGCTTCACTCTTGTCTTGATTAAGTTTGAGCTATAGACCTTGGGCTTACAGAATCATTGGCGAGACAAACAGAATGATATTTGAAAAATTATTGGCCGTGTTCAACCTCGAGGAAGACTTATTCACTGAACTATCAGGGTAAGAATTTGTAACATTTTGCAGCAAACTCTGGGCAAGGATGGAATTTAAAGGACTAAACTTGGGACTATAAGCAATGCTTGAATCCCAAGCTGCTGTTTGATTGTCCTTTAGACTACAACTAATTGACTAGAATAGGGTGCTGAATGACAGCATGGGTTCAATCCCCACTAAGGTAGTGTAGAGTCATAGAGTTGTAGAAATGTGCAGCACGGAAACAGAACATTCAGTCCAACTCATCCATGCTGACCAGCTATCTTAAATTAATCTAGTCCAATCTGCCAGCACTTGACTCATATCCTTCTAAACCCTTCCTATTCATGTACCCATCCAGATGCCTTTTAAATGTTGTAATTGTACCGTCCTCCACTACTTCCACTGGCAGCTTATTCCATAGACGCATTTCATCTGCTGGAAGTGTACCCAACTCCAGCTCCTCAGAAACTGCGTTAAGGAACTGGAGCTGGAGCTGGATGAACTTCAGATCATTCGCGAGGTTGAGGGAGTAGTTACACCTCAGGTATAGGAAAAAGGTGGATGGGTTACAGTCAGGGGATGGAAAGGGAACAGGCAGACTCCACAGGGATCACCTGCGGCTGTTGCCCTCAATAACAAGTTGGACCCATATTTGGATACTGTTGGGGGGGGGGGAATGACTTACCAGGGGTAAGCAAGGGGCACAGGAATCTGACATAGAGTCTGTTCCTGTTCCTCAGAAGGGAAGGGGGAGGGGGAGAGCATTAGATATTTGGCACTCCATAGTTAGGGACACAGGTAGGAGATCCTGTGGGAATGAAAGAGACTCGCGGTTGGTGTGTTGTCTTGCAGGTGCCAAAGTCTGTGATGTCTTGGATTCTGTTTTTAGGATCCTTAAGGAGGAGGGGGTGCAGCCCCAATTCATGGTCCACATAGGCACGAGTGACATAGGTAGGAAAAGGGATGGGGATGTAAGACAGAAGTTCAAGGAGCTAAGGTGGAAGCTTAGAGTCAGAACAATCAGAGTTGTCATCTCTAGTTTGTTACCCATGCCACATGCTAGTGAGGTAAGGAATAGGGAGAAAGAGCAGTTGAACACATGGCCACAGGGATGGTGCAGGAGGGACGGATTCTGATACCTGGATAATAGGGGCCTATTCTGGGTAGGTGGGACCTCTGCAAATGGGATGGTCTACACCTGAACCAGAGGGATATCAATATCGTGGGGGAGGGGGGTGGAATTTGCTAATGCTCTTTGATAGAGCTTAAACTAATTCAGCAGGGGGATGGCAACTTGAATTGCAGCTCCAGTGTACAGGAAGTTGAGAGTAGTGAGCTCATGAATAAGGTTTCATGGTCACAGGAGTGTACCGGCAGGCAGGAAGGTGGTTTGAAGTGTGTCTACTACAACGCCAGGAGCATTTGGAATAAAGTGGGTGAACTTGCAGCATAGGTTGGTACCTGGGACTTCGATGCTGTGGCCATTTTGGAGACATGGATAGAGGAGGGACAGGAATAGCTGTTGCCGGTTATGGGATTTAGATGTTTCAGTAATATCAGGGAAGGAGGTAAAAGAAGTGTAAGTGTTCTTAGTCAAGGAGAGTGTTATGGTGGCAGAAAGGATGTTTGATGAGGTCTCTTCTACTGAGGTAGTATTGGCTGAGCTTAGAAATAGGAAAAGAAAGGTGACTCTGTTGGGAGTTTTCTATAGGCCTCTGAAAAGTTTCAGAGATGTAGAGGAAAGGATTGCAAAGATGAACGAAAGTAACAGGGTAGTTGTTGTGGTGTGTTTAACTTTCCAAATATTGACTGGAAACATTGAGTACTCAGAGAGTAGTAAGGGTATGGAATGCTTTGCCAGCAACGGTAGTAGATTCGCCAACTTTAAGTACATTTAAGTCATCATTGGACAAGAATATGGACATACATGGAATAGCGTAGGTTAGATGGGCTTCAGATTGGCATGTCAGTTCGGCACAACATCAAGGGCTGAAGGGCCTGTACTGCACTGTAATGTTCTATGTACTTTAGATGGTTCATTTTTTTGTCCTACGTGTATTCCTGACAAAGTATGGTGATAGGCCAACAAGAGGTAAGGCCGCATTGGATGTGCTACTAGGTAATGAACCAGGCCAGGTGTTAGATTTGGAGGTAGGTGAACACTTTGGTGATAGTGATCACAATTCAGTTATACTTACTCCAGCAACGGAAAGGGATAGATATATACCGCAGGGCAAGAGATATAGCTGGGGAAAAGGCAATTATGATGCGATTAGACAAGATTTGGGATGCATAAGATGGAGAAGGTATTTGCCGTGGATGGGCACAACTGAAATGTGGAGCTTGTTCAGGGAACAGCTACTGCATATCCTTGATAAGTATGTACCTGTCAGACAGGAAGGAAGTGGTTGAGCGAGGGACCTGTGTTTTACTAGATTAGGTTAGATTAGATTCCCTACTGTGTGGAAACAGGGCCTTCGGCCCAACCAGTCTACACTGACCCTCCAAAGAGTAACCCACCCAGACCCATTTCCCTCTGACTAATGCACCTAGCATTGTGGGCAATTTAGCACAGCCAGTTCATCAGACCTGCATGTCTTTGGACTGTGGGAGGAAACCGGAGCACCAGGAGGAAACCCACGCAGACATGGGGAGAATGCGCAAACTCCACACAGACAGTCGACCGAGGCTAGACTCGAACCTGGGACCCTGGTGCTGTGAGGCAGCAGTGCTAACCACTGAGAAGTTGAATCTCTTGTCAAGAGGAAGAAGGAGGCTTACGTAAAGATGAGGTGTAAAGGCTCAGCTAGGGGACTTGAGAGATACAAGTTAGCCAGGAGAGAGCTAAGAAGAGCCAGGAGGGACATGAGAAGCTTTTGGCAGGTAGGATCAAGAAAACCCTAAAGCTTTCTATAGGTATGTTAGAAATAAAAGAATGATGAGAGTAAGATTAGCAGGTCAAGCAGCATCTGAGGAGCAGGAAAATCGATGTTTCAGGCAAAACCCCTTCATCAGGAATGAGGCTGGGAGCCTTGGAGATGGAGAGATAAATGAGAGGGCTGTAGGGCTGTGGGGTGAAGGTAGCAGTAATGGTGATAGGTCAGAGGGTAGGGTAGTGCGGATAGGTGGGAAGGATAATGGACAGGTAGGACAGTTCATGAGAGCAGTGCTGAGCTGGAAGGTTGGAACTGGGATAAGTTGGGGGGAGGTGAAATGAGGAAACTGGTGAAGTCCACATTGATGCCATGGGATTGGAGGGTCCCGATGTGGATGATGAGGTGTTCTTCCTCCAGGTGTCAGGTAGTAAGGGAGTATCAATGGAGGAGGCCCAGGACCTGCATGTCCTCAGTAGAGTGGGAGGGGAGTTAAAGTATTCAGCCATGGGGCAGTGAGGTTGATTGGTGCAGGTGTCCTGAATTGTTTTCTGAAACACTCTGTGAGTTGGTGTCCTGTCTCCCCAGTAAGGAGGAGACTGTATTGGGAGCATCGCTAGAATAAATGACATGTGTGGATGTGCAGGTGAAACTTTGATGGATGTGGGCCTTTGGGGCCTTGGATGGAGGTGAGGGTGCAGGTTTTGCAATTCCTGCAGTGACAGCGGAAGGGGTCAGGATGGGAGGATGGGTTGTTGTAGGACATGAACCTGACAAGGTAGTCGCGTTGGGAATGGTCTTTATGGAGAGCGATAGGGGTGGGTGGGGGGTGGGGGGAGGGGAATATATCTTTGGTGGTGGTGTCTGTTTGTAGGTGGCAGAAATGGCAGAGAATGATGTGATATATACAGAGGTTAGTGAGGTGGAAGGTGAGGACCAGGGTCTTCCGTCCTTGTTGAAGTTGGAGGGGTGAGGTTTGTTGACGGAGGTGCAGGATGTGGATGGGATGAGCTGAAGGGCATCATTAATCATGTGGGAGGGTAAATTGCGGTCTTTAAAGAAGGAGGCCGTCTGGTGTGTTCTATGGTGGAACTGGTCCTCCTGGGAGCAGATGTGGCAGAGGTGGAGGAATTGAGAAGAAAGGATAGCATTTTTCATGGGGCAAGATGGGAGGATGTGTAATCCAGGTAGCTGTGGGAGTCAGTGGGTTTCTAGAATATGTCAGTGCTGAGTCGGTAATCATTGATGGAGCTGGAGAGGTCCAGGAAGGGGAGGGAGATGTCTGAGATGGTCCAGGTGAATTTAAGGTTGGAGTGGAATTTGTTGGTGAAGTTGATGAACCGTTCAACCTCCTCATGGGAGCATGAGATGGCGCCGATGCAGTCATCAATGTGATGGAGGAAAAGGTGGGGAGTGCTGCCATATAACTGCAGAGGATAGATTGTTCCATGTAGCTGACAAAGTGACAGGCATAGCTGGGGCCCATGCAGGTGCCCATGGCTACCCCTTTCGTCTGGAGGAAGTGGAAGGATTCAAAGCAGAAATTATTGAGAGTGAGGACTAGTTCAGCCAAATGAATTAGATTGTCAATGGGAGGGTACTGGTCGGGACATCGGGAGAGGAAGAAACAGAGGGCTTGGAGGCCCTGGTCATGGTAGACGAGGTGTAGAGGGACTGGATGAGGCATTGGGGGCCAGGGAGATGAAAGTCTTGGAGGAGGTGGAGATTGTAGGTGGTGTCCCGAATGTATGTGGGGAGTTCCTGGACCGGGAAGATAGGAAAGTACTGAGGTATGTGGAGATGAATTCGGTGGGGTAGGAACAGATTAAGATGATGGGTTCGGCCGGGGTGGTCAGGCCTGTGGATCTTGGGTAGGAGGTAGAATCGGGCAGTGCAGTGTTCCCGAACTATGAGGTTGGAAGCTGTGGATGGGAGATCATCTGGGATGATGAGGTTGTGTACAGTTTGGGAGATGACGGTTTGGTGATGGCAATGTGGTCATGCTCGAGGGGGCAGTAGGAGGAGGTGTCTTCAAATTGGCGCCTGGTTTCAGCGGTGTAGAGGTCAGTACGACAAACGACCATTGCACCCCTCTTGTCTGCTGGTTTGATGGTGAGGTTGGGTTTGGAGTAGAGGGAGTGGAGGGCTGTGCATTGTGAGGGTGTGAGGTTGGAGTGGGTGAGAGGGGTAGACAGGTTGAGGTGGTCAATGTCCCAGCAGCAGTTTGAAACAAAGAGGTTGAGGGCGGGTAACACACCCACATGGAGTGTCCAGGTGGATATGGTGTGTTGGAGGTGAAGATGGGTCCTTAGAGGGAGTCTTGGTGGAAAAAGTAAGCTCAGAGGCAGAGGCAGTGGAAGAAGTGTTCGATGTCACAACGCGTATTGAATTCGTTGATCCAGGAGCAGAGGACGATGAAGATCCTGGGACTCCACCATTGCCACTTACTCACCATCCAATGCCTGGAGGGAGAACGCCTCATCTTCCGCCTCTGGACCCTCAAATCCCATGGCATCAATGTGGACTTCACCAGTTTCCTCATTTCCCCTCCCACCACCTTATCCCAGTTCCAATCTTCCAGCTCAGCACCACCCTCATGATCTTTCCTACCTGTCCATCTTCCGTCCCACCTATCCACTCCACCTTCCCCTCTGACCTATCACCATTACCTCCACCTCCACCCACCTATCATACTCTCAGCCACTCTCCCACCAGTGCCAACCCCCTCCTATTTATCTCTCCACCTCCGAGGCTCCCAGCCTCATATCTAATGAAGGGCTTTTGCCGAAACATCGATTTTCCTACCCTTCGGATGCTGCCTGACCTGTTGTGCTTATCCAGCACTACACTCTCGACCCTCACCTCCAGCATCTGCAGTACTGGAGTAAGATTAGGGCCAGTCAAGGACAATATGGGAAGTTGAGCCTGGAGTCCGAAGAGATAGGGGAGGCGCAAAATGAATATTTTGCATCAGTATTCACACAGGAAAAAGAGAATGTTGTCAAGGATAATACTGAGATGCAGGCTATTAGACTAAACGGGATTGAGGTTCATTGGGTGGCATGGTGGCTCAGTGGTTAGCACTGCTGCCTCACAGCACCGGGGTTCCAGGTTTGATTCCAGCCTTGGGCGAATGTATGTGTGGAGTTTGCACATTCTCCCCGTGTCTGTGTGGGTTTCCTCCGGGTGCTCTGGTTTCCTCCTACAGTCCAAAGATGTGCAGGCCAGGTGAATTGGCCATGCTAAATTGACCATAGTGTTAGGTGCATTAGTCAGATGGAAATGGGCCTGGGTAGATTAGTTTTCAGAGGGTCAGTGTGGACTAGTTGGGCCAAAGGGCCTGTTTCCACACTGTAAGGGAATCTTAAAAGAAATCTTAATCTTAATAAGGGGGGAGGTGTTAGCAATTCTGGAAAGTGTGCAAGTAGATAAGTCGCCTGGGCTGGATGGGATTTGTCCCAGGATTCTCTAGGAAGCTAGGAAGGAAATTGCAGGCCCCTTGGCTTTGATCTTAATGTTGTTATTATCTACATGAACAAAGAGATCTTGGAATGCAGGTTCATAGTTCCTTGAAAGTGGAGCCTCAGGTAGATCGGCTAGTGGAGCATTGAGTATTGGAGTTGGGAGATCATGTTGTGGTTGTACAGGACATTTGTTAGGGCACTTTTGGACTATTCTGGTCTCTCTCCTATAGGAAGGATGTTGTGAAACTTGAAAGGGTTCAGAAAAGATTTACAAAAATGTTGTCAGGGTTGGAGGGTTTGAGCTAAAGGGAGAAGCTGAACAGGCTGGAGCTGTTTTAGCTGGAGCGATGGAACCTGAGGAGTGACCTTACTGTGGTTTATAAGATCATGAGGGGCATGGATAGGATAAATAGACAAAGGCTTTTCCCTGGGTTGGGGGAGTCTAGAATGAGAGGGCATTAGTTTAGGGTGAGAGGGGAAAGGTTTAAAAGGGACCTAATGGGCAACTTTTTCACTCAAAAGGTGGTGAACAAAGAACATCGAACATTACAGTGCAGTACAGGCCCTTCAGCCCTGTAGAAGACCGGAGGATAGTAAATGTTCTCCCCTTGTTCAAGAAGGGAAGTAGAGACGACCTTGGTAATTATAGACCAGTGAACCCTATTTTGGTTGTGGGTAAAGTGTTGGAAAGGATTATAAGAGATAGGATTTAAAATCATCTTGACAGGAATAAGTTGATTCAGGATAGTCAACATGGTTTTGTGAAGGGTAGGTCATGCCTTACAAACCCTACTTAGTTTTTTTTAGAAGGTGACAAACAGGTGGATAAGGATAAAGTGGTTGATGTAGTGTATATGGATCTCAGTAAAGCATTTGATAAGTTTCCCCACTGTCGGCTATTGCAGAAAATATAAAGGCATGAAATTGAGGGTGATTTAGCCATTTGGATGAGAAATTGGCTAGTTTGAAAGAAGACGGAGGGTGGTGGTTGATGGGAAATGATTATCCAAGAGTTCATTTACGAGTTGTCATCAAGGATCTGTTTTGGGGCCACTGCTGTTTGTCATTTTTATAAATGACCTGGATGAGGCATAGAAGGATGGGTTAGTAAATTTGTGGATGACACTAAAATTGGTGGAGGTGTGGACGGTGCGGAAGGATGGTTGTAGGTTACAGTGGAGCATAGATAAGCTGCAGAGCTGGGCTGAGAGGTGGCAAATGGAGTTTAATGCGGAAACGTGTGAGGTGATTGATTCACTTTGGAAGGAGTAACAGGAGTGCAGAGTACTGGGCTAATGCTAAGATTCTTGGCAGTGTGGATGAGCAGAGAGATTTTGGTGTACATGTGCTGCCCAGGTTGGTAGTGTTCTTAAGAAGGCATACGGCGTGTTAGCTTTTATTGGTAGAGGGATTGAGTTTCAGAGCCATGAGATCATGTTGCATTGGACAAAACTCTGGTGCGGCCTCACTTGGAGTATTGCATACATTATAGGAAGGATGTGGAAGCATTGGAAAGGGAGAAGTGGTATTTACCAGGAAGTTGTCTGGTATGGAGGGAAGGTCTTATGAGGAAAGGCTGAGGGACTTGAAGTTGTTTTCATTAGAGAAAAGGTTGAGATTTGATTTAATAGAGACATATAAGATAATCAGAGAATTAGATAGGGTGGACAGTGAGAGCCTTTTTCCTTGGAAGGTGATGGCTAGCACGAGGGGACTTAGCTTGAAACTGAGGGGTGATAGATAATAGGACAGATGTCAGAGATAAGTTCTTTACTCAGTGAATAGCAGGGGCATCGAATGCCCTGCCTGAAACAGTAGTAGATTTGTCAACTTTATGGACCTTTAAATGGTCATTGGATAAACATATGGATGATAATGGAACAGTGTAGGATAGATGGGCTTCAGATTGATTTTAAAGGTTGGCGCAACTTCGAGGGCTGAAGGGTCTGTACTGCACTGTACTGTTCTATGTTTTTTGTTCACCACCTTTTGAATGAAAAAGTTGCCCATTAGGTCCCTTTTAAAGCTTTCCCCTCTCACCCTAAACTTATGCCCTCTCATTCTAGACTCCCCCAACCCAGGGAAAATACTTTGTCGATTTATCCTATCCATGCCCCTCATGATCTTATAAACCACAGTAAGGTCACTCCTCAGGCTCTGTTGCTCCAGCTAAAACAGCTCCAATCTATTCAGCTCAAATCCGCCAACTCTGACAACATCTTTGTAAATCTTTTCTGAACCCTTTCAAGTTTCACAACATCCTGCCTATATTCCAAAAGTGGCCTAATAAATGTCCTGTAGAGCCACAACATGACCTCCCAACTCCAATACTCAATGCTCCACTATCCGATCTACCTGAGGCTCCACTTTCAAGGAACTATGAACCTGCATTCCAAGGTCTCTTTGTTCAGCAACACTCCCCAGTACCTTAACAATAAGTATATAAGTCTGCTCTGATTTGCCTTTCCAAGATGCAGCACCTCACATTTATCTACATTAAACATCATTTGCCACTCCTTGGCCCACTGGCCCATCTGATCAAGATCCTGTTGTACTCTGAGGTGCAATTTTATTGTCATCTGCAAACATACTAACTATATCCCTTTTGTTCACATCCAAATCATTTATATTCATGGAGGTCTACCCCCTTATCTTGCCCATTGATCCTTCAGTTATATAACTGATTAGTTATGCCAAATGCTGAGATACTTGAGGCCAGTCCTGGACCATGGGTTAGTTTTATAGTTCAATCAATTTATATTATTATTCTAACGGATGGAGATAACAATGGGGGAAAAGAGTTAACACCATCCATACTAAAAAAAAACAGAAAATAGTTGGAACATTCAGCAGTTTAGACAGCAGCTGTGAAGAAATGCAGCCAGTACGATTTGTACTGATGTCTTCTTATCAGAGTGGGTTTTGACATTGAATATCTTGGAAATATCCTGAGTATTCTCGGCAAATTTCCAACGATTGTTTGACCAATAATCATCATTCAATGTCTTATGAAAATATTTTTAAAATACCCTTGCATAGATGCCAAAAACAGATGATGTCATAGTTTCTACCAATGTTGTTTTACCTCTTGACCATCTGTTTATTCAAGGTCCAACCTCCATCTGATAGGTTAATATATTTTTGCCTAACATTATAGGAATTAATCCTTTCCCTTGTCACAATATCAATATTTTCCATTAAAAAAAGCAGTAGCAGCTGTGATATGTCAACCAATAGTGATTTCAAAAAAAAGTTAGGGTTCCCCAGTGGCTATGCTGATTATGCTGGAATTGTAGCCAACAGTTTGAGGAAAGTCCCAGATTCAATTACCTGTCTTCCAGGGCAGCAGCAGGAGGGTTACAACTGCCTTCAGAATGTGGGAGGCCAAGCTGGCCTGGATTCAGCTCTTGATTGTTATCCACTGAACACAACTGGGAGTGCAGGTATGGGCATCAGTTGCAGATGGGATAGGAATCATGGTCAATGCACTATTCAGTTGAACTTCCTGCTGTTAATCAGGTCATGAAACCAGATTAAATCAAGGCATGTGAAAGAGAAAGATGGAGATGGAAAACCAGATAGTAAAAGTGAGGCTAAAATAAATCATGACAACTTATGAAAAGTAATGGCACTGGCAGTCAGTGTCCCAATGTCCCATTAAAAATAGGTCTTCACACATTTCCTTCTGTTGCTGTTGCAGTGATAACAGTATTTACAATGTAAGCTGCTTGCTCACAGAGCATGTAGAGTTCATTCTTAGCACAAGGTACATCATTGTATTTTTTTTTGCTATTCTCATAGATTACACCATATAACTAGACTTGCCAAAGTTTCTTGTTTGGAAACAAAAGGTTAATTTTTTTTGGCCTGAATTTGTTGAGCAGTATTTGCATCGTCCAAGCTCATTATCACCACTCCATGGAATGTAAAGCCTGTTAGGTAGAAATAGCAGATGGACTGAGAAGAGGCTGTCCAAGCCAAGCATTTTTGCTTAAGATTAATTACATTAAGACACTGTGTACAAACAGTCAAATCTCTAAGTGCTGATATCATGGCTATCAGTGATAATGTACTCTCTGTGTTGTGTGTAGAATGTGGCTAAGAAAGGGAGGGGAAGAAGCAATTTTTATGATTTTTAGCAGCTTCCCACAGGATTACTATGCTTTTTAATTTCCTTAGTATTAAGAAATACATGGATTTGTTGTGAATATTCTCAACAATTCAACCTTGACAACTCCCAAGAAAATGAGTCGTCATGCTTTGAGTAAATAATTATCTTGTCATTTTCGTCTTAAATCATTTCCTGCTTCTTTTGATACTGAGATCCAAGGTTCCAGACTCCCAAGCCAGGGGTAATATCCTCCCACCATCTATCCTATGCAGTTCCTTCGGTACATTAGGTGCTTTAATGAGATCACTTCTAGTCTAAATTTTAAAAATTGTGAGGCTGCTTTCTAATCTGAGGAATCAATACAGTGAACCTTTGTTGCATTCTGTCTAAGGCAAGTATATTCTCCTTTATTTAGGAGACTAAATCTGTATGTTGTGCTTCAGGTGTGCTCTCACCAAAGTCCAGTACAAATGCAGCAAGATCTTCTTATTGTTTCTCTTCAATTTTTTTTGCACAAAGGTTAACATATCATTTGCTTTCCTATTTGGAAGCCGTTTGTAGCCCTTCTGTTGCTGTCCTGAAAGAGAGGTAATTGAATTTGGGATTTTTCTCAAACTGTTGGCTGCAGTTCCTCATCTTAATCAGCACACTTTCCTGATAGTGTTGAGATCCGCATGCAGGGGCACATTGGTTCATCTGATTATTGATGGGCGGCACGGTGGCACAGTGGTTAGCACTGCTGCCTCACAGCGCCTGTAGACCCGGGTTCAATTCCCGACTCAGGCGACTGACTGTGTGGAGTTTGCACGTTCTCCCCGTGTCTGCGTGGGTTTCCTCCGGGTGCTCCGGTTTCCTCCCACAGTCACAAAGATGTGCGGGTCAGGTGAATTGGCCAAGCTAAATTGCCCGTAGTGTTAGGTAAGGGGTAAATGTAGGGGTATGGGTGGGTTGCGCTTCGGCGGGTCGGTGTGGACTTGTTGGGCCGAAGGGCCTGTTTCCACACTGTAAGTCTAATCTAAAATCAATGTTCGCAGGCATCTCCTAATTTTTAAAAACAATATATTATTTTTAATTTTTTCATCCCCAATGAACCTTCCTGGCACAATACTAGATCTGGTACAATCCTGCCAACTGTTTCACTGTCCATGTACTTTTGCATATTCTGGGGTGACTACCTCACTATTTACATGATTTGGAGATGCCAGTGTTGGATTGGGGTATACAAAGTTAAAAATCATACAACATCAGGTTATGGACCAATAGGTTTATTTGGAAGCACTAGCTTTCGGAGTCCTGCTCCTTTATCAGGTGGTTGTCATCTGAAGTAAAGAACTTCACGGACTCATTACTCCTGAGAAAAGAAATTCCATCTCATGACATTTTCTTCTGGTCCTAACTCTCACACAAAGGGACAGAATGTTTCTGCATTTACCCTGTAAAGTCCTGAAAGAATCTTATATGTTTCACTCAGGTCTTTTCTCATTCTTCTAAACTTCGGTGAATACAATCAACTTAATGGACCTGCTCTGGACTGTCTCCAAAGCCAGTATATCTTTCTTTAGATGAGCTGTTGACAGAATTCTAACTGTGGTCTAACTAGGATCTGCATGCTTTTAGCAAGACCTCCTTCTTTTGTACACCATTCCTTTTGATATAAAGGCCTTCCCTATTTTCCGTTGAACTTGAATATTAACTTTCTTGTGACTAACATACAAGTTTTTTTGAAGATGTAACAAAGAGGATTGAGGAAGGTTGAGCGGTTGATGTGATCCGTATGGACATTAGTAAGGCGTTCGACATGGTTCCCCATGGGAGACTGGTTAGCAAGGTTAGACCTCATGGAATGCAGGGAGACCTAGCCATTTGGATAGAGAATTGGCTCAAAGGTAGACAACAGAGGTTAGTGATAGAGAGTTGTTTTTAAGACTGAAGGCCTATGACCAGTGGAGTGCAACAAGGATTGGTGCTGGGTCCACAACTTTCGTCATTTATATAAATGTGAGGGAAAGAGGTATAGTTACTAAGTTTGCAGATGACACCAAAATTGGAGGTGCAGTGTACAGCAAAGAAGGTTATCTTGGATTACAACAGGATCTTGATCAGATGGGCCAATGGGCTGAGAAGTAGCAGATGGAGTTTCACTCAGATAAATGCTAGGTGCTGCATTTTGGAAAAACAAATCTTAGCAGGACTTATACTCTTCATGGTAAGTACCTAGGGAGTGTTGTTGAACAAAGAGACGTTGGAGTGTAAGTTCATAGCTCCTTGACAGTAGAGTTACAGGTAGATAGGATAGTGAAGAAGGTATTTGGATGCTTTCCTTTATTGGTCAGGTACTGAGTACATGAATTGGTATATCATATTGCAGCTGTACAGGACATTGGTTAGGCCACTGTTGGAATATTGTGTTCTACTCTGGTCTCCTTCCTATTGGAAGGATGTTGTGAAACTTGAAAGGGTTCAGAAAAGATTAACAAGGATGTTGCCAGGGTTGGAGGATTTGAGCTACAAGGAGCGGCTGTATAGGCTGGAGCTGTTTTCCCTGGAGCGCGGAGGTTGAGTGGTGACTTTCTGGAGGTTTATAAAATTGTGGGGGGCATGGATAGGATAAATAGACAAAGTCTTTTCCCTGGGGTGGGGGAGTCCAGAACTAGAGGGCATAGATTTCGGGTGAGAAGGGAAAGATAAAGAAGAGACCTAAGGGACAACTTTTTCACACAGCGGGCGGTGTGTGTGTGTGTGGAATGAGCTGCCAGAGGAAGTGGTGGAGGCTGGCACAATTGCAACATTTAAAAGGAATCTGGATAGATATATGAATAGGAAGGGTTTGGAGGGATATGGCTCGGTTGGTGGCAGGTGGGATTAGATTGGATTGGGATATCTGGTCGGCATGGATGAGTTGGACCAAAGGGCCTGTTTCTGTGCTGTACATCTCTATGATTTTAGAACTCTATAACCTCCAAATACCTCTGTGACAGTTTTCTGCAGTCTTTCTGCAATTAAATAATGTTCATCTCCTCTACTTTTCCTGCCAAAGTTCATAACCTCATATTTTCCCACCTTATGTTTTACTTATTTAACCTTTCTCGATCCCTTTGTGTGTCATCCTCACCACTTGCTTTCCAATATATTTTTTGTGCCATATGCAAATATTTTATTTCCTCATTCAAGTTGTTGAGACATATTGCACATAATTGCGATCAGAGCTCTGATCTCCTAGTTTGTAGGTTGTCATCCTGAAAATGTCTTGTTTGACTCAACTCTGTTTTCCATAAGTTAGCTAATCCTCCATTCATGCTAATACACTACCACCAATACCACAGGCACTTACCTTTTCAAGTAGCTTAACATGTAATACTTTATCAAAAAACATCTGGAAATCCAAATATTTTACAACTGTTTTCCCTTAAACATTCTACTTGTTACCTCCTCAAAGAATTCCAATGAATTTGCCAGGCATGGCTTTCCCCTTGTCAAGTCATGCTGACTCTGTTTGATCATATTATGTATTTCTAAATGTAAGCTATTACATACTTTATAATAGACACAAATATTTTCCCACTAACAGAAGTTATGCTAACTGGACTATAGCTACCTGTTTTTTTGTCTCTTTCACTTCTGAAATAAAGCTGTTACCTTGGTCATTATCCAACCATCTGAGACTCTTCCAGGGTCTAAAGATTATTGGATTATTAATACCAGTGTATCCACTATCTCTGAGGATACATCCCATCAGGTCCAAAGAACCTATTGGTCTTTAGCCCCATTAGGTTCCCTAGCACATTTTTCTATGGAGAAAACCATTGTATCCATTGTATTTATTTCTTTTCTTCATTGTTCCTTGATTATTAAGTGATTTATGGATCTATCTTCTATGGTGAAGATGATGCAAAGTCTTTATTTAATTCTGTTGCCATTTCTCAAATAAGATTTCCCAAGCATTATTCTCTAAGGGGCTTGTGTTTCACTTTGGTTTGATATATTTAAATAAACTCTTGCTGTCTTTCTTGATATAACTGCAAACTTATCAGCAAAGATTTTGTTTTTTTTGGTCGTCAATTGTTAGTTTTTATAACTTTTGCAACCTTCTGACTTACCACAAATCTTTGCTACATTTTATGTTTTTTTCTTTCAATTTGATGCTATCCTTAACTTCCCAGGTTAACCATAGTTGACTTAATCTCTTCCTAGAGTCCTTCTTTCTTCATAGGATATATCTTTGTTATAAATCAAAAACTATTGTCTTGAACATCTGTCATTTTTCCCCAAATGTCTTTGCTGCTAAACTCCTTACCCAGACCATTCCAGCCAGTTTGCCCTCATTCCTTTAAAAGTTACCTTATTTAAGTTTAGCATAATGGTTTTTGACGCAAGCTCCTCCCTCTCAAATCGAATTTCATCATATCATGGTTACTGTTTCCTAGGTGATTCTTTACTGTGAAATCATTCATTATACCTACCTAATGACATGTCACCAGCAGTAAATAGCCTGATCCTTGGTTGGATCCATGGCATATTATTCAGAAAACTATCCTGAATACTTTCAATGAATTCTTCTTAGTGCTCACCCTAACCCTAATCATAATGTTCTGGGAAAATGAGTTTATTCCCCATGATGAAAGATGGTGAAATTTGCATTGAATAAAAATCTGGAATAAAAAAACCTAACCTAATGACGCCCACTGTTGATTAGAGAGTCAGAGAGATATACAGCATGGAAACAGAGTTTTGGTCAAATGTGTCATGCCGACCAGATATCCCAAATAAATATATTTATATTTGCCAATATACGGCCCATATTCCTCCAAATCCTTCATATTCATATACCCATACAGATGTCTTTTGAATGTTGTAATCGTAACAGCCCCCATCATTTCTTCTGGCAGCTCATTCCATACACGCACCACCCTCTTTATGAAAATGTTGCTCCTCAGGTCCCTTTCATGTCTTTCCCCTCTCACCTTAAACCTCTAGTTCTGGATTTCCCCATCCCGAGGAAAGGACATTAAACGTAGGACATTCAGCGCAGTACAGGTCCTTCAGCCCTCGACGTTGCGCCGACCTGTGAAACCAATCTGAAGCCCATCTAACCGACACTATTTCATTTTCATCCATATGTCTATCCAATGACCATTTAAATGCCCTTAAAGTTGGCAACTACTGTTTCAGGCAGTGCTTTCCATGACCCAACTACTCTCTGAGTAAAGAAACTACCTCTGACATCTGTCCGATATCTATCACCCCTCAATTTAAAGCTATACCCCCTCATGCTAACTATCACCATCCAAGGAAAAAAAGGCTCTCACTGCCCACCCTATCTAACTCTCTGATTATCTTATATGTCTGAATTAAGTCACCTCTCAACCTTCTTCTCTTCAATGAAAACAACATCAAGTCTCTCAGACATTCCTCGTAAGGCCTTCCCTCCATACCAGGCAACATCCTCATAAATCTCCTCTGAACCCATTTCAAAGCTTCCACATATTTCCTATAATGCGGTGACCAGAACTGTACACAATATTCCAAGTGCGGCCACACCAGCATGAACCCATGGTTCTGAAACTCAATCTCGCTACCAATAAAGGCTAACATATTGTATGCCTTTAACAACCCTATCAACCTGGGTGGCAACCTTCAGGAATCTATGTGCATGGATGCCGAGATCTCTCTGTTCATCTACACTACCAAGAATCTTACCATAAGCCCAGTACTCTGCATCCCCTGTGCTCATTCCAAAGTGAATCACCTCACACTTTTCCGCACCTTGCCTAATTACCCTATCTTAGAACATAGAACAATACAGCGCAGAACAGGCCCTTCGGCCTTCAATGTTGCACAGACCTGTGAACTAATCTAAGCCCATCCCCTCATCCATATGTTTAAATGCTCCTAATGTGGCTGAGTTAACTACGTTAACAGGCGGGGCATTCCATGCCTTTACTACTCTCTGAGTAAAGAACCTGCTTCTGATATTTGAATTAAATTTATTACCCCTCAATTTGCAGTTATGCCCCTTGTACAAGCTAACGTCATCATCCTAGGAAAAACATTCTCTGTGTCCACCTTATTTAATCCTCTGATCATCTTGTATGTCTCAATTAAATCCCCTCTTAGCCTTCTTCTCCCAGTGAGAACAGACCCAAGTCCCTCAGCCTTTTCTCATTAGACTTTTGCTCCAGATCAGGCAACACCCCGTCTGCACCTTTTCCAATGCTTCCAAATCCTTCCTGTAATCCTTCCAAGATTAGATTAGATTACTTACAGTGTGGAAACAGGCACTTCGGCCCAACAAGTCCACACCGACCCATCGAAGCGCAACCCACCCATACCCCTACGTTTACCCCTTACCTAACACTACGGGCAATTTAGCATGGCCAATTCACCTGACCCGCACATCTTTGGACTGTGGGAGGAAACCGGAGCACACGGAGGAAACCCACACAGACATGGGGAGAACGTGCAAACTCCACACAGTCAGTCGCCTGAGGCAGGAATTGAACCCGGGTCTCTGGCACTGTGAGGCAGCAGTGCTAACCACTGTGCCGCCCACAAATACACAATATTCCAAGTGAGGCTGAACTAGCATTTTATACAGTTACAGCATGATATTACAGCCCCAGATCTCAATCCTTCCACCAATAAAACCTGGATGGCAACTTTTAGGGATCTATGTACATGGACACCAAGATCCCTCCGCACATGCACATTACCAAGAATCTTTCCATTGACTCAGTATTATGCCTTCCTGTTATTCTTCCCTAAGTGAATCACCTCACATTTATCTGCATTGAACTCCATTTGCCACCTCTCAGCCCAATTCTGCAGTATATCCAAATCTCCCTGCAATCTGTAACATTCTTCCACACTGTCCACCACTCCACTAACTTTAGTGTCATCTGCAAACATGCTAACCCATCCACCTATGTGTGCGTCTAAGTCATTTATAAAAATGACAAACAGCAGTTATCCCAAAACAGATCCATGTGGCATGCCGCTCTAGGCTGGGCTGGACTCTAGGCTGAATATTTTCTATCCACCAATATTCGCTGCCTTCTTACACAAAGTCAGTTTCTAATCCAAACTGCTAAGTCACCCTCAATGCCATACCTCCATAATTTCTTGAATATGGAACCTAATCAAAGGCTTTACTGAAGTCCATGTATACCACGTCAACCGCCCTACCTTCATCCACATGCTTGGTCACTTTCTCAAAAAATTCAATGAGGTTTGTGAGACACAACCTGCCCATGATGAAACCATGTTGACTATCTCAGCACGGCACAGTGGGTGGCATGGTGGCACAGTGTTTAGCACTGCTGCCTCATAGCACCAGAGACCCAGGTTCAATTCCCGCCTCAGGCAACTGACTGTATGGAGTTTGTATGTTCTCCCCATGTCTGCCTGGGTTGTCTCCGGTTTCCTTCCACAGTCCAAAAAAAAAATGTGCAGGTTGGGTGAATTGGCCATGCTAAATTGCCCGTAGTGTTAGGTGAAGGGGTAAATGTAGGGGAATGGGTCTGGGTGGGTTGCGCTTCAGCGGGTCGGTGTGGACTTATTGGGCCAAAGGGCCTGTTTCCACACTGTAAGTAATCTAATCTCCAACAAGTTGTTGCTTCCTAGATGATTATAAATTCTATCACTTATAATCTTTTCCAAAATTTTTCCTACAACAGATGTAAGGCTCAATATAATTACCTGGTCATCTCTGCTTCCCTTCTTGAACAAAAGCACAACATTTGCAATCCTCCAGTCCTCTGGTACTAAACCTATAGATAATGACGACTCAAAGATCAAGGCTAAAGGCTCCACCATCTCTTGCCTAGCTCTCTGAAGAATCCTTGGATAAATCCCATCCCTCCCAGGGGATTTATCTACTTTTACACTTTCTAGAATTGATAACACCTCCTCCACCTCCGGCACGGTGGTTCAGTGGTTAGCACTGCTGCCTCACAGCACCAGAGACCCACGTTGAATTCCAGCCTCAGGTGACTGTCTGTGTGGTGTTTGCACATCCTCCCTGTGTCTGCGTGGGTTTCCTCCCACAGTCCAAAGATGTGCAGGTCAAGTGAATTGGCTGTGCTAAATTGTCCATAGGTTGGGTGTGTTAGTCAGAGGGAAATGGGTCTGGGTGGACTTGTTGGGCCTCAATCCTTTCAAATCTAATAGCCCGCATCTCAGTCTTCTCCTCTACAATATTCTCCTTTTCCTGAGTGAAAACAGATGAGAAATATTCATTTCGCACCTCTCTGATCTTCACAGGGTCCATAATCAACTTCCCACTTCTGTCTTTGACTGGCCCTAGTCGTACCCTAGTCATCCGTTTATTACTCACATATCTATAGAAAGCTTTCGAGTTCTCCTTTATTCTACCTGCGAAAGACTGTTCATGGACCCTCTTTGCTCTTCTTAACTCTCTCTTTAAATCCTTCCTAATCTGCAACTCTCCATTGCCTCATCGGAACCATCTTGTCTTAATGTCACTTAAGCCTCCCTCTTCCACTTAACAAGAGATGCAATTTCTCTAGTAAACCACAATTCCCTTACCTTATCACTTCCTCCTTGCCTGACAGGGACATACCTATCAAGGACATGCAATATCTGTTCCTTATACCTACTTCACATTTCAACTGTCCCCATCTCCTGCATTTTGCTACCCAATTATATGCATCCAAAGTCTTGCCTAATCACATTATAATTGGCCTTTCCCCAACTTTAACTCTTGCCCTGTGGCCTGTACCTATCCCTTTCCATTGCTAAACTAAACGTAACTGAATTATAGTCACTGCCTTCAAAATGTTCACCTACCACTAAATCAAACACCTGGACTGGTTCATTACCAAGTACCAGATCCAGTGTGGCCTCCACTCTTGTCAGCCCTTTGACATACTGTGTCAGGAAACCCTCCTGCACACACTGGACAAAAATTGATCCATCCAACGTACTAGGGTTATAGCATTTCCAATGTCGGGGAAATTAAAGTCCCCCATAATGACCATCCTGTTCCTTTCATTCCTCCCCAGAATCTTTTTGCCAATCCTCTCCTCTGCATCCCTGGATCTTTGCAGAGACCTATAAAAAAGCTCCCAGCAGTGTGACCTCTCCTCTCCTGTTTCTAACCTCAGCCCGTACCACCTCAGTAGACGAGTCCTTGTCAATGGTTCTTTCAGCTAACATTGTTCTCCTTGACTAACAATGTCACACCTCCTCCTCTTTTGCCGGTTTCCCTGATCTTAACGAAAGGAACCTGCAACATGCATTACTGACCCTGATCTATCCATGTTCCTCATGATTTTATAAATGTTTATAAGGTCTCCCCTCAGCCTCCGACGCTCCAGGGAAAACAGCCCCAGCCTATTCAACCTCTCCCGAGAGCTCATATCCTCCAACCTTGGCAACATCCTTGTAAATCTTTTCTGAACCCTTTCAAGTTGCACATCCTTCTGACAGGAGGAAGAACAGGAGTGCACACAGTATTCCAAAAATGGTCCGACTAATGTCCTGTAGAGCCGAAACATGATCTCCCAATTCCAATACTGAATACACTGACCAGTTAAGGAAAGCGTACCAAACACTTCTTCACTCTTCTATTTACCTGCAACTCCACTTTCAAGGAACTATAAACCTGCACTCCAATGTCTCTTTGTTCAGCAATAATCCCCACTCACACACCTTACCATTACGTGTATAGGCTCAGCTCTGATTTTGTGTTTCCAACATGCAGCAACTCATATTTAACTAAATTAAGCTCCATCTGCCACTCCTCGGCCCATTGGCCCATTTGAACAAATTCCGTTGTACTCTGAGATAACTTTCGTTGCTATCCACTATACCTCCAATTTTAGTGTCATCTCAAACTTACTGACTATACCTCCTATGTTCACATCCAAATCATTTATATAAATGATAAAAAACAATGGACCCAGCAGTGATCCTTGTGGCACATTGCTGATCACAGGCCTCTAGTCTGAAAAGCAACCCTCCAACAGCACCCTCTGTCTTCTACCTTCAAGCTAGTTCTGTATCCAAATAGTTAGTTTTCCTTGTAGTACATGTGATCTAACTTATCATAAAATGACATCTTGTTCCCTGCTACCCTTTAGGGAAAGAAGTCTGCCATTCATGCTGGGTCTGGCCTACATGTGACTCCAGATCCAGAACAATGTGGTTGACTCTTGACTGTCCTCTGAACAAATAGTGATGAACAATAAATACTGGTCAGTGTTGCCCATATCCAAAGAATAAAAAAGAAAACTGAAGTTTAGACGTTTGTATGGGGGAAGGGATCTAGATTGCTGAGATTAAGCAAAGTTAAGAATCACACAACACCAGGTTATAGTCCAACAGGTTTAATTGGAATCACACTAGCTTTCGGAGTGTCGTTCCTTCATCAGGTGATAGCGGAGGATTCAATCCTAACACACAGAATTTATAACAAAAATTTACAGTGTGATGTAACTGAAATTATACTTTGAAAAATACATTGATTGTCTGTTGAGTCTTTCATCTGTTTGCATACCATGATAGTTTCACTTCTATCATGTGTAAATCACAAAATCTTTTTTTTAAAAGTTGCATTCTCAGGTCAGCTGTAACAATGGGTGATAGCTAGACAATATGTTGAAGGTGTTAGCCCCCAGCATTCTCTGCCTATATCACGATGTTTAATTGATTCTAATCTAAAAAGTGAGATAACAGAGTTGACATGAATTTATGCAGTTTTTGACAAAGTATAATGTAACTCTGCAAGTACAAATTCACCCCACAAAATATATTTGTGCATGTGGGTGTTTGTCTGTGTGTATCTGTCTGTCTGGGTTGGGGGTTGTGACTGTGACAGAGAGTGTATGCGTTTGTGTGTAGTGAGTGTAGAGTGTCTTAGGTCTATGAGGGGGTGCATATGTAAATGTGGGAGTGTGTGTGCGTGTCTGGGGTGGGGGGTTGTGAGTATCTGTGAGAGAGTGTATGTGTGTGTGCATGAGTGTAAAGTCATCTAAGTCTCTGAGAAGGGGTGTGTGTGTGTGTGTGTGTGTGTGTGTGTGTGTGTGTGTGTGTGTGTGTGTGTGTGTGTGTGTGTGTGTGTGTGTCTCTGTGTGTGTGTATAGTGCAATGGTAGTCACCTGTAATGTGACATGAACCCAAGGTCCCGGTTGAGGCCCTCCCTATGGGTACCGAACTTAGCTATCTGTCTCTGCTCAGCCACTTTTCGCTGGTACATTGTGGAAACCGAGCAAAGGCTACGACAACGCGTGAATGGACACCGCACAACAATCAACAGACAGGAATGTTCCCTCACAGTTGGGGAACACTTCAGTGGTCCAGGACATTTGACCTCGGACCTTCGGGTGACCATCCTCCAAGGCAGACTTCGGGACAGGCAACAGTGAAAAGTGGCCGTGCAGAGGCTGATAGCTAAGTTTGGTACCCATAGGGAGGGCCTCAACCGGGACCTTGGGTTCATGTCATACTGCAGGTGACCACCATTGCACTATATGCGCGCACACACACACACACACACACACACACACACATAAAGCCAAAGACCCACATGGACACATATATCTTGTGAGGTGAATTTGTACTTGCAGAGTTACAATATACTTTGCTCAAAAACTGCTTGAATTCATGTAAAACTCTGTTATCTCACTTTTTAGATTCAAATCAATCTAAACATCATGGCATAAACAGAGAACACAGGGGGCTAACACCTTCAACATATTGTCTAGCTATCACCCATTGGTACAGCTGACCTGAGAATGCAACTTTAAAAAAAAAGTTTTTGTGATTAACACATGACAGAAGTGAAACTGTCATGGTTTGCAAACAGATGAAAGACTCAACAGACAATCAACGTATTTTTCAATATATGATTTCAGCTACATCACACTATAAATTTTTGCTATAAATTCTGTGTTTTAGGATTGAGTCCTCTATCACCTGATGAAGGAACGACGCTCCAAAAGCTAGTGTGCTTCCAATTAAACCTGTTGGAACATAACCTGGTGTTGTGTGATTTTTAACTTTGTACACCCCAGTCCAACACCGGCATCTCCAAATTGTGATTAAGCAAGTAAGGGGCTTTGACATTGGTTCACTAATCAGTTCATCAGTTCCTGATGAAGGGCTTATGCTCGAAACGTCGAATTCTCTATTCCTGAGATGCTGCCTGGCCTGCTGTGCTTTGACCAGCAACACATTTGCAGCTGTGATCTCCAGCATCTGCAGACCTCACTTTTTACTCACTAAATCAGTTACCTACATGCTTACCACGTGTATTTTTTACACAACTCTTTGAAATTGAGAGTAACATTTATCTTCTAAAATCTGTGCTTATGCAGAAAAAATGGCGACACGGTGGCACTGCTGCCTCACAGCGCCAGAGACCGGGTTCAATTCCCATCTCAGGCAACTGTCTTTGTGGAGTTTGCACATTCTCCCCATGTGTGTGGGTTTCCTCCGAGTGCTCCGGTTTCCTCCCACAGTCCAAAAATGTGCAGGTTAGGTGAATTGGCCATGCTAAATTGCCCATAGTGTTAGGAGAAGGGGTAAATGAAGGGGAATGGGTCTGGGTGGGTTGTTTTTTGGAGGTCAGTGTGGACTTGTTGGGGCGAAGGGCCTGTTTCCATACTGTAAGTAATCTAATCAAAAATATTTATATTCATTTCAATAAGGCTGGAATTCACACTGTTCTTTCAGTTGGTCCAGATAATGGGGTTTACTTGATAACACTGAAACTTGTGTGGATTCTCTTTAACGACAGAATATGTGAAATGTGAAAGTAATCTTCAATATTAGCAGAGTTTAACAGCTTAAGATAAAATATAACTAGACTTTAAAAGAATTAGTTATAACTCTGAGGAAATTTGATCCAACCTGCAATTACACACTGTGGATCCCTTTTCTTTGCACCCATTAACATTTTGTGCTGGCCATCACAATTGTTTTCTGTTTATCAATGGATTCCTTTCCTGTACATTTGTTTACCGCCAACTTCGTTTGTTTCTTTCTCCAGATTAATAGCTTTACAATTATGTACATTAAAGGTCATGTTACTATTGTCTTAGTCCCTCAACCTGCTCAGATTGCTCTGCATCCAGTTTACCTGTTCCTGAATATTACAGCCCAGCCTGCTTTGGTTCTATTAATAAATCTGAAGTGTACCATAATTGCTCTTTCCTCCAATTCCTGCAATATTGGCTAGGTATTCCTTCCTGATTTAAATATATTTATTTTAACTCATCTAACCTCCGCATCCTCTAATATAAATGTTTAGACTGGCTACTTCAAAAGTTTCTGTGAACTCCATGCCTTTTTCCATTTCCTACCTGGTACACAATCAAAGGTTTTTCGAAAGTATAAGCATATTATATGTATTTTTCTCAAAATACATATATCATAATCAGCAGATTTATAGTCTTAAATTAATGTTGGTTACTCTTTATCATTCCATTTTGTATGATACTGTTTATGCTTTCTTTAAGATATTATCAATTATTTTCTCAACTCCTAATGTTAAGCCTGCTGACCTGTTTTTAATACTTTTGAGTCAAAGATTGTTGGGTAAACCTACTTTGCTCTTCTTCAATTTATCTATCACTTTTATATGGATAATTCCAACATTAACAGTTTTTCCTCATCGTGCAACTGAAATTCTAAACCTGCATGAGGTGCAGTACTCAGATTAATTTGAAAATACAGATCTAAATAATCTTTCTTAAAAATGAAAGAACTGCAGATGCTTGAAATCAGAAACAAAAACAGAAATTGCTGAAAAATCTCAGAAGGCCTGGTAGCATCTGTGGAGAGAAAGCAGAGTTAAACTTTTGAGTCCTGTTCTTTCGAACTGATGGTAGCCAGTTATTACAAGATGGGGTGGCTTGAGGGGAAGAAGTAAATGATAAGTGGAGGTTGAGTCCAAAGAAAGAGAAAAACAGTTGAACAAACAAAGTAGTGGGTAAAGACCAAGTTGGGAGAATGAATAGCTGCTAATAGGGACAGTCAGTAGCTGAAAATCAGTTGTATATGGTGGTAGCCCTTATGATGACAAGGCCTGAAGTGCGGAGATTAGGGTAAGGGCATGAGAGAAGGTACTAAAGCCCTAAAATTGTTGAACTGAAGATTGAGTCCAGGAGACAACAGAGATCCCAAGCGGAAAGCAAGGTGCTATTCTTTCAGTTTGCACTGAGCTTTGCTAGTGCACTGCAGCAAGTCTGAGACAAATGTTGGCTAGGGAACATGGTGGTGTGTTGAAGTGGCAGGCAACTGGAAGCTCAAATTTATTTTTGCAGCCTGAGATTAGGTGTTCCACGAAGCGGTCTCCCAATCTACACTTCATTTCCCCAATGTAGGAGAGATCACATTGTGAGCAGGGAATGTGGTTTGGATGAGGTGCAGGTAAATTACAGCTTCATCTGGAATGTGTGTTAGGGCCTTGGCTGGTGAGGGGAAAGGAAGTAAACGGGCAGGTGTTACACCTTCTGCAATTTCAGTGGAGGATGCCGTGGGCTGTGGGGATGTGTTGAGTGTGAATGAGGAATGGAGACTATCCCATCAAATGGGCTGAATGTCATTTTTGCAAGATGAAGAGTCACTTTAAAGCTATGTGTCGCAGTAAGTAATTTATATGAATTAAGCCAAGTTCCATGAAATAGAAGATATCAAAGATGTGGAGATCCCATTCCTTAGTGAGAAAGAAACAATGGGTGAGATGAATTAGTCACCAATCATCCATTTCTGTTATTATTGATTAAATGCAAACTAAAATTTGTTGGGTGGCATGGTGGCTCAGTGGTTAGCACTGCGGCCTCATAGCGCCAGCGACTTGGGTTTGATTCCAGCCTCGGGCAACTGTCTGTGTGGAGTTTGCACATTGTCAGTGTGAGTTTGCTCTGGTTTCCTCCCACAGTCACAAACAATGTGCAGGTCAGGTGATTTTGGCCATGCTAAGTTGCCCATAGAGTTAGGTGCATTAGTCAGAGGGAAAAGGGTCTGAGTGGGTTACTCTTCGGAGGGGCAGTGTCGACTTGTTGGGCCAAAGGGCCTGTTTCCACACTGTAGGGTATCTAATCTAAAATTGGAACAAATATTTTTCTGAAGCACTGACATCATAATGGAGGGGACGTTAGAAATAAGTGCAGCAGTTTACATTTTCTTTGATACTTAGACTGAGCTCACCGCAATCTCCTCAGAAAATGCTGGCCTTGCTAGTGACACCCACATTTATGAATGAACAACAATAAACATAATTGGAGAAAAGTTCTCTTCAGCAATCAGGTGTAAAACTACATGGGTCAGAAGTCATACAAGTCTTGAGTGCTGAATGCAATGCTTCAAAATTGAAAGACAAAAGTCATAGAAAACTTATATGTGATCCTAAACTAGATTTTCTTTCACTGTTAACAAAGAAAATGGGCAAACTTAAATCTGATGTGCAGAGTAAAAGAACTAGAAAGCAGAAAAATCAGCTTAAATGCTTCAAAGCTGAATTTCACAGCTGTTCACGTGGTTAGAGAAGCTGGAGACATAACAACACATCATTCCATATCTTGAAATGAAACCAGAATATCAGTTTTCACTCATAAAAGCTCATTGACTCTTGCCAAAGGAAAAGAAGGAAATTGACTCGATGTTAAAGCAAGGGGTGATTTCATCTCTGACAGAATCAACGAGCTGGTGCTCAGAGGTCATCCCAATATTGGATCTAAGACAATATGCAAAGATCTTACACAACTGAACAAAGCAGTTGAACACTATCTTATGTTGTCTACAAATTGGAATAGAATTCAGTCTTCATGGAAGTTGATGTAAAAGTGATTTTTCACAATTAATCCATGATGAAGAGTCTAAGTTGCTCACAATCTTAAATATTCAATTTGGGAGGTTTTCTCTCAACAGATTACCCTTTGACATCATATCAGCACCACAAATCATCCAGTAAACAATGTCAAGTATCTTTGGAGCACGAGACTAAGTCATAGATGATATCCTAATCCACGGATCCACTCACATTGACCATGATACTCGAGTTTGAGCATGAATGCAAAAACACCCGGAAGAGCCTATGAGCCAATGCAAAGGGAATCAATTTGAGTACAAGGAGCTAATTACTGACACACTCACCTTTTGAGTGCGACTAGTATCAGAACTCAGTCAGATTAAGAACCTTAATAGAACAATGGTCTGGAACAGGTACTGTGGCTGATTTTACATTTTTACACAACTTCCACACCGTCATAGTCAGAATTTGTGTGTTAACTTTACTGCCTATGAGCAAAATCTTCCAAATGATATTATTTTGGGAATATTGGAAAGGATGAATATAGATAAGTCTCCTGGGCCTGATGGCATTTACCCCAGGATCCTATGGGAAGCTAGGGAGGAGATAGCAGAGCCATTGGCCTGGATTTTTATGTCGTCATTGTCTACAGGAATAGTACCAGAGGACTGGAGGATAGCGAATGTGGTCCCATTGTTCAAGAAAGGGAGTAGGGATAGCCCTAGTAACTATAGGCCAGTGAGTCTGACTTCAGTGGTGGGCAAAGTCTTAGAGAGAATGGTAAGGGATAAGATTTATGAACATCTGGGTAGGAATAACGTGATCAGGGATAGCCAGCATGGTTTTGTGAAGGGCAGGTCGTGCCTCACAAACCTTATTGAGTTCTTTGAGAAGGTGACTAAGGAAGTGGATGAGGGTAAAGCAGTAGATGTTGTGTATATGGATTTTAGTAAGGCGTTCGATAAGGTTCCCCATGGTAGGCTAATGCTAAAACTTCGGAGGTATGGCATTGAGGATACATTAGAGGTTTGGATTAGGAATTAGCTGGCTGGAAGGAGACAGAGGGTAGTAGTTGATGGATTATGTTCATCTTGGAGCGCAGTTACTAGTGGTGTACCACAAGGATCTGTTTTGGGACCATTGCTTTTTGTTATCTTTATAAATGATCTAGAGGAAGGACTTGAAAGCTGGGTAAGCAAGTTTGCGGATGACACAAAAGTCGGTGGAGTTGTGGATAGTGAGGAAGGAAGTGGTAGGTTACAGCGGGATATAGATAAGTTGCAGAGCTGGGCGGAAATGTGGCAAATGGAATTCAATGTAGCTAAGTGCGAAGTCGTTCACTTTGGTAGGAATAACAAGATGATGGATTACTGGGCTAATGGTAGGCTACTTGGTAGTGTGGATGAGCAGAGGGATCTTGGTGTCTATGTACACAGATCTCTGAAAGTTGCCACCCAGGTAAATAGTGCTGTGAGGAAGGCAAATGGTGTACTGGGCTTTATTGGCAGAGGAATTGAGTTCCGGAGTCCTGAGGTCATGTTGCAGTTGTATAAGACTCTGGTGAGGCCTCATCTGGAGTATTGTGTGCAGTTTTGGTCGCCATACTATAGGAAGGATGTGGAAGCTTTAGAACGAGTGCAGAGGAGGTTTACCAGGATGTTGCCTGGAATGGTAGGAAAATCTTATGAGGAAAGGCTGAGGCACTTGGGGCTGTTCTCATTGGAGAAGAGAAGGTTTAGGGGAGATCTGATAGAAGTGTATAAGATGATTAGGGGTTTAGATAGGGTAGATACTAAGAACCTTTTACCGCTAATGGAGTCAGGTGTTACTAGGGGACATAGCTTTAAATTAAGGGGTGGTAGGTATAGGACAGATGTTAGGGGTAGATTCTTCACACAGCGGGTTGTGAGTTCATGGAATGCCCTGCCCGTATCAGTGGTGAACTCTCCTTCTTTATGGTCATTTAAGCGGGCATTGGATAGGCATTTGGAAGTTATTGGGCTAGTATAGGTTAGGTAGGATTCGGTCGGCGCAACATCGAGGGCCGAAGGGCCTGTACTGCGCTGTATCCTTCTATGTTCTATGTTCTATGTTCTATATGAATAAAGGCGTATTATTATAGTATTATAATAATACCTGCATTTGATATGTTGATTCCCTATTAAATACTTGCTATAAACAAAGTTTTGAGTTTTAAAATAAAGAATATTCTTTATTTTCACCCACATAGCCTGAATTAAGTGCAATGTTTCAGTTACAGTAGGTAATGGAACATCACTTTTAAATAAAATCACAGCGCTTTTGATACACTTGACCAACTGAACAGCATGCTGGGAAAATGTGCCAACTGAATAGCATGCTGGGGAACTTTCCAAATTCGTTGTCAAATTGGATCAAGATCGACAGATTTATCTTGCAAGACTAAATTGAATAGGTGTTGATGAGATAATACTGTGAGGTTTTGGATGGAACAATAGGTCAAAGTTTCAGTAGAGTCATCATCACTGGGGGTTCTTTGAAGACGTTGTTGAGGGTCTTCCACTCTCAGGGTTAACCCCTTTGTGGCTGTAGGGACTGATGCAGCTACCACAAGCTCTGTTATGCTTGGCTGCAGGAGGCTGGAAGAACACAGCAAGACAGGCAGCATCAGGAGGTGGAGAAGTCGACGTTTCAGGTGCAACCCTTCTTCAGGACTGGGGGCGAGTGTGGGGGGAGCTACAGATAAAGGAGGTGGCAGGGACAGGGTGGTGAAGAGGGGATAGGTGAGGACAGGGAGAGAGTACAACCTGGTTGGTTAGTGGGAGGAATGAATCTGATTGGAGACAGGGAGCAAAGGAAGGGAGGATGATGGACTTGGAAGGGAATCGGGGATGGACAGCGAGGTTATTTGGTATTGGAAAACTCAATGTTGAGTCCTCTAGGCTGTAGATTGCCCATCCGTCATGCTTGGGGCAAAAAGGTCATCGTAGGAAAGGGTGGGAAGTGTGGTCCTTTCAGTATGTTCATCTGGCTCCTACTTTCTCCCAGATGCTCCTCCTCCACTTTAAATGATCTTGGACCAGTGATTCCCAAGTGGCTGTGGGAATGTTGCACTTTGCCAGTGAGGCCTTGAGGGTATCTGAAGCGCTACTGCTGCCAACCTGGGACTTGTCTGGCATTTTATAGCAGGGAGTAGAACATCTGGTTAGGAGGTCTTGTGTTGGCCATGCAAATGATGTGCCCAGAGCTGAAAATGTGTTGCTGGAAAAACGCAGCAGGTCAGGCAGCATCCAAGGAACAGGAAATTCAATGTTTCGGGCATAAGCCCTTCATCAGGAATGAATGCTCATTTCTGATGAAGGGCTTATGTCCGAAACGTCGAATTTCCTGTTCCTTGGATGCTGCCTGACCTGCTGCGCTTTTCCAGCAACACATTTTCAGCTCTGATACTCCAGCATCTGCAGACCTCACTTTCTCCTCAAATGATGTGCCCAGCCCATTACAGCCAATCCTGGGTGGTCAGTACCTCAATGGTGGGGATGTTGGCTTGTTTGAGGAGGCTGGAGTTGATATGTGTTTCTTCCCAGTGGGTTTGCAGGACTTGGTGGTACTGTACCAGTGCCTGAGGTGTCTGTTGTAGATAGTCCATGTCTCAGAGCCATATCAGAGGGAAGGAACCACTTTAGGCTCTCGTAAACTATGATCTTGGTGTCAGATATGATATCCTCGAACACCCTTTTCCTCAGTCACCCAAAGGCTGCACTAGCACATGCGGGAGGGGGGGTGGGGGTGCAATGCTCGATTTCTTTATAAATAGCTGCTTTGTCCAATAGGGCATTCCTGAGGTATTGGAAGTGGTCAACATTCTCCCATGGACCTTAATGATCAGGATTTGGGTCCACGATGCCAGGCCAGGTTGGTGAAGAACCTTCACCTTGCAGATGATCAGGGTGAGACCCACTCTCTCATATGCCTCTGTAATGGTCAAGATTACACATACTCAAGAATCATCTGCATATTGCAGTTTGATGAGACTGGTTGTGGTGACTTTGGTTTTGGCAGAGATTGAATAATTTCCTGTATGGTCTATAAGTTAGCTCCACTCCAGCAGGGAGCTTGTCTGCAGTGAGGTGAAGTGTTGCAGCAAAGGAGATCGAGAACATTGTTGAGGCGATGGTGCAGCCCTGCTGATTTATTTGTTATTACCGCACCTTCCATGTCATCATGAAGCAGGCGAAGGATGGTGACAAACTTTATGGTGCAATCAAAATGGAGAAGGACTCTCCATAATACTTCTCAATGACTGTGTCAAAGGCCTCTGTAACATCAAAGATGGCCATGGACAGGGGTTGATTATTTTCTCTGTATTTCTCCCGCAGTTGTTGTGGGGTGAAAATCATGTGCCCCCTCCAAGGCCGAATACCATCAGGTTTGGGAGGATTCCTCAGCCACAGGGAGAGAAAAATTTGGCGATGACTCTTCCAACAGTTGATAGCAGGGAGATTCCCCTCTATTTACCACAGTCAGAATTGTTCCCTTTTTAGAAAATGCTCATGACTGAGGCATCTTGGAGCTCTCTTGAGATGTTCTCCTCATTTCACATAAGGCAAATTAGGGGATGTAGCTGCAGCAGGAGCTCCTTGCCTCTGTACTTCAATGACTCAGTGGGGAGGCAATCTGCTCCAGCAGTCTTATTACTGTTAACCTGGTGGAAAGCCTTCTATACTTTGTGCAGGACTGGGATGTTGCTGAGCTTGAGGTGTGTAGCATGTTGCGGGATACATTCAAGGACTCTCGGATCGATAAAAAGCTCTGGTTGAGGTAATCACTGAATGTGCTCTCCCCAGCGTTGTTTGATGGCTTCTTTATCTTTGATAATACTCACTCTGTCCTTGACCAACACTGGTTGGGGCCTCGGGTGTTTGGTCTGTATGTAGTCTTAACAGCACAGAAGAAACCTTCATATCATGGTTGTCAGCAGGTCTCGAGTGCTTTGTCCATTCACCACCTGTTCTTTATATCACAGTTTTGATGTTGGGCGTCAGCCTTCAGTTACCTGAAGGCCTGCCTTTTCTCTGAGTGTGGCTGTTGATTAGATTAGATTACTTACAGTGTGGAAACAGGCCCTTCGGCCCAACAAGTCCACACCGACCCGCCGAAGCGCAACCCACCCATACCCCTACGTTTACCCCTTACCTAACACTACGGGCAATTTAGCATGGCCAATTCACTTGACCCGCACATCTTTGTGACTATGGGAGGAAACCAGAGCACCCGGAGGAAACCCACGCAGACACGGGAGAACGTGCAAACTCCACACAGTCATTCACCTGAGGTGGGAATTGAACCCGGGTCTCAGGCGCTGTGAGGCAGCAGTGCTAACCGTGCCGCCCATGATTTACACTCAGAGAAAAGCCATATGCTTCCGGTTTAACCGTTCTCGGATTTCCTGATCATTCTCATTCATCCAGGAAGGGAGGTGTTCAAGGGCAGTGGTACGTGAAGTAGAGGAGATGTGCTGGAGGGCATCATCAACCATGTGGGAAGGGAAGTTGCAATCTTGTTAGAAGGAGGCCATCTGAGATTTTCTGATGTGGAATTGGTCATCCTGGGAAGATGCAGTGGAAGCAGACGAATTGGGAATAAGGGATGGCATTTTTACAGGAGGTAGGGTGGGAGGAGGTATGGTCGAGGTTGGTGGGCTTGTAGTAGATGTCTGTGGTTAGTCAGTCACCGGAGATGGAGATGGAGAGGTCCAGGATGGGGAGGGAGGTGACCCAGATGATCCAGGTGAATTTGAGGTCGGGGTGAAAGGTATTGGTGAAGTTGATGTTCAACCTCCTCATGGGAGTACGAGGTGGCGCCGATACAGTCATCGATGTAGCGGAGGAACAGGTGGGCAGTGGTGCTGGTATAACTGAATGTGCTCTCCCCAGCGTTGTAACTGCAGAAGATGGACTGTTCCACATGCCTGACAATCAGACAGGCATAGCTGGGTCCCATGCGGGTGCCCATGGCTACCCTTTTGGTTTGGAGGAAGTGGGAGGATTGGAGGGAGAAGTTGTTGACTGTGAGGACCAGTTCAGCCAGGTGGAAGAGAGTGTCAGTGGAAGGGTACTGATTGGGATGGCATGAGAGAGAGAAACGGAGAGCTTGGAGACCTTTGTTATGATGAATCAATGTGTACAAGTACAGGATGTCCATGGTGATGCTGAGGCACTGGGAGCCAGGGAAACAAAAATCTTGGAGGAGGTGGAGGGCGTGGGTTGTATCACGACACTCTCATCTGCCTGGTTGAACTGGTCCTCACCCTCAACAACATCTCCTTCTAATCCTCCCATTTCCTCCAAACCAAAGGGGTAGCCGTGGACAACCGCATGGGCCCCAGTTATGCTTGCCTGTTTGTCGGGTACATGGAACAGTCCATTTTCCGCAGTTACACTGGCACCACACTCCACCTGTTCCTCTGCTACACTGATGACTGTATCAGTGCCACCTCGTGGTCCTTCTAGCAAGATTGCAACTTCCCTTCCCACATGGTTGGCAATGCTAACCCGTGCATCTCCTCTACTTCACGCACCACTGCCCTTGAACCCTACCCCTCCCAATGCAACAAGGACAGACCCCCCAGCCCCCGTCCAACCCCTCCATTCTCACTTTCCATCCCACCAACCTCTGTATACATCACATCATCCTCTGCCACTTCTGCCACCTCCAAACAGACCCCACTGCCAAAGATATATTTCCCTCCACACCCCTATCAGTGTTTGGGAGAAACCATTCCCTTCACGACTCCGTCAGGTCCACGCCCCCCACCGGCCCACACCCCATTCCTGGCAACTTTCCCTGCCACTGCAGGAAGTGCAAAACCTGTGCCCACACCACTCCCCTCAGCTGTTCAAAACATGCAATGTACTGCCAGTATTCATTCTGCTTAATTAGATTAGATTACTTACAGTGCGGAAACAGGCTTTTCGGCCCAACAAGTCCACACCGTCCCACCGAAGCGCAACTCGCCCATTCCCCTACATTTACCCCTTTACCTAACACTGCGGGCAATTTAACATGGCCAATTCACCTGACCTGCACATCTTTGGACTGTGGGAGGAAACCGGAGCACCCGGAGGAAACCCACGCAGACACGGGGAGAATGTGCAAACTCCACACAGTCAGTCGCCTAAGTCGGGAAATGAACCCGAGTCTCTGGCGCTGTGAGGCAGCAGTGCTAACCATTGTGCCACCGTGCCACCATGCCTTCTGTTGGCAAAACTCAAAATATCATGGTCAACATTAGATATGAGTCCATGATTGGACAAAGCATGTCGAGCAATCCCAATTGTACTATAAATTACAATAACAACCAATGTAAAATTAATAATCAGGCTCACAATGCAGCTTACTTAGGCATGCTACAAACTATATATATTCTCAACCCAGGCACTGTCCTTTGAAATTGACAAACATGTCCATGCATCATGCCTATTTCCTTTAAACAAATGTTTTAAGGCGATCATTCCCTGATGCATTTCCCACTTGCCTTGACAAGTCAGAGCTGATTTGAATTTAAGTAAAATCATGACAGCTTTTGAAGCTTATCTAGCTTCATTCTCCATTGCAACACCTCTACCAAACAGTCTATTTGCCAACAAATTAGCACTGTCTTCTCATGCCACATAAGTTGCTGTTCCTTTGAGATTTGATATTCTGGCAATTCTATCCTGATGAACACAAGGCAAAAGGCTTAGCAAGCATGTCTCTTTTTTCAATAATACTCAAACTTTGTACTACCAAACAACTAGATGTTTCAGATTATAATTATTCAGTCACCTTTTGTTGTAAACTGTAAATTGGTAGTAATGTTTTCAGATTAAAGCAAAAGTCTTGTAAAGCAAAGGATTCTGAGCAGACTATCATGTTTCTTGTGGTTGAATTCTCAGCAGGTTGATTCTCAGGCAAATGTGAAGCTGAAACAGACTGAAGAAAACTCTTCATTTCATTGGGATTTCTCTTAAGCAACTTATTCTAGTTTGGCTCTGCCTGAAAACACTTTTTAGACAATGGGTGCAGGAGTAGGTCATTCTGCCCTTCGAGCCTGCACCACCATTCAATATGATCATGGCTGATCATCCTTAATCAGTATCCTGTTCCTGCCTTATCTCCATAACCCTTGATTCCACAATCCTTGAGAGCTTTATCCAACTCTTTCTTAAATGGATCCAGAGACTGGGCCTCCACTGCCCTCTGGGGCATTCCACATAACCACCACTTTCTGGGTGAAGCAGTTTCTCCTCATCTCTGTCCTAAATGGTCTACCCCGTATTTTTAAGCTGTGTCCTCTGGTTCGGCACTCACCCATCAGCGGAAACATATTTCCTGCTTCCAGAGTGTCCAATCCTTTCATAATCTTATATGTCTCAATCATATCCCCTCTCAGTCTTCAAAACTCAAGGGTATAAAAGCCCAGTCGCTCCAGTCTTTCAGTGTAAGGTAATCCAGCCATTCCAGGAATTGACCTCGTGAACCTAAGCTGAACTCCCTCAATAGCCAGAATGTCTTTCCTCAAATTTGGAGACCAGAACTGCACACAGTACTCCAGGTGTGGTCTCACCAGGGCCCTGTACAGCTACAGAAGAACCTCTTTGCTTCTATACTCAATCCCTCTTGTTATGAAGGCCAGCATGCCATTAGCCTTCTTCACTACCTGCTGTACCTGCATGCTTACCTTCATTGACTGGTGTACAAGAACACCCAGTTCTCTCTGTACTGCCCTTTTACCTAAATTGATTCCATTTAGGTAGTAATCTGCCTTCCTGTTCTTGCCACCAAAGTGGACAACCATACATTTATCCACATTAAACTGCATCTGCCATGCATCTGACCACTCACCTAACTTATCCAGGTCACCCTGTAATCACCTAACATCCTCATCACATTTCGCCCTGCCACCCAGCTTAGTATCATCAGCAAATGTGCTAACGTTATTACTAATACCATCATCTATATCATTAACATATATTGTAAAAAGCTGAGGTCCCACTACTGTTCCCTGCGGTACCCACTGGTCACTGCCTGCCATTCCGAAATGGAGCCGTTTATCACAACTCTTTGTTCTCTCTCAGCCAACCAACTTTCAATCCAAGTTAGTACTTTGCCCCCAATACCATGCACCCTAATCCTGCTCACTACATCTACTAGATCTCCCTCATCCATCTTCAGAGTTATACCCTCAAAAAACTCCAGAAGATTAGTCAAGCATGATTTCCCCTTCATACATCCATGCTGACTCTGACCTATCCTGTTACTACTATCCAGATGTGTCGTAATTTCATCCCTTATAATAGACTCCAGCATCTTTCCCATCACTGAGGTCAGACTAACTGGGCTATAATTTCCTGCTTTCTCTCTCCCACCTTTCTTAAAAGTGGTATAACATTAGCCACCCTCCAATCCGCAGGAACTGATCCCGAATCTATCGAACTCTGGAGAATAATCACAAACGCATCCATGGTTTCACGAGCCACCTCCTTCAGTACCCTGGGATGTAGAACATCAGGCCTGGGGACTTATCAACCTTCAGACCTAACAGTCTCTCCAACACCAATTCCTGGCAAATATAAATTCCTTTCAGTTTAGGTCCTTCAGCCACTGTTACCTCAGGGAGGTTGTTTGTGTCATCCCCAGTGGACACAGATCTGAAGTACCAATTCAATTCTTCTGCCATTTCTTTGTTCCCCGTAATACATTCCTCTGTTTCTGTCTTCAAGGGCCCAATTTTAGTCCTAACCATTTTTTTGCCTTTCACATACCTAAAAAAACTTTTACTATCCTCCTTTATATTATTGGCCTGTTTACCTTCGTACCTTATTTTTTCTCTGTGTATTTCCTTCTTAGTAATCCTCTGTTGTTCTTTAAAAGCTTCCCAGTCCTCCGTTTCCCCATTTATCTTTGCTACGTTATATTTTTTCTCTTTTAACTTTGTATGTTTCTTAACTTCCCTCCTCAGCCACGACACCCATGCCTCCTCCTAGGATCTTTCTTCCTTTTTGGAATCAACTGATCCTGCAACTTCTGCATTATACACAGAAATATCTGCCATTGTTCCTTCACTGTCATCCCTGCTAAGGTATTGCACCATTGAACTTTAGCCAGTTCCTCCCTCATAGCTCCATAGTTCCCTTTATTCAACTGAAAAATTGTCACTTCCGATTATACCCTCTCCCTCTCAAATTGCAGATTGAAGCTTATTGTATAATGGTCATTACTTCCCAATGGCTCCTTCACTTCGAGGTCCCTGACCAATTCTGGTTCGTTACACAATACCAGATCCAGCACCAGCTGTTCTAAGAATCCATCTCTGAGGCACTCCACAAAGTCTCTTTCTTGATGTCCAATACCATCCTGATTCTCCCAGCATGTTTTTGCCAGTTTTAAAGACAGCAGAAACATGGCTGCCTCATCAAGAGACCAGTTGCGATTTCAAAACCCCTTTCTTGAGTTGTCTTTCAATATGTTATAAGTTTGAGACAGCCAGTTTTTGTGTATGTATGATCCATTCAATTTGAGAATACCCTTTTAGATTCACAGCAATCTGAAATATTCCTTTTGTTCTCTCTTCATATAGATGCTGGCTTCAATCCACAAAATAAGACAAGTGACCCTTGGGAAACGGTGCTTTATAGTTTTTTGTTTTTTTTTAACATAGAAATTAGTTTGAAGTTCAGAATTTGATGGAACAGATAATAATATCTCCACAGACTTTGACCTTGGCATAGACAAATGATTGAGCTTGGACTTTTTCAGTCTATATGAAACAGCAGCTCACTGAGGTGCACTCAGTAAGTCATTGGGTGACTTTTATTTTATTCATTGTTTGGATTTATTTCCACTGCACATAATATCAATTTTTAAAAATGTACTTAATTTGTCACCAAAATCATTTAGGAACTTTTTAAAAAAATAAGTACATTCTTTTAGAATGCAGCAGCAATTAAATTATCTAAGATGAATAAAAGAAGTTCCAACAAAATCATGTGTCAGGCGATATTTCTAAGTACCTGCCTCACAATGCACAGATGGCCTTTATCCATCCCGGTGGATTCAAGCCATCCAATGCTTCCGAACAGTTTCATTTTTTAAAAAGACGCCAAAGAAGCGTATAAATTTGTAAAAGCAAGACACAGAATATTAACCAGGATGAATAATTCAAGCTACACTAGCTTAAAAACAAAAGATACTTTCCTTTAAAGATAGAAAACCTTCCTATTTTTTTTCCTTACAGAAAACTCCCTGCTGTCATGCTTTTTCTGTCACATACAAAAGAAATATAATGTTGCCTGTAGAATTCTTGATGATATTTGCAACTGTCGTTTGCAATCCTCAGGGAATTTAATTCAACAAAAAACATATGAAGTTCTATACATGACTGAATAAGTCTATTGACTAGTAGGTTACACTAGAGAAATAAATCATGGTCAACCATTTGGTCACATCAAAATTGGGAACTAAAGGACCAATTCTCCAAAATCATGTTCCTGGTGCAGCCCTTTGTAGTGCTAGTGACATTGGGAATAATACAAGATAGGTGATATAAATTGAGCTATCCCTTATCCATTTCTCTTCATTCTGACTTAAACATAAATCAAAATTGGGACAGAGGTATTACATAGAGTGGAATCAGTACCATCGGATTTAGACTATTACCCAAAACCAAAATTACCTCCATTCTTCACCCAATGAATAATTGGGTTAATAAGCTTGAGAATGGTCAATTGTGGAATTGATACTTGTAACTAAGACTAAAATTTCTCGTAGGTTGCATATGGATAGGACTCACATACAGGTACCTCCAAAATATATCTAAATTAGTTTTATCTCATGATGAATTTTACTTATTCATTCTGATACACTATCAGTCTAAATCAGGTATTTGACAATTTCTAGGCAGTGAAACAGAGACTGATTTTTGATTGGTTGATCAAAGTTAGCTTTTGATCTTCAATTTTCCTTTATCTGCATCATTGCTTGTGCAATAACTTGTCCACTATATCTGACTGATTACAACATAAAACTTTAGTCACAATATTGCTTTTACCACCAGCTGCCAACCTAAGCTGTGATCAAACTGTTCAGTACATATATTCTATTGCAACTTGCCATCATGTTATAGATTGAATTAAAAGGGTAGAAGGAGAAGGAAGAAAAGCAGGTGTGCATGAATCACAAGCAGATGTTACCAAACCAGATTTAAGTCAAGAACAACATTTTCAGACATAACTATTGCTCATGACTGCCTTCACTTCACAAGAAAGTCTGTGACAAAATTAGATTATCTCTATTGCAGTGGGAATATTATACAATGTGAGCATAATCAGCTTCGGTAATTGTATTAAAATCAGTGTAACAATTAAACAGTTGAACCTTGAATTCACTGGTTCCAATCATGTCACAACTTCTGTCACATTAAAGAACAATACAGAACAGGAAGACTGTACTGATTCCTACTTCTTATTTAGACCTGTGACTTATTTCTATCTCTCTGTTTGCCTCCTGTTCATGTGTCAATCAAGATATACTTTAAAGGTTGCTTCCGCCATCACCAGAGGCAATGTCTTCCAGGCATCTACCACCCTGTGTATTAAAAATTTCCCTTTTAACTTGCCCCCTCTCATCTTAAATCTGTGCCCCCTTTCAGTTGACTTTCCATCTTGAGAAAAAGCCTCTGACTATCCATCCTATCTATTCCTCTTGCGATTTTGTGGACCTTTATCAGTTCGCCCCGCAGCCGCTATCTTTCCAGAGAAAACAATCCATTTTTATCCAGCCACTCCTCATACCTAAAACCCTCCAGACTAAGCAACATCTTGGTAAACATTCTCAGTACCTTCTCCAAAGCATCCATGTCCTTCTCACTATCTTTAACACTGCCAATTTTGGTCTCATCTGCAAACTTACATCTGCAGACCACCTATACTTTCCTTTAAATAATTTATATATATTATGAACAACAAGGGTCCCAGCACTGATCCCTGCAGAGCACCACTAGTTACTGATCTCCATTTTGAAAAACATCCTTTAGCCACTGCTATCTGTGTTCTATGACCAAGACAGTTCTGTTTTCATCTAGCCAGCACACCTGGCTCTCATGAGACTGTACCCTTTGTATCAGTCTACATGAGGTATCTTATCAAATGCCTTTCTAAAGCCTATGTAGACAACATTAACTGCCCTTCAATTATTTTTGACACCTCCTCAAAACACTCAATCAAATTGGTGAAACATGACCCTCCCTGCACAAACCCATGCTGCCTATCACTAAAAAGACTGTCACTTCCAAATGTGAATAAATCCTGTCTCTCAATATCTTCTCAACTGCTTTCCCAGCACTGACTGTAATTACTCAGATTATCTCTGTTTCCCTTCTTAAACGAAGGAACAACATTGGCAATTCTCCAGTCCTGTGGAACCTCACCTAAGGATGAAAAAATATATGTAATGTCCCCAGCACTTTCCTCTTTTGCCTCCCACAGTATTCTGGGATAGTTCCCAAATGGTCCTCGGAACTTGTCTACCTTAATGCATTTCAAGACAACCAACACTTCTTGCTTCATGATGTTAACTTGCCCAAGAGTATTCACACACTCAACATCACTCAAATCCCTGTCTTTGGTGAATAATTAGTAAATATTTAGTCTGATTTTATTACCAATGCATCAAGGACATCATAGAAGCAAGACTTATCAGAAGGAACAGTGTTATCACTAAAAGAGCAAAACATGGTTAGATAGCTAAACACTTTTACCAGGTGAGATGCTTCCTTGAAATTTGAACTTTATTATTGATTTGTATGTATTCATCAAAGCACATGACATTCCAATATAACAATGAATCAGGAAGATCAATTCCATCAATGCAGAAGTGTTACCTGATGATAGACTTGAATAATGCAAGTGAACCTATTGGAAAATACATTAATATGTTACATTTTATTATATTTTACCCATACTAAGTATGATATTCACTAAATGAAGTAAAGTAACTCAATTATATAAAGATGTTTAGGAAGTCAAATGCAAGAATAACGGATACATAAATGCCCTTAGGAGACTGATATACTGAGGGATCTTGGGATCCAAGTTCATTGCTACCTGAAAGTGGCAACACAAGTAAATACGGTAGTAAACAAAGCATGTTTGCCTTCATTGGTCAGAGCATTGAGTATGAAAGGTAGCATGTCATGTTACAGCTGTATAAACCTTTAGTTAGATCACATTTGGAATATTGTATGCAGTTCTGATCCACACATTATAGGATGGATGCAGAGGTTTTGGAAACGGTGCTAAGGAGGTTTACAAGGATGTTTCCTGGATTGGAATGTATAGCTATAACGCAAAGTTGGACAAACCTCAATTGTTTTTGCGACGGGTTGGAAACGAGGGGTGATCTGACAGAAAGATACAAAATTATGAGAGTCATAAATAGGATGGATACTAGAAGTCTTTTTTCCAGGTTGGAAATGTCAAATACGAGGGAGCATAGGTTTAATGTAACAGGAGAATATTTAAAGGAGATGTGTGAGGCAAGTTTTTTTAAACAGAGGGTGGTAAGTGCCTGGAACACATTTCCTGGGGAGGTGGTAGAAACAGAAACTACAGCAGCATTTAAGATGCATTTAGACAGACGTGTGAACACACAGGGAATAGAGGGATTCAGACTATAAATAGACAGATGGGATCAATTTAGTATGGCATTGTAGTAGGCCGAAGAGCCTGTTTCTGTGTTATGCTGTTCCATGTTCAATATTCCCTTACTTATTACACAGGTCTATTGGTGAAAGCAGGAGAGTCAGAGTCATAGAGATGTACAGCATGGAAACAGACTCTTCAATTAAACTCCTCCATGCCAACCAGAAATCCCAACCTAATCTAGTCCCATATTCCTCTAAACCTTCTTATTCATGTACCCATCCAGATGGCTTTTAAATGTTACAATTATACCAGCTTTCACCACTTCCTCTAGCAGGTCATTCCATACATGCATCACTCTCTGTGTGAAAACGTTGCCCCTTAGGTCGCTTTTATACTTTCCCCTCTCACCCTAAATCACCCTAAACCCTCTCACCCTGTAGTTTGGGACTCACCCACCTCAAGGAAAATACTTTATCTATTTACCCTATCCATGCCCCTCATGATTTTATAAACCTCTCTAAGGTCACCCCTCAATTTCTAATGCTCCAGGGAAAGCAGCCTCAGCCTATTCAGCCTGTCTCTATAGCTCAAATACCCAAATCCTGGCAACATCCTTGTAAATCTTTTCTGAACCCTTTCAAGTTTCACAACATCCTCTTGATAGGAAGGAGACCAGAATTGCACATAATATTCCAAATTGGCCCAACCAATGTCCTGTACAGATGCAACATGACATCCCTACTCCTATACTCAATAGCCTGACCAATAAAGGAAAGCATACCAAACACCTTCTTCACTCTCCTATCTACCTGTGACTCTACTTTCAAGGAGCTATAAACTTCCACTGCAAGGTCTCTTTGTTCAGCAATGTTCCCTAAGACCTCACCATTAAGGGTTTGGGTCCTGTTCTGATTTGCTTTGCCAAAATGAAGCATCTTGCATTTACCTAAATTAAACTCCATCTGCCACTCCTCAGCCCATTGGCCTATCTCATCAAGATCCCTTTATAATCTGAGGTAACCTTCCTCTCTGTCCAATACACCTTCAATTTTGGTGTCATCTGCAAACTTATTAACTATACCTCCTACATTTATATCCAAATCATTTATATAATTGACAAAAAGTTGTGGACTCAGCACTGATCCTTGTGGCATTCCACTGGTCACAGGCCTCCAGTCTGAAAAACAACCCTCCACCACCACACTTTGTCTTTTACCTTCGAGCCAGTTCTGTATCCAAATGGCTAGTGTTCCTTGTATTCCATGAGATCTAACCTTGCGAACCAGTCTCAGTGTTCCAGCTTCTTCTATATTGAAACTCAAATAATTTTATGATTTTGTTTTGTTATTGGTTGAAATTCTTGTCTCGGGTTAAATATTGGATGGATAAATAATATGGAATTTTGCTGCGTAGAAAAGGTCATCAGTGTATCTTCTGATATTTGCTTTAGGAAATATGAAACCAACTGGCTTCATGCCCCTTATATTCTTCGTGTAGGTCTTTATTTAGAAAAATATTTCTCTACTGACAATATGGTGAGAAATTGAAGCAGGCTGCTGTTTACTCCTAACCATATTTTCAGATATCTTCTAAAGATCTGGTTTGGAACCCAGTTAACTTAACTAAGGGAAAAAGTTTTACTTGTAAGTTTTTCTAAGTTTTGATTCCATTCTGGCTACTTGAAACGTACTTTCTTTTACAAGTAAGTGTAAAATATATTACACTTACGATAAATATTTCAATGAAGTTCATGTTGCCTAAGACTTACATAAACATTAAAATATTTATGGGCAATCTGTAACATGATTTCTTTTTGCAATAGGTCGAATTACTTTTAAAATGCTGAGTTTTTAATGTAGAAGAAAAACTAGAAGTGTAAATGTATTTGGAAGTATTTTTCTTGTTTGTCAATTAATGACTCCAGTTGACTTTCTATAGCAATTCTTCAATGGTTTCAATCACTGATTTGGATAAAACAATTGAGAATGTAAGAAAAATCATGATAATGGAAGAATTCAGAGGTAGTATTCCAGTAAACATTATTTGATTTAATTTGATTTATGGTAGTCACATGTACCTAAGTGCAGTGAAAAGCTTTGTTTTGCAAGAAGTACAGGCAGATCATAGCAAACAAAGACATAGAGATCAAAGGATGCTTAGACAGAGCTGAGCATACATGTTAAACTGCACAGAGATCCACAAATTAAGTTCAATATCAACAAGACTAATATTATTTGATGTTAAAGAGGCCCATTCAACACTCCAATAATAGTAGGGGATTAAACTATTCTTAAAACTGATGGTGCACGTGTTCAAGCCTTTGTATCTTCTGCCTGATGGAAGAGGTTGGAAGAGAGCATTCCCAGGGTGGGAAGGGTCTTTTGATAATGTTGGCATTAAGATTTATTTAGTTGAGCGTCAAGTATCACAGAAAAGAAAATATTAGATTACTTACAGTGTGGAAACAGGCCCAACAAGTCCACACTGACCCACCAAAGCGCAAACCACCCAGACCCATTCCCCTGAACCTAACACAATGGGCAATTTAGCATGGCCAATTCACCTAACCTGCACATTTTTGGACTGTGGGAGGAAACTGGAGCAAACCCACGCAGACACAGGGAGAATGTGCAAACTCCACACAGTCAGCCTGAGGCGGGAATTGAACCAGAGTCTCTGGCACTGTGAGGTAACAGTGCTAACCACTGTGCCACCGTGCCACCCTTAGAGGCCTGCGGGCCTCTGTAGAAAAGCAGTAGTTCTGGAAGAAAAATATGATATAGCTATATTGATGAGTTGAGAGTGACCGCCCTTGACATCATGGCTACATTTGACTGAGTGTGGTATCAAACAGCCCTTGCAAAACTGGAATCAATGGCAATTAATGGAAACCCTCCACTGGTCTGAGTTATACCTACCATCTAGGAAGATAGTTGTGTCTTTTGGATGTTAGTCATTTCAGTTCCAGTACACCACTGCAGAAATTCATCAGGGTAGAGCCCTGGGCCACGTCATCTTTAACTGCTTCATCAGCGACCTTGCCTCTACCAGAAGAGTAGAAGTGGTGATGTTCACTGATGATTTCACAATGTACAGTATCACTTATGACTCCTCAGATACTGAACCAGTTCTTGTTAAAATGCAGGAAGACCTTGATGTAATGGATGGAACCAGGCAAGCTCGGTGAACCTCATAGCATATGACCTTCCTCACTGGGGCTATTAATCTAGTGTAATCAGGCAGCCCAGCTGATGGTTGGAACAGGAGTGTCAGGCAGCCTGTTCACTATGAGACCAAGCTCTGATAGAGCTGGATCAGTGTCAAGGACTTCCCAAGGACTTCGCTAAATTGTGATTTAGCGATCAGATTGGGCCTCTGTAGATTTAGTTCAATGGCACTGAAAGCGGGATTAATGATACAACTATGCAAAAGTACCTAATAGCTGAAGCCCAACTGGACCTCAAACAGGCACTACAACTAGCTTTATCATTGGAAGATGCGACAAGTGGAGTATACAAGTAGCAGGGTATTCCAATAGAAGTGGACACCCTCACCAGTCCGACTGAGCTTGGGGAACACTACTTAAGTGAAGGCAATTGCATAGCCTCACTCAGGACACATCTTGAACATAAGGATTCTAAGTCTGCCCACAGCAAAACCCCAAAATGAAGTCAAACTGTGGCCAAATGGTTAACATTTCCTTCAGGATGTGGGTCAGAAAACCATTGTAGTTGCTGCCAGTATGTGGACTCGAGACAGCAGAAGAGTCTTACTAGATGTAAATTTGAATAAAATAACACTCTGGCAGGTCCACCTACATCTTGTGTGGAGCAGTTGAATTGCTGAGCAACATCCAAATCAGAACCAATTAAAATCAATACCTGATCAAAAGTTCACCCAGTTAATACTGGTGCGGCCCTTTCAGTGATCATAGAACCAGTCTTTAATAATAATCACGCTGGTCTCCAACATTGGAGTTTGCGCAAGACCTCAGCTAGACGAAGCACCTGTGTTTTGGGGAACCTTTAAGATTAAGGGTAAACATCAGTTCGAGTCTCTTATGAGAAGGGGTTGGTTCAGTTCCACTGATTGTAGTAAAAGGCGCAGACCCAAGCTTGATGGGGAGAAATTGGTTGAGAAAGGTTCATCTAGATTGGTGCACCATGTTTGATTAGAAAATGGCTGCCTCAGTAAAGTCCTAATTAAATACCTGGAAAATTTTCAGAAAGGTCCAGGGTTCCTATCTGGGGTGTTTTGCATTTTAACACTTCTGGGATAGACGTGACCCCTATAAGAAGGTTAGGTTGCACCTGAATTGGAAGGAGACTGTTATACTGATGGGAGATCTGCGAGGAGGATTTAACCTAGTTAGGAGTGGGGAAGGCTGAGGGGTAGGGTTAGAAGGATATGGAAACTAGAAAAGTTGGGAAAATAAATAGCATTATAGACAAACAGGTGGCTGGAAGAACACAGCAAGCCAGACCAATCCTGAAGAAGGGTTAATACCCAAAATGTTGACTTCTCCACCCCGTGATGCTGCCTGGCTTGCTGTGCTTTTCCTGCCTCCTGTTTGTTTACTTTGGATTCTAGCACCTGCAGTTTTTTTTGTCTCTAAATAAATAGCAATATTTTGAACATTTTCCATTTTACAGAAGATGAGGTGCTGGACATCTTAAAATGCAAAAAGGTTGATAAGTTCCTGGGATCTGATCAGGTGTACACTAAAGCTCTGTGGGAAGTAGGGAAGTGATTGGTAGACCCCTTACTGAGATATTTGTGTCATCAAATGTTACAAGTGAGATGTCAGAAGATTGGAGGTTGCCTAACGTGGTGCCACTAGTTAAGAAAGTTGGTAAGGAAAAGACAGGGAACTATAGATTAGTGAGCCTGACATCAGTGATGGGCAAGTTGTTAGAGGGGCTGAAAATGTGTTGCTGGTTAAAGCACAGCAGGTTAGGCAGCATCCAAGGAATAGGAAATTCGATGTTTTGGGCATAAGCCCTTCATCGGGAAATTAGGAAGTTGTTAGAGGGGATCTTGAGGGACAGAATTTGCATATATTTGGAAAGGCAAGAACTGATTAGAACTGGTCAAAATGACATTGTTCATGGGAAATTGTGTCTTACTAACTTGACTGAGTTTTTTTGAAGAAATAACAAAGAGGACTGATGAAGGCAGTGTGGTGGCCAGGATCTATACGGACTTCAATATGGTTTGACAAGATTCCACATGGTAGACTGGTTAGCAAGGTTAGATCACATGGAACACAGGGAGAATTGGCCATTTGGTTACAGAACTGGCTAAAAGGTGATGAAGGGGTGTTTTTCAGACTGGAGGCCTACGACCTTGTGCCACAAGGATTGGTGTTAAGTCCACTGTTTTTTGTCATTTTAATAAATGAATTGGATGTGAACTTAGGAGGTATGGTTAGTACATTTACAGATGACACCAAAATTGATAGTGTAGAGGACAGCGAAGAAGGTTACTGCAGGGTACAAAAGGACCTTGATCAGATGAGCTGATGGATCTAGTAGTGGCAATTAGAGTTGAATTTAGATAAATGTGCGATTCTGCACTTTGGTAAGACAAATTAGGGCTAGGCTTATACACTTAATGGTAAGGTTCTGGGGAGTGTTGCTGAATAAAGAATATAGGTTGATAGTTGCTTGAAAGTGCAGTTGCAGGTGGATAGGATATTGAAGAAGGCATTTGGTATGCTTGCTTTTATTGGTCAGTGCATTGAGTATAATAGTTGGGAGGTCATGTTGCACTTCGTCAGGACATCGGTAGGCTACTTTTGCAGTACTGTGTTAAATTCTGCTATAGGAAGGATGTCATGAAACTTGAAAGGGTTGAGAAAAGATTTTCAAGGATGTTGTCAGGGTTTGAGCTATAGGGACAGGCTGAATAGACAAGGTATTTTCCCCAGAATAAGGGAGTCAAAAACTGGAGGGCATAGGTTTAAGGTGAGATGGGAAAGCTTCAAAAGGGACCTAAGGGCACCTTTTCCATGCAGAGGGTGGTGCATGTATGGAATGCACAGCTGGAGATAGTGGTGGATGCTGGAGCGATCACAACATTTAAAATGCATCTGATTGGATACACGAATAAGAATGCTTTAGAGGGATATGGGCCAAATGCTGACAAATGGGATGAGATTGGATATCTGGTCAGCATGGGTGAATTGGACAGAAGGGTCTATTATTCTTTTTAGATTACTTTTTAGATTACTTTTTAGATTACTTACAGTGTGGAAACAGGCCCTTCGGCCCAACAAGTCCACACCGACCCGCCGAAGCGCAACCCACCCATACCCCTACATTTACCCCTTACCTAACACTAAAGTTAAAAATAGGTCCTTGAGTAGTGTTGCAGAGGAGAGAGACCAAAGGATTTAGGCAAATAATTCTTTGATGTTTGCAGCACCAATAGATAGGATGGTTAAGAAGGCATTTATTATTTTTGCTTCACAGAACATAGAACATCGTTTTATGTACAGGACAGGACTGCACCCTCCAGCCCATGATGTTATGCTGGACATGACGCCAAATGAAAGCAATTGCTTCTGTCTGCCCTTGGTCCATATCTCTCCATCCCTTGCATATTTGTGTGCTTATCTAAAAGTCCCCTAAATGCCCCGTCTGCCTCCATCACCACCCCTGACAGAATGTTCCAGACTTCTACCACTGTCAGTGTAAAGAAACTTGCCCCTCACATCTCCTTTGAACTTTATCCCTCGCACCTTAAATGTATGCCTCCTAGTGGCATCTCATAATTTTATAGACTTTAATCAAGTCTCCCTCCACCTCTGTCACTTCAGAGAAAGCAACCCAAGTTTTTCCAGCATCTCCTTTATAGCTCATACACTCTAATCTGGGTAACATCCTGGCAAACCTTTTCTGTACCTTCTGCAAATTCTCCACTTCCTCCTTGTAATGTAGTGATTAGAATTGAACACAATATTCTGTGTGACCTAATCAACTCTTAACAAAGCTGCAACATGACATCCTATACTCAGTTCTCTGACCAATAGAGGCAAGCATGTCATACACCTTCTTTCCCACCCCACTTGCATGGGCATTTTCAGGGAGCTATGGACTTGAATCCCAAGATCCCTCTGAATATCAATGCTGTTCAGGGTCATGACATTAACTGAATACAGGTACTTTTACTTAATAATTGATCTCCCAAAGTGTAGCACCTTACTTACGGGATTAAATTCCAACTGTCATTTTGCCACCCATATCTAGAACTGATCTATGTCCCACTGTATCCTTTGACTACTTTCTACTATCCATAACTCCAATGATCTTTGCATTATCTACAAATTTACTAACCCACCCATCTATATTTTCATCCAAGTCATTAATAGAGATATCACAAACAGCAGACCTTTGCTCTGACCTTTCAGTATCAGGGTCTGGACATTATATTGAAGTAATACAGGATGTTGGTGAGGGCTCTTCTGAAATTCTGTGTCCAGTTCAGGTCTCCCTGTTGCAGGAGGGATATTATTGAATTGAAGAGGGTACAGAAGAGATTTATGAGGATTTTGCCAGGAATGGAGATTTTGAGTTATGAGGAGAAATTGGATAGACTGGAACTTTTTTCAATGAAGTGTAGGTGGTTGAGAGGTAACTTTATAAAGGTTTATAAAATAATGAAAGGAATAGATAGGATGAACAGGAAGTGTCTTTTCCCTAGGGTGAGTGGCATATTTTTAAGATGAGAGGAGAAAAATTTGCAAAAGACATGGGGTCCATTTTTGTGGTAGATGTGGTTAGAGCTAAACATTTAAAATACATTTAGGTAAGTATAGGAATAAGAAGTGTTTGAAGGAATATGGAAGATGGGACTTGTTTAGTTTGAGATTATGGTTGACATAGACAAGTTGTGTCAAAGAATTTGATTCTGTGCTATATGACTCTTTGATTCTATTACTATCAAAGGAGCTGAGGCCACTTAGCATGTTAACACCAGGAAGAAATTCCACAATCCAGAGTCACACCTAGTTCCATTTGTCTTACAAGCAAAAATAGAGGCAGAAATCAGAAGGCTAGAAAGCGAAGGAATCATCAAACCAGTCAAGTTTGTAGAATGGGCAACACTGGTCATACCAATTGTGAAACCTGATGGGTTGGTTCATCTATGTGTGGATTTTCAACAACTACAAATTGCAGCTGGATAGAGGATTTATATGCAAAGCTGGCAGGGTGTTTGTCCTTCACAAAGCTGGATGTGAGCCATGCATCCTTGCAATGGTCAGCATGGCTTTGTGAGGTGCAGGTCATGCCTCACAAGCCTTATTGAATTCTTTGAGGATGTGACAAAACACATTGATGAAGGTAGAGCAGTAGATGTGTGTATATGAGTTTTAGCAAGGCATTCGATAAGGTTCTCCATGGTAGGCTCATTGGGAAAGTAAGACGGCATGAAATATAGCGAAATTTAGCTGTCTAGATACAGAATTGTCTGAGGGGTGGTAGTAGATGGAAAGTATTCAGTCTGGAGCTTGGTAGCCAGTGATGATTTGCAAGGATCTGTTCTGGGACCTCCTTTCTGTGACTTTTATAAATGACTTGGATGAGGAAGTGGAAGGGTGAGTTAGTAAGTTTGCCGATAACACAAAGGTTGGTGGAGTTGTGGAAAACATGGAGGGCTGTTGTAGGTTGCAGAGGGACATTGATAGGATGCAGAGTTGGGCTGAGAAGTGGCAGATGGAGTTTAACCTGGAAAAGTCTGAAGTGATTCATTTTGGGAGATCAAATTTGAATTCAGAATACAGGCTTAATGTCAGAATTCTGGGCAGTGTGGAGGAACAGAGGGATCTTAGGGTCCACACCCAGAGATCCCTCGAAGTTGCCACCCATGTAGATAGGGTTGTTAAGAAGGCGTATGGAGTTTTGGCTTTCATGAGCAGTGGGATTGAGTTTTTTAGAGCCACGAGGGTATGCAGCAGCTCTATAAAGCTCTAGTTAGATCACACTTGGAACATTGTGTTCAATTCTGGTCGCCTCATTGTAGGAAAGACGTGCAAGGTTTAGAGGGGTGCAGAAGAGATTTACCAGGATGCTGCTTGGACTGGAGGGAAGAAAAATGAAAGGTGACTTGATGGAGGTGTACAAGATGATGACAGGCATGGATAGAGTGGAGAGTTAGAGACCATTTCTCAGATAGGAAATGGCTATCACAAGGGGACATAATGTTAAGGTGATTGGAGGAAGATTTAGGGGAGATGTCAGAGGAAGGGTCTTTACATGGAGAGTGGTTGGTGCATGGAATGCACTGCCAACAGTGGTAGCAGAGTCAGATACATTAGGGACATTTAAGGGACTCTTGTATAGGCACATGGATGATAGTAAAATGAAGGGTATGATCTTAGAGTAGGAAAAAAGATCGGCACAACATCGAGGGCTGAAGGGCCTGAACTGTGCTGTATTGTTCCATGTTCTATATTCTAATTGTGGTTAGATGAGGATTCCCAGAATAATGCTGAAATTAATATCCATTATGGTTTGTATAAACATATGAGGCTGCTATTTGGGGTATCGTCAGCCTGTCCATCCCAGGTCACCATTTATCTAGATAATGTACTAATAAGAGGGAAGATCATAAGGTGCACTTAAAGAACTTGGACAAAGTCCTTAGACATTTCTCCCAGGCAGGCACACACCTTAGAATAGATAAATGCATGCTCTAGGCACCCGAAGTGGCCTGCTTGGGACACGACTGCTTTACAGCTGTTGCAAAGTAAAGTAAGGACGATCAAAGGTGCCCCAGCCCGCATATCTGCACCAGAACTTAAGTTTTTCCTTGGGTTGGTGAACTGTATGGAAAGATCATATATAATCCATCCTGGCACTTTTGCATCAACTCTTAAAAAACGGGCTGCCTTGGAAATGGTCACATAGGGAAGTGTTTCAGAGAAGTGAAGAAACAGCTATCATCCTCTAAGATATTGGCACACTATAATCCCAAGCAAGATCTGGTACTGATGTGCGATGCTCCTGTTTTGGCATCGGGGTAGTAATAGCTCACAGGTGGCCCAATGGAGGGACATACCCAATCACGTATACATCCAGGGCTTAGGCTCATAAATACATCCAGATAGACCAAGTGGTGTCCATATTTGGAGTCAGGAAATTTCAACAATACCTTTATAACCACTGCTCAGGCTATTTAAAGACAACAAGGCAGTGCCACTCATTGCTCCAGGCCGAATTCAACGGTGGTCTCCAACAGAAAGTGCAAGTTGCAACACCTTCCTGGTGGACAAGTAACAAATGCATACATGAGCTGCCTTGTGCTGGCAGATTTACCTCTGGTGGTAATGCCACTGTGAGACTCTGTAATGTTTTAAATTTTCTGGACACACTTTCAGTCACAGCTGAAAATATCAGTCTTCGAATACAGAAAGATACGGTTGCGGCAAAACTCAAACAGTGAGTGGTAATGGGGAAATCAAAATGCCATCGCAATCAGAATTGAAACCTTTTTGGACCTTGGAGAGACCAGATCACAATCTCAATGTTCTTAGTTAAAAATCACACAACACCAGGTTATAGTCCAACAGGTTTAATTGGAAGCACACTAGCTTTTGGAGCGACGCTCTTTCATCAGGTAATAGTGGAGGGCTCGATCATAACACAGAATTTATAGCAAAAATTTACAGTGTTATGTAACTGAAATTATACATCGAAAAATTGATTGTCTGTTAAGTCTTTCATCTGTTAGAATACAGTGCTAGTTTCACTTCTTTCATGTGTAAATCACAAAGACCCACATGTACACATATATTTTGTGAGGTGAATTTGTACTTGCAGAGTTACATTGCACTTTGCTCAAAAACTGCATACATTCATGTAGAACTCTGAGCTCAAAAACTGCATGAATTTATGTAAAACTCTATTATCTCACTTTTTAGATTAGAATCAATCTAAACATCATGGGTTTAGAGAACCCAGGGGGCTAACACCTTCAACATATTGTCTAGCTATCACCATTGTTGACAGCTAACCCGAGAATGCAACTTTTAAAAAAAGGTTTTGTGATTTACACATGAAACTATCACTGTATTCTAACAGATGAAAGGCTTAACAGACAATCAATTTTTCAATGTATAATTTCAGTTACATCACACTGCAAATTTCTGCTATAAATTCTGTGTTACAATCGAGCCCTCCACTATCACCTGATGAAGGAGCATCGCTCCGAAAGCAAGTGTGCTTCCAATTAAATCTGTTGGACTATAACGTGGTGTTGTGTGATTTTTAACTTAATTAAAATACTTTGTGCATCGTTTGCAATATACAAACTCCCAGAAGTGTTGGTCACAGATAACAGGCCATAATTTATGAGGGAATTTGAGTGTTTCCTACAGTCAAATGGTATTCAACATGCAACACCATACCATTCAGCATCCAATGGTCTGGCAGAAAAAGTAGTCTAAACTTTGCAGACAGGCTTAAATAAGCACATTACAGCTTCACTAGTCCCAATTCCTTCTTGATTATAGGACCACCCTTCATACAACTACATGAATAGCTCTAGTACAGCTGCTAGTGGGGAGAAGACATCACACCAAGTTAAATCTGGACCTGGCGTGGAAGGTGAAAAGACATCAGGAATGGCAATGCCAGACACAAGACTCTACTAAGTGAGAGAGACAGTTTTGGTCAGGGAATGAAGTTTAGTATTAGGAACCACAAGAATGGCTCTGCATAGGTAAGAGGTTGACATGAGGTTCAGTCCAGTGATGTATACGGTTCGGGTAGGTGCAACAAACCTGAACAAGCATGAGGACCATTTGAAAGCTGCAAACTCGCAAAAGGGGGAGGAACAAAATGTGCACAGTTGCACAGTCTTTCCGATTGTTCTGGAACCTATAGGTTGTCCCTCTCCATCAAGCATTGAAGATACCTTGGAATCTGAGATGGGCATGGATGTCACTGCCTTAATGCTTTTGCCACCTGAATAAGAAAATGAATATCTTCTGAGGTGCTCCTGATGCAAGAGGTGACCTGCTATGCATTAAACACTGCCCGTATCAGAGGCAGAGTTGGGGGAACCTGACCAACTGTTAAAACGACTCAGGAGGAGTTATAAATAAAGAGAACTGGTCTATGCTCTTAGACTCAGAGGGTGAGGCATGTCGTGTTTGCAATAAGCTCAGCCAGGTGGACCTCACAGACTATGAGTTTCTTGATTGGGAATGTTAATCTGGTCCAATCAGGGAGCCCTGAAAAGTGTCAAGAAGGGTGAGTTGGTGATGGGATACAGGCCTATGTGGCATTGTTTCCTTTGATAATATGCAGACTCGGGTTGAAATGTGGCAAGTAATATTTGCACCACACGAAATATCAGACAAAGACCATTTCCAACAAAAGGGCAATCTAACCACTGCCCCTTAACATTCAATACTTTGGTCATTATCATTGACCAGAATCTTAGCTGGACTTAAGCTACAAAAGCAGGTCAGAGGCGAGGAAAACAGCAGCAAGTAACTCAACTTATGACTCCCTAAAGATTGTCCATTATTTACAAGGCACACGTCAGGAATGTGGTGAAATACCTCTAACTTGCCTGGATGTGTGCAGCTCCAACTCACACAAGAAGTTTGACATCATCCACGATAAAGCTGCCAACTTGATTGGCAACAAATGCACAAATATTCACTCCCTCCACCACTGATCCTCAGTAGCAGAAGTGTGTACTATCTATAAGTTGCCCTGCAGAAACTCACCAAAGGTGCTTTGACAGCATCTTCTAAACCCACAATAATGTCCATCTAGAAAGACAAGGATAAGAGGGAGAGTTAGAGGACCACCATCACCCACACGTTCCACTCCAAGCCACTCACTGTTCCGACTTATACATATATCACAGTTCATTCACTGTGACTGGGTCAAAATTCTGGAATTTACTGCAGTGGTTCAAGAAGACAGCTCAACACTGCTTTCTCGACATAAACTAGCGATGGGCAATTGATACTGGCCCATCCAACGATGGCAACATTCGATAAGTGAATTAAAAGAAAAGGTTAATGATGGATAGGAAATGGCGAGCACATAACTATTCATTTATTCCTGTTGAAGGGCTCTTGACCGAATCGTTGATTCTCCTTTCCTTACATGCTGCCTGATCCGCTGTGCTTTTCCAACACCACACTCTTGACTCTGATCTCCAGCATCTGCAGTCCTCACTTTCTTCTACCACATAACTAATGCTTGGTTTTCAAAAAGAATATATAGTCTCATCAGGCAGAGTTACTCAACATTCCGCAAAAGAGAGCCATGGTTAACAAGAAAGGTTAAAGAGTAGTAGATTAAAGGAGGAAGCCAAAATGTTGCAAGCCTGAGGATTAGAAGAATTTTAGAGTTCAGCAAGGGAAAACCAAAAAATTGTTTAAAAAAAGACAGAAAACAATATAAATGTAATATAGCCAAAATGTAAAAACACTTGTAAAATGTAAAAGCTTCTATAGGTTCACAAAAAGGAAAAGCTTAGCCAAGACCAATGTGGGCTTATTATAGGCTGAAAATGGAGCATTTACGAGAAGAAATAAGCAATAGCAGAAAAGCTACATAGTTTGTTTTCTTTGAGGACGACATTAATGTTTTCCTGAAATGATTATCCAAAAAAAAAGTGTTTGTTTTAAAAAAATTTAGTTTTAAAGTAAATGATTGAGAAATTAATAGGACTGAAAGTAGACAAAACCTGAAAGCTAATGACCTTCATGCTAGAGTGTTGAAAGCAATAGCTACATAGGTAATAAATGCATTCTTGAGAAGCTTTCAAAATGAACTTAATTCTGTACTGTGCCTGTGCCTATGGTTACAAATATAAAATCACAGTTTAAGAAAAGGGAGAAAGATGTTAGCAGTAGGGAAAATGTTATAATCTGATTAGATTAGATTCCCTATAGTATGGAAACAGGCCCTTCGGCCCAACCAGTCCACACCGACCCTTCGAAGAGTAACCCGCCCAGACCCATTTCCCTCTGACTACTGTACCTAACACCACTGGTAATTTAGCATGGCCAATTCATCTGGCCTGCACATCTTTGGATCGTGGCAGGAAACCAGAGCACCTGGAGGAAACCCACGCAGACACAAGGAAAACGTGCAAACTCCACACAGACAGTCGTCCGAGGCTGGAATTGAACCTGGGACCCCGGTGCTGTGACGTAGCAGTGCTAATCACTGAGGCACCATGCTGCCCCCTCTCTTATAAAGGACAACATAATTGGATATTCATAAAATAATTATCTGATTGTCCAAAGTCAACAAGAGTTTATGAAGTCATTATGAAGAAACCTGAGATTTTTTGAGGATCATCTGATCAGTCATTAAAGGGGAAACCAGCTGATGTGGTGCATTTAGATTTTCAGAAGACAATTGATAAAGTCCCACACAGAAGTTCAGTAAAGAAAATTCACAAACATGGAATTGATGGTGCTATTCCAGCTTGGCTTTAACACTAAAAGGCATAAAACAGAGTGTGGAAAGAAATGGGCTATTCTCAGGTTGGCAGTCTGTGACTCATCAGTGGAGCACCACAATATCTTTTGGGCTCAGTTGTTCGCAATTTATATCAATATTTTGGGTATGGGGGCATTTGTAATATTTTACAGTTATTAAATGATACAAAACTTGATGGGAATGTAAGTTGTAAGAAGGATGCAAAGAAGCTTCAAAGGAATTTAAACAGGCTGATTGAGTGGGCAAGTACATGGAATATAACGTTGGTAGAAGGGGAAGGGTGCAGATATGTCTTAAATGATGAAAGATTTGGAAGTGTTGATGTCCAAAGGGACTTTGATGTCCTTGGTCTGAAAGCAAAAATCAATCTTCCTTAAATTGTACAGAGCTTTGGTGAGACCATAGATAGAGTATTGTGTGCAGTTCTGGTCCGCTCGCCTATGGAAGAATATATCTGCCTTAGGGGAAGTGCAGCAAACATTCAATGGACTGATCCTTGGGATGGTGACTGTCCTATGAGGAGTTGTTTGAGAGGTAATTTCATAGAAACATAAAATTCTCAAAGGGATAGACAGAAAAGATGCAAAAAGGATGTTTTCACTCATTGTGGTACCTGGACCCAGGAAAAATAGTCTCACAATAAAAGGCAATCCGTTTAGGATTGAGATGAGGAAGAACTCAGAGGCTGGTGATTTTTTTTAATTCCCTAGAGGACTGTAGAAGACTAGTGTTTGGGTAAGTTCAGATAGAGATCGATATATTTTAAATTATTAAGTGATTTAGCAGGAATATGGCATTGAGGTAGCTGAAAAGCCATGAGCTTGAGTAGTGGAGCAGATTCAAGGGGCTGAATATTCTATTCCACTCCTGTGTTTTGAAGCAGTTGCAACATGTTCGTCTTGCAGCAGTCCACAACTTCAATATTTCCCACTTATCTTTGCCTAAATAACTCAGCCCTATGGGATATTGTACAGTCAAGCACCAGGTCTGGAACTGCCCTGCAGATGACATTTGCCTTGGACATGCCAGCATATGTGAAATTAGCATTCTGTCTTGCTGACAGAAACTCTGAGGTCTTGGTGTTTGGGGTGGTACAGAAGAGGCATGATCTCTTCCACCCAGAAAGCCAGAGGGGGCCATGACATCTTGCCAGCTTGGTTGGGTGCCTGACATTTGACTCCTCATCCCTGTGAGGAGAGGATACCAACCCTGACTGCCTCAAGCTGTTGAATGACCATGTCCAGTCCCAGGAGTGATTTACTGTGCTGGGACCCTTTGACTGATCGATGTCTCCCTCAACTTCACTAAAGACCACTCCTCTTTGGATTTCAAATATGGCTGATTGTCTGCTTCATGCAGTGAGATTTTCATGTAAGCTGCTGGCATGCAGTGTAGGTGTGAGATTGATACACCAATATATTCACTCTCTGGATGGAGGACTGCTGACCAGCATGATAAGCTGACTAGCTTTGTGGTTGCATTGAATAAAAAGGCATTGCAGAAATGCTGTGAACCCTTAAACTGTAGCTGAGGGGATGAAGTGTAAGCCAGGGCAGGGATGTTGTAAGCTTCTGGATAGATGCTACACGTGTGAATGTTATGTCAATGAGTGGGAGGTGGGAGATGCAGCTTGGTTTAATCTATGAGCTGGGTGCATGTCACTGAGTGCAAAGTGACCTTGCAGCAGCATAACAATGTACTGCAGGTTTGAAATGAATCAACACACAAAGTGAATCAGAGATTTGCCTTGGTAGCATGGTGACATTGGTACATGTCAGATATCAGTGTCTGTGGATGTGGCGTTTATGCAGCTGGTGGTGCCCTGGACTTTTCAGATTGTCCAAGACGACTGTGAAGAAGACCAAGCAATGAATTTGTGTTGCCATGTTGTTATCACATTCGTGGAATTATTGGTGTTTACATTCTATCCATCTCATGGTATAATAAGATGCTATACATCAATGAGATAAGATCCAGTGTTGATGAGGGTGATAATGAGCAATAAACCAAGTTAACATTACTATCTAGTGTGAACTTCATCACGAAATCTGGATATCTTTGGGAAATGCAATGAGATTCTCATCTGAGAATCTGATCAGTGAAAATCTTTATGCCCGAGAAATTTATTAATCTTCTTAAGTACCATTATTTTCTTCACTACTATATCTCTTAAACCTTCAATTAAATCCACTAACTTCCTCTGTATGATTTTGATTTTAGGATCCATTGTACCAGTATTTTCTTTCTTACTCCATGATTAAAATGAATACAAAGTATTGGTAGATGGAGTATATGTAAGAAACGATGAAGTTGCTCACTTTTGCAAGAAGAACGAACAAGCAAAGTAATAGTTAAGTGGAGAACAACTGTAAAATTTCAAGAGTGAGAAGGACCGGCTGTTATACAGTGAAAGTCACAAAAGCTTTGTGTGCAGGGACAGCATATCAGAAGTCACATAACACTAGGTTGTACTCCAACAAGTTTATTTGAAATCATAAGCTTTTGAAGCACTGCTCCTTCATCAGGTGAACTTTACACCCTGGTGTAGTAAATGATTAGGAAGGCTAAGGTGACAGGGTATCCTATATTACAACAGGAATTGAACATTAAAGTATTTCAGTTATACAAGTTATTGGTGAGACCGCATTTCAAATGTGTGTGCAGTTTGGCCTCCTTACCTATGGAAGGATTGTACCACATTGGAAATGGCTCAAAGGAGATTTACTAGATTGATACATGGAGGAGATTTCTAGATTGATACTTGGATTGAGCAGGTTGCCTTATGACAACAGATTAGATAGATTAGAATTTAACAGAGTAAGAGGTGACTAGATTGATGTATATAAAATCTTGACAAGAGCCCTTCATCAGGAATCTCCTGTTCCTTGGATGCTGCCTAACCTGCTGTGCTTTAACCAGCAACACATTTTCAGCTCTGATCTCCGGCATCAGCAGACGTCACTTTTTACCCTGTTGTGTATCAGTCTAGATCAAGGGGTCTTAGTTTTAAAATCAGGAATCACCCTTTCAGGACAGAGATTAAAAAAAATACTTTGAATGTTGTGACTTTGAAATACTCTGCCTCAGAAGACAATGGAAGCAAGGCCATTTATTATTTTTAAGGCAGAAACAGGTAGTTTTATTTTGCCCAGAGGAATCAACAATTATCAGGCAAGATTAGAATGTTGAATTTGAAACACAAACAGAATAAATTCTTCCCCTTGATGGGGATATCAAAAACTAGGGGCATAGATTTAAGGTTTAGAGGAGATGTTAGGAAAGACTTTTCCACCCAGAGGATGGTGGGAATCTGGTTCTCACTGCCTACAGGATAGTAGAGGCAGAAACTCTCATAACGTTTAAGGAGTACTTAGATGTGTACTTGCAACATCAAGGTACACAAAGCTATGGGACAAGTACAGGAAAATGGTATTAGCATAGTTAGGTAGTTGTTTTTGACTAGTGGGACACAGTGGGCTGAAGGGCCTTTTTCTTTGCTGTATAACTCTATGTACAAATCTATGAGATCAGCTGTGAAATTATTGAATGGCACAGCAGGCTCAAGGGACTGTGCTGCATACTCCTGCTCCCATTTCGTTTACAAGTGTGCCATTTTGTTATTTCCATTCTAGACCTAAAACAATCTTTAACTGGACCATAATCCACTTTATCACTTTCATGCAGCAGTAAACCATGTTCATATCATCAAGTGTTTTTATTTAGTTTAGATACTCCTTTTTTATTTATATTTATTCACTTTCTTATTTATTCTGGTTACATTATATTGTATGGCTACACCTGTATGTGGATTTCTACTTATGCTTGTATTTCAGTCTTTTCTTTTGGCTTGATTACTTGACCATGTGGTTTAACTGCACACTGGAGATTCTATCTTTTAAAGGTATTTACTGACTTGTATCATTCTCAATTTTTTCTATGAACACCTCCCATGGTTTTCATTGGTTTATGCATTAATAGTTCAGTCGGGTTTATTGTAGTCAATTCAACTCTTTACCTTACAAACTTTGTCGTGTTTAAATTTCAAGCCTGGGCTTGTGACTCTTCCTTCTACCTCACAAACGCAGAACTAAATTCAATCACATACTTATTACTTGAGGCATTGATCTTGCCATACCCATTTACATATTTGACCCTGTTAAAGTTGTTGGTTTCTGAATTATTTCTGCTAACTTCATCACACTACTTTGATCAAAGATCTATTTTTGTCCTACCTTCTGCATCTTTTAGGCAGTAAAACTTTTAAGATCAGTGTTCAGATTAATAATTACAGGGCTAAATAAATAAGTCCTTTGTTTCTTCAGGCCCACTAATACTACTTTTGTCAGTGCCTTCTTTTTCATCTAGTTGTTAGAAACATTGGAGGATATCTCAGCTTTGGATTGATTCAGCTTTTTCTTTGAAGAGGAATCACAGTGGTAATGCCATGCAAATACCCAGTCTGAAGCCTGCTTTACCCTAATTAATGCATCTGAGTTTTAGCTAAGAAATTGAAATGCATTTATCCCCTTATGATCAGGGAATTGGTCTTGATAAACTTATCTTTTAATAGAAGTCTTTTATTGAAACCAGTAAATTACATATTCAGTTTGTCAGTTAGAATGACAGGAACGTAGAAATCAAACTACACCAGCAATTCAAATTCAAATGATCATTCATCTGTCAGCATTCCTTTCTACTTGAGGCGTTTGCTTCAGACACACAGAACATAGAACATAGAACATAGAAGGATACAGCGCAGTACAGGCCCTTCGGCCCTCGATGTTGCGCCGACCGAATCCTACCTAACCTATACTAGCCCAATAACTTCCAAATGCCTATCCAATGCCCGCTTAAATGACCATAAAGAAGGAGAGTTCACCACTGATACGGGCAGGGCATTCCATGAACTCACAACCCGCTGTGTGAAGAATCTACCCCTAACATCTGTCCTATACCTACCACCCCTTAATTTAAAGCTATGTCCCCTAGTAACACCTGACTCCATTAGCGGTAAAAGGTTCTTAGTATCTACCCTATCTAAACCCCTAATCATCTTATACACTTCTATCAGATCTCCCCTAAACCTTCTCTTCTCCAATGAGAACAGCCCCAAGTGCCTCAGCCTTTCCTCATAAGATTTTCCTACCATTCCAGGCAACATCCTGGTAAACCTCCTCTGCACTCGTTCTAAAGCTTCCACATCCTTCCTATAGTATGGCGACCAAAACTGCACACAATACTCCAGATGAGGCCGCACCAGAGTCTTATACAACTGCAACATGACCTCAGGACTCCGGAACTCAATTCCTCTGCCAATAAAGCCCAGTACACCATATGCCTTCCTCACAGCACTATTTACCTGGGTGGCAACTTTCAGAGATCTGTGTACATGGACACCAAGATCCCTCTGCTCATCCACACTACCAAGTAGCCTACCATTAGCCCAGTAATCCATCATCTTGTTATTCCTACCAAAGTGAACGACTTCGCACTTAGCTACATTGAATTCCATTTGCCTATTTGAAATTCTGACTTTTTAGCACATAGCAACACGAAAACTTGTTACGTTAAATGTAAGAGTTTTCAAGTTAGGAGAGGTAGGGAGTTGGCAGGACAACAAAAGGGGAAACCTAGTAATAAATAACTTTGATGAAGAATCGTTGAATCCCTACGGTGTGGAAGCAGGGCATTCCACCAACGAGACCACACTAACCCTTGAAAGAAAATCTCATCCAGATCCAACCCATCCCTGAAAATCCTGCATTTTCCCATGGCTAATTAAGCTAGCTTGCACATCCCTAGATATTATGAGCAACTTAGCATCGCCAATCTGCCTAACCTGCACATCATTGGACTGTGGGAGGAAACCCACACAGACATGGGGAGAATGTGCAAATTCCACACAGACAGTTGTCCGGGGCTGGAATTGAACTTTGGTCACTGGTGCTGTGAAACAGCAATGCTGATCACTAAGTATCCAGGTGATTTTTTTTTCAAATGGATTTTGTGCGGGAGAGGTTTTCAAGTGTTTGCAGAGTTTCAATCTGTAAAAGGACTTACATTTGAAACTTTAGAGTTGAACAAAAGTATTATGTGAAATAAAAACACAAAAAAGAAGAGATTGTTTTACATGTGGAACTTGTGGAGAGTGCGACTGTGGAGAGTTTGTTTTGAATCCGTAGATTGAAACCCGACAGTTGGAGGATTTGAAGAAGTGTTTTGTTGATTGTTTCAGCTAAATGCTTGTTTTTTTTTAAATTTTCTGTGTTTAATTTTTAAAAATTCTTTTGCATGATTAAGATTAAAATCTCTGGGAAAGCAAGGTAGTCTATTTTTATATATAAGGTGTGATTGAGAGCTTCTTTCTGGCTTAATGTCATTGAGGGCATTCAAAAGATACAGATTTCATGACTAGTAGATTTAGAGGAGTGAATATACAGCAGGATCAGTCAGATAAATGGATAACTGAGAAAAAGAAGTTAGTTCAGAAATCTGCTGTGGCTACTTGTCACTCAAAATTTTATTTTGGATATTGTTGAAGGGGCTAGTCTCTCAGATGAAAATAAAAGTAGCAGTCAGATCTTGGGCACTAAGAATGAATTGTATATTAAGCAGGGTTTGTCAAGATTTAAGAGAATAAGTTGTCATAAGGACTGGCCTGTCAGGAGCACAGACAAGAGATTCTGATGCAATGAGCATGAATCTAGGATACTATGTTATTTTTCTGGTGCCAGGGTTAAGGACATCTCAAAACATTTGAAGCATATTGTCAAATGAGACAGTGAGAAGCCAGGGAACTATAGACCGGTGAGCCTGTGGTCTGCAAGTTGTTGGAGAGAATCCTGAGGGGCAAGATTTACACGTATTTGGAAAGGCAAGGGATTGGAATTATGGATAGCCAACATGGCTTTGCGGGTGGGAAATCATGTTTCACAAACTTGATTGAGATTTTTGAAGAAGTAACAAAGAGGATTGATGAGGGCAGAGCAGTAGACGCGATCTATATGGACTTCAGTAAGGCGTTCGACAAGGTTCCTCATGAAAGATTGGTTAGCAAGGTGAGATCCCATGGAATACAGGGAGAAGTAGCCATTTGGATCCAGAAATGGCTCAAAGGTAGAAGACAGAGGGTAGTGGTGGAGGGTTGTTTTTCAAACTGGAGGCCTGTGACCAGTGGAGTGCCACAGAGATTGGTGCTGGGTCCACTACTTTTCATCATTTATGTAAAGGATTTGGATGTGAGCACAAGAGGAGTGGTTAGTAAGTTTGCAGATGACACCAAAATTAGAGGAACAGTGGAGAGTGAAGAAGGTTACTTCAGATCACAACGAGATCTTGATTAGATGGGCCAATAGGCTCAGGAGTGGCAGATTAAGTTTAATTTAGATAATTGCGAAGTGCTGCATTTTGGGAAAGCAAATCTTAGCAGGACTTATACACTTAATGGTTAGGTCCTAGGGAGTGTTGCTGAACAAAGAGACCCTTGAGTGCAGGTTCATAGCTCTTTGAAAGTGGACTCGCTGTTAGATAGGATAGTGAAGACGGCATTTGGTATGTTTTCTTTATTGGTCAGGGTATTGAGTATAGGAGTTGGGAGATCATGTTGCGGCTATACAGGATATTGGTTACTGGATCAGTGGTGCTGGAAGAGCACAGCAGTTCAGGCAGCATCCAACGAGCAGCGAAATCGACGTTTCGGGCAAAAGCCCTTCATCAGGAATAGGCTACCTTTGGAATAATATGTGCAATTCTGGTCTCCTTCCTATTGGAAAGATGTTATGATACTTGAAAGGTTCAGAAAAGACTTACAAGGACTTTGCCAAGGTTCGAGAATTTGAGCTATAGGGCTAGGTTGAATAGGCTGGGGCTGTTTTCCCTGGAGCATCGAAGGCTGAGGGGTGACCTTATCAAGGTTTTTAAAATCATGAGGGGCATGGATAGGATAACTAAACAAAGTCTATTCCCTGGGGTGGGGGAGTCCAAAACTAGAGGGCATAGGTTTCGGGTGAGAGGGGAAATATATAAAAGAGACCTAAGGGGCAACGTTTTCACGCAAGGGGTGGTACATGTATGGAATGAGCTGCCAGAGGAAGTGGTGGAGGCTAGTACAATTGCAACATTGGGTATCTGAATAGGAAAGTTTAGGACGGATATGGTTCAGATGCTGGCAGGTGGGACTAGATTGGTATGGGATATATGTTCGGCATTGACGAGTTAGACCAAAGGGTCTATTTCCATGCTGTACATCTGTATGACTCTATGACTCTAAGTCAGAAGTTGTTGTACACATTGGTAGGAACGATATAGTTTAGGAAACTTAGAACATAGAAAAATACAGCGCAGTACAGGCCCTTTGACCCTCGATGTTGTGCCGATCCAAGCCTACCTAACCTACACTAGCCCACTATCCTCCATATGCCTATCCAATGCCCGTTTAAATGCCCGTAAAGAGGGAGAGTCCACCACTGCTACTGGCAAATGAACAAGGTTTTGCAGAGTGAATACAAGAGATTAGGTAGAAGGTTAAAAAACAGAACCTCAAAAGTCGTGATCACTGGTTTACTCTTGGTCCAGGTTCTAATGAGGGTAGGACTAAAGGGTAGGGCAGATAAATCAATGACTGAAGAGGTCATGTCATGTGCAGGGATTTCTGGATCACATAAACTGAAAAAGGACCAATATCTTGATGGGAAGATTTGCTATTTCTATTTTAAGAGTCTGGAAACTATTGGGTGGGGTGGGGGGGGGGTATGGTGGGAGGGTTCAAAGTAGCAGTGCAAGTAGAATGACAGATAAGATGGTTCTGAATCTGAAAATAGGAAGTTAATTAGAAAAGAATAACAAAAGCAAGTCAAGAATGAATTAACTCTGAAGAATTAAACTGCATTTATTTCAATGCAAGAGGTCTTATAAGTAAGGCTGACGAATTCAGGGAATGTATCAAAACATCGAATTGGGACATCATAGCTATTACAGAAACTTGACTGAGGAAAGGACAGAACTGGCAGCTCAATGTTCTGGGATTTAGATGCTTTAAGGAGGATAGACAAAAGGAGGCAAGAGAGCAGTGTGTAGCAATTTTAACAAGGTCAGCCAAGTAGATCGCATAGAATATGAGTTCCCTGATTCGGGTTGTTAATCCGGTCCAATCGCAGAGTCCTGGCTGGCAGAGAAAATCATGAGTATCCCTGGTGGTGGAATATAAATAAAGATTTACATACTTGATGTTCTTCACTGTGTCCAACATCTGCATGCATGAAACATGGGTGCTGGAGATAAACAAGCACTACCGCTGTTAGGCAGTAGTATGGATAAAGAAAAAAAAATAAACAGAAGTATCAGAGGTTCTGTTCACCCTGAGAGCTGGCTCTGAGGGAGCTGGTTCAGTGTCAAGAACTCTCCATGTTGTGTCTGGGAGGGGACTGATTCTGTGTAGGCTACTTACATCCCATGTGTTACTGCTGTTTGTTTCTGTTTGTTTTTGGAGGAAACCTGATTCTTGAACTGGCTGAATTATATCGCCAGTTTGTTAACTGGTATTCCTTTTTATTGAGGACTGAAAAAAAATATAAACAGGAATATCAGAGGTTCCGTTCACTCGGAGAGCTGGCTCTGAGAGAGCTGGAACAGTGACAACGACTCTCCACATGAAAATAAAGGTTGACTTGGTGATGGAATATTGGCCTCTGTGGAATTATTTCAGTGGCAATGAGAGAAAAGCATGGTTCTGAAGAAATCCACTTGCAACAGTCATCCTTGAGGTGGATTAAGCATTTCTGACATTATGCTGTTATTTGGTAAGCTTGACTCATTCGGTCCTGACCTTGAAGACTAGGTCAATTATGTGGAAAGAGTGTCATTTTTTTCAAGGCAAATGCCATTACGCAAATGAAAAACAATGAGTAATTATCCTGATACTTTATAGATCTGCAGCTTTTTCAGTTAATAGGAGCCTAACTTTCTTTGAGGCACCAGATATTAAAACCTTACAGGAGTTGATAGATATAGTTAAGGAATATTATCAATCATGCCTCTTCTAATTCTAAGATGTTTAGTGTTTTATTTGTAATTCAAGAACCAGGGGAATCCTTATCAGGGTTTTTAACTAGGTTCTGATGACTGGCAAGAGGCACGTGATGATGGTTTAACCATGAATGAGAACCTGAGAGACTGGTATATGGGATTAATGAATTAACTGTGGAAAAGTACCTATTAGCTGAAGCCCAACTGGACTTCAAACAGGCATGACAACTGGCTTTACCACTGGAAAATGTGGCAAGTAGAGCTTATGAGTTGTAGGTGGACATCCTCGCTAGTATGATTGAGATTGGGGGACAGCATTTCAGTGCATAGCCTCACTCAGGACATATTTTGAACACAGGGATTGTAGGTCAACTCACAGCAAAATCTCAAAACAAAGCCAAGTTTCAGTCAAATGGTTAAAATTTTCCTCAGGATCTGGGCTGGAAAACCATTGCAGTTGCTGCTGGTATTAGATTAGATTACTAGATTACTTACAGTGTTGAAACAGGCCCTTCGGCCCAACAAATCCACACCGACGTGGACTCCAGAGAGCAAAAGAGTTATACTGGACCAAAAAGGAGTAAAATAACTCATAGGCCTTTCCTGGGGGTTAGCATTAGCTCATAGGTGGCCTGATGGAGAGGAATTCTCAATAGGGAATGAACAAAGAAAAAAGAAAAGTACAGCACAGGAACATGCCCTTCAACCCTCCAAGCCTGCGCCAGTACAGATCCTTTATCTAATCCTGTCACCTATTTTCTAAGGATCTGCTCCCTGCCCATTCATGTATCTGTCTAGAAACATCTTAAATGACCACTATCATGCCTGTCTCTACCACTTCTGCTGGCAATGCATTCCAGGCACCCACCACCTTCTGCGTAACGAACTTTCTACGCATATCTCCCTTAAACTTTTCCCCTCTCTCCTTGATCTCATGACTCCTAGTAATTGAGACCTCACTCTGGGAAAAATGTTTCTTGCTATCTACCCTGTCATACTCTCATGATTTTATAGACCTCAATCAGGACCCCACTCAACCTCCATCTTTCTAATGAAAATAATCCTAATCTACTCAACCCCTCTTCATAACTAGCACCCTCCATACCAGGCAACACCTTGGTGAACCTTCTCTGCACCCTCTCCAAAAAATCCACATCCTTTTGGAAATGTTGCAACCAGAACTGTATGCAGTATTCCAAAAGTGGCCGAACCAAAGTCCTAGACAACTGTAACATGATCTGCCAACCCTTGTACTCAATGCCCCATCCAATGAAGGAAAGCATGCCATATGCCTTCTTGACCACTCTATCAACTCGCATTGCCACATTCAGGGTACAATGGACCTTTACACCTAGATTTCTCTGTACATCAATTTTCCCCAGGGCTTTTCCATTTACCATGTAGTTTGCTCTTGAATTAGATCTTCCAAAATGTATCAACTTGCACTTGCCTGGATTGAACTCCATCTGCCATTTCTCTTCCCAACTCTCCCACCTGTTTATAATCTGCTGCATTCTCTGATGTCCCCTTCACTGCATGCCACTCTACCAATCTTAGTGCATCTACAAACTTGTTAATCAGACCACCTATACCTTCCTCTAAATCATTTTGTATATCACAATCAACAATGGTCCCAACGCGGATCCCTGTGGTACACCACTGATCACAGTTTTCCATTTTGAGAAACTCCCTTCCACTACTACTCTCTGTCTCCTGCTGCCCAGCCAGTTCTCTATCCATCTAGCACTCTGGACTCTATGTAACTTCACTTTCACCATCAACCTACCATGAGAAACCTTATCAAACGCCTTACTGAAGTCCAATATATAACACTTAAAGCCCATCCTTCATTAATCGACTTTGCATTTCCTCAAAGAATTTTACTAAGTTGGTAAGACATGACCTTCCTTACACAAAACCATGTTGCCTACCACTAATAAGCCCATTTTCTTCCAAATGAGAATAGATCCCTTCCCTCAGTATGTTCTCCAGCATCTTCCCTACCACTGATGTCAGGCTCATTGATCTATAATTAATTGGATTATCTCTACTACCCTTCTTAAACGAGGGAATAACATTAATAATTCTTGCGTCCTCCAGGAGCTCACCAATGTTCAAGGATGCTGCAAAGATACCTGTTAAGGCCCCACCTATTTCCTCCCTGGCTTTTCTCAGTAAGCTAGGATCGATCCCATCTGGATCTGGGACCTGTCCACCTTAATGCCTTTTAGAATGTTGAACACTTCCTCTCTCCTTATGCCAAATTGACCTACAGTAATCAAACACCTATCCCTAACCTCAACTTCCGTCATGTCCCTCTCCTTGGTGAATACTGATACAAAGTACTCATTCAGAATCTCAACCATTTTCTGTGACTTCACGCATGACTTCCCTCCTCTGTCCTTGAGTGGGCCAACAATTTCTCTAGTTACCTTCTTGCTCCTTATATATGAATCAAAGGCTTTGGAATTTTCCTTAACCCTGTTTGCTAAAAATATCTCATGACTCCTTTTAGCACTCTTAGTTAATGCATCCATGACAATGGCTAATGCAGAGCATAGATATGCCCAGATTAAGGAAGGAAGGTTTGGCAGTCATATTTGGAATCAGCAAGTTCCACAAATACCTTAACAGATGTAAATTTGTAATAATGATTGGCCACAGACCCCTTCAAGCTCTTAAAGACAACAGGGCAGTGCCGCCTATCACTTCAGGCCAAAATCAGTGGTGGGCTCTAATAATAAATGCATATAATTGTCAGTTGCAACACCATCCGGGAGGCGAAGCAACAAATACAGATGCATCATGCCACCTCTGGCTGACAGTTACAACACTGATGGTATGGTCACTGGAGGAGTCCATAATGGCTTTAAACTTTCTGTACACACTTCTGGTCACAGCTGACAATATCAGACTTCAGATTATTAAAGCTCTGCTCCTGGCAAAACAAAGATGGCTGTTGGTGATGGGGAAACCAAATGCCTGTCATTACTAGCATTGAAATCTTTCTGGACGCGGAGAGACCAGATCACAGTCAAGGATGGCATATGATTATGGGGAGCAAGAGTAATTGTGCTGAGCAAAGGTTGCTACCAGATACTAGCTGAACTCCACCAGGGTCACTCAACATTTTCTGAAATGAAAATGGAGGCCAGAAGTTGTGTCTGGTGGCCCAGATTGTATGAAGACAGAGCTATGTTGGATGTAGTTTCACTCGCTGAGCTGAAAGATTCATTTCCAGACGTTTCGTTACCTTACTAGGTGGACCTCATGTGAAGAAATGCTGAAAATTCCTGCTTTATATTTATATGTTTGGGTTTCTTTGGGTTGATGATGTCATTTCCTGTAGTGATGTTATTTCCTGTGGTGAAGTCACTTCCTGTTTCTTTTCTCAGGGGGTGGTAGATGGGGGTCTAATTCGATATGCTTGTTGATAGAATTCTGGTTGGAATGCCATGCTTCTAGGAATTCTCATACGTGTCTTTGTTTGGCCTTTCCTAGGATGGATGTATTGCCCATGCGAAGTGGTGTCCTTCCTCAACCGTATGCGAGGATACTATGAGGGAGGATCATGTCTTTTTGTGGCTAGTTGGTATTCATGTATCCTGGTGGCTAGTTTTCTGCCTGTTTGTCTAATGTAGTATTTGTTACAGTCCTTGCATGGTATTTTGTAAATTACGTTAGTTTTGGTCATTGTCTGTATAGGATCTTTCAAGTTCATTAGCTGCTGTTATCGTGTGTTGGTGGGTTTGTGGACTACCATGATGCCAAGAGGTGTGAGTAATCTGGCAGTCATTTCCGATACGTCGTTAATGTAGGGGAGAGTGGCTAGGGTTTCTGGATGTGTTTTGTCTGCTTGTTTGGGTCTGTTGCTGAGAAATCGGCAGACTGTGTTGATTGGATTCCCATTCTTTTTGAATACACTGTATAGATCATTTTCCTCTGCTCTGCATAGTTCCTCTGCATAGTGCTGCAGTGTGTGTTGGCTCATTGAAATAATGTTCTGATGCAGCTTCGTTTGTGGGTGTTGGGATGAGTTACAAATGAGCTACAAACTGAGCTACAAATCTTCTCAAAACTCACAGAGCTATATTCATAGAACAGTGCCAAGAGTGCTAGCAAGGGCAAACATTATCACCTTCAGCTCCCCCACACTCGTGGGAATGGCGATGACACACACAGACAGACAAAGACCCACATGCACACATATTTTTTGTGTGGTGAATTTGTATTCAACAGTTACATTGCAAGTTGCTCAAAAACTGCATACATTCATGTAGAACTCTGAGCTCAAAAACTGCAGGAATTTATGTAAAACACTGTTATCTCACTTATTAGATTAGAATCAATCTAAACATCAGGTCATAGACAGAGAACACAGGGGGCTAACACCTTCAACATATTGTCTAGCATTCACCATTGTCAGCAGCTAACCCGAGAATGCAACTTTAAAAAGAAGGGTTTTGTGATTTACACATGAAAGAAGTGAGACTATCACTGTAGTCTAACAGATGAAAAGCTTAACAGATAATCAATTTTTCAATATATAATTTCAATTACATCACACTGCAAAATTTTGCTATAAATTCTGTGTTACGATCGAGCCCTCCACAATCACCTGATTAAGGAGCGTCGCTCCGAAAGCTAGTATGCTTCCAATTAAACCTGTTGGACTATAACCGGTGTTGTGTGATTTTTAACTTTGTATACCCCAGTCCAACACTGGCATCTCCAAATCAAAACTTTGAAGATAAGCTTAAAGAAACAGCTTACAGTTTCACAAGATACCAACTGTACTGGTTCCTGCTTCATTATATGACCGCCCCTCAGACATGTACAGGGATAGCTCCAGCACAGTTGCTAATGGGCTGAAGACTCCACACCAGATTAAAATTGATCTTCCCTGACCTGGGGGCTGGAGGGTGAAATGGCATCAGGAGCACCAATGCCAGGTATAAGACTCTGCTAAGTGAGAGAGACAGTTTACTTCAGGGGATGGTTTGGTGCAGGAACCATAAGAATGGCCCTGCATGGGTAAGAAGCATGGTTGCCACAGCATTAGTTCCAATGATGTATAAAGTTTGGGTAGCTGTACTGGGCCTGAACAAGCATGTGGAGCATATGAAAGCTGAGAATTCTCAAACTATATGGGAACCCATGTGTTTTCCCTCTCCAATAAGCAATGAAGATATCTCGGAATCTGAGATGGTCACAATGGATGCTGCTACCTTGAAGCATTTGCTACCTGAAGATGAGAATTAATTTGTTTGGAGATATTCTGGATGCAAGAGGCAAGCTACTGTGCATTACACGCCATCGGTATGAGAAGCAGAGTTGGAGGAATCTGACCTGGTATTAAAACACCCCAGGCCAAGCTACAAAGAAAACAACTGGCCTATGTCCTCAGACTCTTGGGTGAGTGATGTAGCATTTGTAACAAGCTCAGCCAGGTGGACCTCATAGAAAATGAGTTTCCAGATTGGGATATTAATCCGGTTCAGTCAGGGAATCCTGGCTGACAGTGATAAACAGGAGTGTCAGAGGTTCTATTCCCTCTGAAAGCTGACTCTGAGATAGTTGCATCAGTGACAAGAACTCCCCATTTCAAATAAAAGATGACTTGGTGACGGGACACCAGCCTCTGTGGAGTTATTTCAAAGTGGTGTTTTTGATTAAGGGAGCAAACCTCCATCTTCTCTTGGAAAATAAGGAAGGTCAAATGACTGAAGTGTTACTAGGTGAACGTTTTGGGACTAGTAATCATAATTCTATTAAAATAGTCATGGAAAAGGATAAGTGTTCCATAACTTGTAAAGTTGTTGTGGTTCTGTTGGCCGAGCTGGGAATTTGTGTTGCAGACGTTTCGTCCCCTGTCTAGGTGACATCCTCAGTGCTTGGGAGCCTCCTGTGAAGCGCTTCTGTGTTGTTTAATCCGGCATTGCCTCTGCCGCTTCCAGTTGTCGGTTCCAGCTGTCTGCTGCATTGTCATGTGCATTTTAAAATTCCCCTTCGCATTCTTTTCCAAATGAGAAAACACCATTGCTGACAAAATAAGGGTCACTTGCTCTCGAACAAATTTGTAGCACAACTGGAGCTGAATACCAGATTTAGAAGCAAATGAATAATTAATATGCAGTTGGTTTATTGAGGTTGGTTTTCAAATTGCAAGTAGGAGTGCATCAGACACTGTGAGGATCAACATGTTAATGAATCAGTTACAAAATCAGCCCCAATTTATTCACAGCTCCTGAATGAATCAATTTAGTTCCACATTCATATTAAATGACTGCTGTTGTGTTTCAAATTCAAGTTCTATCAGACATCGAACAAGAAAAAGGAGGATTTTTACTGGCTACCAAAGGATGGGGTATGCAATAAATGTGCTTGCCATTTGAGGTCTAAGCTATTAAATTATGATACTTATTTACACGTCAGCCATAAACCCACCTGAAAACAGATGGTGCAAACCTGTTGTCTGGTTAAATTTGCTCAGCCTAGAAGCTGAACACTGTCTGGGAAGTTTCAGCAGAGGCAGTGTCCTTCTGTATGAATTCTGAAGGATGTTCTGTGGGTTGTTCAGTTCATCGAGTGGCTTTCACCAAATGGGGCAACTGTAGTGAAGCCCCCACTCAAATTATAGTCAAACTCCTTACTAATGTGATAGACCCCTTATTTAACAGCATAGATGAGTCATTTTGCTACAACTATTTCCTAAAGTACTGGTATTAAAGTCCCTGTAGAGTAAGATCAAAATAGATAATTGACCACTTTAATGGCTGCACCAATCAGACTTAAAATTCTCCAGTTATAGTGAACTGTTATTTGATTTACCATTTAATGACAATACCAAATTATAACAAATTAATAACAAATCTGCTATCATAATTTAATGCACAGACAAAATTAAGGAACAGGGAAGTATTAGTGATTTCCCATGTTAAATTTATGAGAAATTAATGAAATGTTGTGGAAAGGAGGTTATTCTACTTCCTGGAATAGACTGTATACAGTGAACAACCAGGATATGAGCCACACAATTAAGCGCAATTCAGCCAAAGATAATGAAGAGCTGAGACATATTGGTTTTATAAAACTGTAATTTTATGTAAATAATCACAGCAAAAATAAATCCTCGAGGAGTCACGCAAATCCTTATAGAGCAAAGTTGTATTTCTTTGATTTCTGATGATGCAATACACAGAGCAAAAGTACACCATACTTTTCAAAATTAGCACATTTTAAAACACTTTGTAGCTGAATGTCCAAAGTTTTGGTTTGTGTTCAATTCCCCATACATAAATGTTTCTTCAGGTTCTCTAAATTAAAGGGCAAAGCTGACAGATTTTCACGTCTACTCACAGAGCTCCCTGAAACTAGCAAAGATTGTATGCATGAGTAATTGTGCCTCTTCCTCTGCTAAACAGGTATCAGTAGTTACTATCAATGCTTTTGGCATGATCGCAGATTAACAATTTAAATGTTTACAGAGAATCAGAATGGCACATATCCAATTAATGTCTCTGGAACAATTTGTCAAAGATGTTTCTCAAATGTAATGCAATATCATAACAGGTACAAAGCTGCGTAGAATAAAAATTCAATATTACTCTATAGTGGCATTTACAGAGAAAAGTCCAGAGTTTTAACTATTTTTACCTCATCCAGCCAGAAGAACACTGATATTCCTTAAAGCTTAACGTGTAAGTCTCAATGTCATACTTCAAAGACAGGTGGGAGTGGGGAGAGAAAGGTGAAAATAGTGACATAGTGGTGATATTACTGGACCAGTAATTTAGATGCCCATGCTAATGTTTTGGAGCAGAAATTTAAACCCCATATTGGCAGCTGGATTTAACTTTTATTAATTAAATCTTGAATTAAAAGCAAGTGTAGCCATAAAACTATGTGCTTTTTCCAAAATAAAACATGGTTGGCCATAGATTTTTGGAGAGCTAAATTGACCACTTTTACTGTGTGACTCCGAACCATGTGCAATATGTTTTCCTCTGAATGCCAAGGCTAACAAGTCATTCATGTGCATCAAACTGTTTCTGAAAAGTGGAAAAGGAATAAAAGTAGATGAAGCAAATGACACTGACCTAAGCCTCAGAAATAACAATCTCTAACCAAACAATTCTGCAAAGTCCTCTTGATTAAGTGTTGTATAGGAGCTTGTGCTAAAATTGAGAGAGCTGTCCCACAGACTAGTCAAGCAGCAGCTTGCTATATTCATACTCCTTGAATCATATCCTACAGCCAATGTTCCAGACTGCTCCATGACCATTCTTGGGTTTATCCTGACTCACACATGGATGGATGCACCAAAATATTATATGGTTAACATGGGAATGCTTATTTGAAATCTCAACACTGACTCTCGATCTCACAAAGCTTTTGCTTAAACATTAGCAACAGAACCTTATGTTAACCAACATCCCCACACTTCCTCAGCTGGTCAATCAGTATTCCTCCCTTGTTGAGCATCACTTGAAAGAATCATGATGGTAACAAGGACTTAGAAGGTACTCAAGGTGCAGTTTTATTTTAAAGTTATTCTTTCATGGGTTGTAGGTATTTCTGGCTTGACTAGCATCTCTTCTCTAACTGTCTTTGAAAAGATGATCATTACACAGTCCATGTGGAGAAACCCCGTCTATATACTAAGGGTACATTGGGTTGGGTGGCACTATATGGGATAGATTCAGAACAGGTTCATCGGTCAAAGCTGAATATTCATCAGGCACTTTTGACTATTAGCAGCAGCAGAAATGCATTCAACCACAATCTTGCATACCCCCATATGACTATCACCATCACATTTGGGAATTAACTCTGGGGAGCAATAATTCACATGGAAGAGCAGCACAAACCAAAAAATAAAAATAAGCTGACAAATTGGTGAATCTACAACACAGGATAGCATGCATGTGAACAATGGAAGCAGCATGTGATAGGCAGCACTAAGCAGTCCACAAACTATGGAATTGATCTAACACCTGTCACATCTATTCATGAATGGTGATGAAAAATTAAACAACTAACAGGAGGAGCCTCCACAAATACTCCTTTCTCAATACTATGAATGCCAGTGCATAAAGCAAGACTGACATAATTATGTCCATCTTCAGCCAGAAGTGCCAAATGGATGATCCATCTTGGCCTCCTCAAGATATTCCGCAGCATTAATGAAAAAAGAAATAATGAGGGAGAAGATTAATTATGAAGGTAAGCTAGCCAGCAATATAAAAGAAGATTACAAGAGATTCTTTTGATATAGAATGGCAGAGCAGACTTGATGGGCCAAATGGCCTAATTTCTGCTCCTATGTTTTATTGTCATATTACAGATACCAGTCCTCAGCCAATTTGAATCATTCCATATAATATTAAGAAACATCTGAAGGCAAAGGCAATGGGCACTGTCAATATTCCAGTTGTAGTACCGATAACTGTGCTCTAGAATGGCTCCTTATTTCTTTTCTAGCTCTGCAATGGTTTCAGTTCTTTATATCATAAACCAAACTATTCTGGTACAGCTAGAACTATGGTGGCTCAGTGGTTAGCATTATGGCCTGATAGCGTCAGGGACCCGGGTTCAATTCCACTCTTGGGCAACTATTCATGTGAGGTTTGCACATTCTCCCCAAACCTGCATGGGTTTCCTCCATGTGCTCCAGTTTCTTGCCACATTCAAAGGTGTACAGGTTAGGTGGATTGGCCATGGTAAACTGCCCATCATGTCCAGGTGTGTTCAGGCTAGGTGGGTTATGATGCCCCTATGTATCTGCTGCCCTTGTCCTTCCAGAGAGCAGTGGTTGAAGGTTTGGAAAGTGCTGTTGAAGGAGTCTTGCTGAATTTACACAATGCATCTTGTGCACAATCCTACTGCTCTGATGGTTAAGGGAACAAATTACTTTAGATGTGGTGTCAATCAAATATGCTGCTTTGTCCTGCATGGTGTCAAACACCTTGTTTGTGGAACTGCACTCATCCAGGAAATTGGAGAATATTCCATCACACTCCTGACTTGAATCTAGTGTTTGGTGGGAGTCAGGAGGCGCGTTATTCGCTTCAAGATTCCTAGTTTCTGCTGCAGTATTTATATGATTAGTCCACTTCAGTTTCTGGTCAATGATACACTCCAAGATGTCAACTGTTAATAACACTTAGTTTCTACCAGATTGACTTGGATCCTGGTCTAGATTTAAAAATGAAAAAAGGAGGTGAATTTAAGAGGTGAGTTGAGAATGACTCCCTTAACATTGAATAAACCGCGGTAAAATTGAAGTAACGTGGAATCAGGGAAAGATGCTCCCTCAGCGGAAGTCCGGACAAGAAAAAAGTACGGTGGTTGCAGTTATTGTCCCATTATATTTCGTCAGAAGTTCATCAGGATAGTGTCCTAAGCCTAGCTATTTTTAGGTGCTTAATTAATAACCTCAGTGATGGTTTCAATGTATTATGTACTACTCATGACTTAATGGATACCGAAGCATTCTATTTCTATGTGTCGTAAGAACTAAGTAACATTCAAGTTTGGATTGCCAAATGTTTATGCCATTCAAGTGACAACAAATGATAATTCCAACAAGAGAGAATCTAACAATTTCCCCTGACATTTAGCACTGTTACATCACTGAATGCAGCTTTGCTGACCACAATACCAGAAGGATGTGGATGATATGGTGAGGGGACAGAAAAGGTTGACCAGGATGGTGCCTGGTATGGAGGACTTTAGCTGTGAAGAAAGGTTGGAGAGACTGGGTTTGTTTCACTGGAACACAGGAGGTTGAGGGTGACCTGACAGAGGTTTATAAGCTTATGAATGGCATGGAGGGAGTGGAAAGCATGAGGTGTTTTCCCATGGTGGAGGGGTCAACTACTAGGGGACACAGGTTCAAGGTGCAGGGTGGGGGATGGAAGGAATTTAAAAGAGACAGGTTTTCCACACAACTGGTGGTGAGTGCCCTAGGATGCGCTGCCAGAGGAGGTGATGGAAGCATACACAAGAGCAGCATTCAAGAAACACCGGGATGAATACATGAATAGGAAGGGATAAGAATCCTGTCTGTGAAGACAATTTTAGTATGGAAGTGAAAAGTGTTTCGTAGCTGGCTTGGAGGGCTAAAAGGCCTGTTCCTGTGCTATTTTGTTCTTTGTTTGTTCTTTATATTCTCTCCATCCATGACATGTGCACTTGAGCAGCAGTGTGGACCACCTCCAAGATATACTGCAGCAATTTGTCAACTCCTTCACTAGCCCCTTTTAAACTCATGATGTTTATGTCCTAGAAAGATAAAGAGAACAGACACATGAGAATACCACTACCTGCTTGTAACACACTATCCTAACTTAAAACTACATTGCTTTTTCTCTACTGACAGTAGATCAAAATACTGTAACTCCTTTCCTAACAGCACACTGGATTTTCTACCTCAGATGGGCTCATCAAAGAAGGCACTCACAATTACTACTTGGAGACAATTAGAGACGGAGAATAAATATTGGCGTTGCTAGTTATGCTGACATTCCATTAAAAGATGAAAAGAAAGAGAGCTGACAGTTCTTGCACACTTTCCACAAAATCTAGTTGGGTCATCTATACCTTTGTGTCAATTCCCATGCAGTAATTTTTTGAACAAGTTGCATGTTTAACATAACTGGAAAAATGCTCAAGAGCATGTTGGAGGGCTAACTTCTCAGATAACTGCAAGCTTTATTGATGATGGATATATCTCATTCATGGCAAAAATCCTCTTTAGCATCAGTGTCCTCAATTACACCCAGGCTATACTACACCCTAGCAGCATATAGTGAACAATGAGAGCATTTTTTACAGTGTCTAAGAACTGATTTCTACATTCATTGACTTTATGCTGAATTTTTGTCACAGTTATATGTAAAGCTGTACAGTTCTGTGCTTTTTAGAGTCACATCCAAATTTCTCACCAGAAAAGATTAGGAAGATAAAGGGAAGACTGTGGGAATCAGCTAGATTTAATAAATATTTTATCCCACTGGTTAAAGCTCTGAAACACTCAGTACAAAATGCCACAGACTTGGCAGCAGTGAACTGATGATGTGATTGAAGAGGGCTTTTTGATAAGATCATCATCTGCTGCAAGACTCAGGGGTCTGTTCCATCTCTCTGAGGACACTCTACAGCCCTGATGAATGTCCCATTGTGAACAGATGCAGCTCAGATAACACAAAGCGACTCTGTCCCTTGCCCATTTGTTTTGCACTGTATGTTAAAGAAGAAGCAAAGCATGTCATGCTCTCTTTCTCTCTCTTTCTACACTTGCCTCCAGAAATAATTTTGACTAATGCTAAATCCATTGTCAAGTTAGTTTTTAAGGAGCAGGTTAGTTTGGTTGCACCTAAAGCAGGAGGGACTTGATATGGAATTTCCAGCTGAGAAGGAAATGTCACCCTGTTTTGATAAGGGACCGATGAACTTTTTTTCCTGATGCGATTATCAAACCATCATGAACAAAATGCATCATTTATAACCTGAAGCACCACCATTATCTACTGGCTAGACACTTGTTTTTAAACACAGAAAGACCTTTTTACTCTGAGACTAAAGCTGACTGTGATTCTCAATCTTCCTTTTCATTTCTGAAAGAAAGTTGACACTCTTGTGGGCAAAGTTTCCAGGCAACCACACAACGTGCGTTTATATATATAAAAAAAGGCATTTATTTAAACTGTATGTCAACTTTGGGACTGAAATATGTGGCAAAAAATGCTTAATCCATTACCTCTCAAGATTTTTCTGAACTACAGAATGTCACAGTAAATAAATATAGGCGATAATTATAATCTGATATAATTTACCCTGAATTACAACTGTGTGTGCGTGTGGATTTTCCAAAGTTGTAGCTATCATAATGGAGCTGCACTCCACAAGCATAGTGGCCATTTTATTTCCCTCGCTGTTGCAGCAGGGTTTGTCCGAACTTTATTATCTTAGAACGATGGGATTCTGGCACATAGTCAAAGAAGAATAAAACAGGCAAACAGAAGTGTAGTTTTAATAAAGGGGTTACAATTATTTCTATAGAGAATGATTATTAAATATAAACAGAATAATGTCCTTTCACTTCAAATCGGTCAAAATACGCATGCAATATAGGTCACATTTTCATACTTGTCAGGAGTAGTTAATACCATAGGGTGTAAAACTGGCATTGTGGATCAGCCATCTGTTACAGAAACCTCTCAAGTTGCATTTCTATGAATTTCTATGGAAATTATCATTAGGCTATTTTGAGACAAGCAACTGATTTGCAAAGTCAGGTTTACACCTGGTCACCATGTTGAACACCTCCCACGTTGTCGTCAAAACCTGGCATCAAATAATTGCAAGCACAAACCTCAAGATAATTCCAGATGAGGGGAGTCATTCAGCTTGTTTCAGTACATCTGTATCAATTATATCATAAACATTTTCAAGCAGTGCTCTATTTAGACATTTAACTCACACAATTAACCACATTTCTTTGTTCTCTGATACCAGTCTTAGAACTACTTATTATTTATTAAAACCTTTGCCCAATAGTTCTGCTGTCTCAATTTATTTTAAAGAACATTTTTAGTTTAATGTTTTTCTGATTGTATCTATATTTGTATCAGGGGGTGCAGTTGGCTGTAGTGGCAGAACTCCTTTTAATATTGAAGAAGGGATAGAATAATAAAGTCAGTGTACAAACTTTGTCCGCTTCTCCAATAATAACAGGAAGCTTCCAGATAATTAGTCTTTGAGGAGAAATTGGCCTTAGGGCAGGCCTATCAGCCAAGTCTGTAGAGGGTCTTGTAGGTTGCAGGCTATGTTGTAGTGGTTCTGTTCGCCGAGCTGGAAGTTTTTGTTGCAAACGTTTCGTCCCCTGGCTAGGAGACATCATCAGTGCTCTGGAGCCTCCTACGAAGCGCTTCTTTGATGTTTCTTCCGGTATTTATAGTGGTCTGTCCTTGCCGCTTCGGTGAACAGAACCACTACAACAAGCACCCGAGCTCCAAATCTTCGCACAAACTTTGCAGGCTATGATGTTAACAGTAGACCAACATTTGACCAGGTAAAACAAAAACTGCAGATGCTGGAAATCAGATTCTGGGTTAGTCATGCTGGAAGAGCACAGCAGTTCAGGCAGCATCCAAAGTGCAACGAAATTGACATTTCAGGCAAAAGCCCTTCTGACCAGAATTAAGTATGGGCTCAGAAAAGACAAACGCTTGTTCAAAAGCCAGGAGTTTTGGTCGCGTCACAGGCTTATTGACAATTAATACATTTAATTATCTGGGTGATTTCAATGGCCTTTCTCAAAAATCATTGTTTGTTGCGTAAGACAACTGTTGGAATATTAGTACCACTAGTGCATAATGAGTTTTGATTGCTCTTTGTTGCTTGTCAGATCACTCAAGGGAACTTCATCATTTACTGCTCTTTGGATTGGTTTGGCTGTAATGGTCACACAATGGAATGTGATAGATGTGGTGGGATTGGGGAGGGAATCATGCCTTCTGAGTTCTGTCCTGATAATTGATGATTGGAACATCACAGAAATGCGGTCAACCTGAATCAATTGTTTGATGGCAACAAAGCCCATTTTAAACAAAAATAAACTATAGTTTGAAAACACTTAATTATTTATTTCAGATTTGGTACACCTGAATGGTGCTATATTTCAACATGAACTGATATTAACTGTTGTCCAGCAGTCCTGCTGTCCAATGACCCCCAGACTGATCTCTAATTACGTATACAATAATAACTAATTCAAATGGCTTATTTAAATAAGAGGTGGTAGCAAGTTACAGATTACTTAGGCAAACAGATTTACTGAGACAACATGTGCTTTTATGTGCATGTTATAATCCAGAGCTGGAAATAGTATTATAAAGGTTCTGTCTTTCTACCATGTGGCTGATTAGGAATCCTTTCTGCTCCTAACAACTTCAACTGGCGCATGATACAAAGATGTTAATGGCACTTTCCCTGGCCATCAAGTCTTCCGTGGAACTCAAACTCAAAATGACCAGATCAGAGATAGGAATGCTACATACTGAGCCAAAATACCTCAACAAGAGATAATTTTTTAAGCCAATATTAGAAAACAGTGGAAAAATAGCCTTGAGATAGGTGCATACAACATGAAACAGTGAGATTTACAAAAAAGAACTTCCTTTCACTCTGCCCATTCGCCAAAATGCCAAGACCAATTATCTGATTTTAAAAATCTTCCTATACTAATAATGCAATGCTAAAGAGTTTATTAACTTAATTTGAATACACGATTTTTGACCTAAGCTATGTTTCTTTAAAGTCCTTAGGATACAGAATTTCCCCAATGGATCAAGCATCCTTGAGTCATTACCAGGTGCACATAAGGGTTGTCGTGGGTAAGGTTCTTTGATGTCCATTTGTATATACCCATAGTTGCCATGTTTGGGTCAAAACAGCTGGTAGTACACACTAGTGACCATGCCTTCATACCTTGCTCAGCTCAAGAGATAAGAGAAGCTATCATCACCGTTGTCTGGTGTCAACAGCAAATATCACAAAATATGGCAAATCCTGGGACAGTCTTCTAATGAAGCAGATTTGGGTCCAGTCACCTCAGAAAAAAAAGGGACCTTTTACATAAGTTAACAAGTTGCAGTTGCAAAAATACTGTTGCTTATAGTTGAAGCAACTGATGCAACATTGCATTCAGCCCTTGGTATGAGGAAGACACATGAAGACCATAACATTTTCTCGATGGCTACAATATTTGTGGGTGGCACGGTGGCACAGTGGTTAGCACTGTTACCTCACAGCGCCAGAGACAAGGGTTCAATTCCTGCCTCAGGCGACTGACTGTGTGGAGTTTGCATATTCTTGCCGTGCCTGAGTGAGTTTTCTCCGGGTGCTCCGGTTTCGTCCCACAGTCCAAAAATGTGCAGGTTATGAGAATTGGCCATGCTAAATTGTCCGTAGTGTTAGGTGAAATGTTAGGCTGAGAGGGCCTGTTTCCACACTGTAAGTAGTCTAAGGTTGCTTGTTTTCCTGATTTTGGACATCCTTTTTGCACGAGCAATGATATCACAATCAGACTTTCTTTTAGAAAAGATTACTTACAGTGTGGAAACAGGCACTTCGGCCCAACAAGTCCACACCGACCCGCCGAAGCGTAACCCACCCATACCCCTACATTTACCCCTTACTTAACACTACGGGCAATTTAGCATGGCCAATTCACCTGACCCGCACATCTTTGGACTGTGGGAGGAAACTGGAGCACCCGGAGGAAACCCAGGCAGACACGGGGAGAACGTGCAAACTCCACACAGTCAGTCGCATGAGGTGGAAATTGAACCCGGGTCTCTGGCGCTGTGAGGCAGCAGTGCTAACCACTGTGCCACCGTGCCGCCCACTTTCAGTAATAGTTTTATATGCCCCAGAAAACCATACTGATTATTGCAAAATCTATTACACAACTAATGCCACTAACAAGTTTTAAAAATCAATAAAACTTTATCAAGGTATTATTCAGATCAAAAAGGTTTGAGCTGAATCTTATTTTCTTCTCTTTGTCAATGACAAACCTTTGCCAACGTCTAAATGTCATAGAAAGGTTATTGTTCTGAGCATCTCGCAATTTCAGGTCATGCACTCCATAATGCCTCAATTGTCTGCATTCATTTTCTCTCTTAGAAACTAAGTATAATTCATATAAGTGCCGGCAAATGCTCCAGACCACATCAAGTACACTACAAAGCATGAGGGCTACAATACAAAAGCATTCGGAAAGGCAATGGTTTAGTAGTATTATCACTAGACTACTAATCTAGAAACTCAGTTAATACTCAGGGGACCCTGGGCCAAATCTTATCATGGCAGGTGGTAGAATTTGAATTCATTAAAGAATCTGGAATTAAGAATCTAATGATGGCCAAAAAAAAATTGTTGATTGTTGGAAAACCTCATCTGGTTCATTAATGTCCTTTAGGGAAGAAAGTCTTATCAGGTTTGTCTTACATCTGACTCCAGATCCACAACAATATGGTTGACTCTTAACTGCCCTCTTGGCAATTAGGGATGGGCAATAAATGCTGGTTTAGCCAGAGACACCTACGTCCTATGACTGCATAGAATTTAACTCAGCTATCGCTTAAGTGCACAGTTAACATAATAAATGGAAGAAAGAGTAAGACATAGGCCTTATCTAGATCATTCTGCTATTCACTATAATCTTGGTTGATCAGCTACCTCAACTCTGTTTTCCTGCCTGTTTTCCATACCCTTTGTATCTATGACACAGCAAAAATTTGTTTTAGCCTTAAATATAAAATTCAGTAATGGGGCATCAAAATGAGGAAATCGCTCCCCCCTGTCAAATGACTGGCCCCCTTAATCTTCTGTGACCATATCCACATGTTCAATGTGGAAGCAACATGTTAGGCACCTTTAGGTTCGTATAAGTTGCAATTAGATCGCATCATATTTCTCTGAACTCCAGAGAGTACAGATCCAATTTAGTCAGCCTCCTATCATGGAAAATTGTCTTTGTCAAGGGCCAACTTAACAAATTGTATCTATACTGCCTCCAATGGAAATATATCCTTCCATGATATGAATAGAATGATATGAATGGTCTTACCATAGCCCTATAACAGTTGATGCAAGGTTTAATTGTACAAGTTTCCTTGTATTTCAGTCTCCTTGCAATAAAGCCTAAGATGCCGTTTTCTTCCTTAATTACTTGCAGTACCTGTACGCTAATGTTGTATTCGACTTTACTCAGGTTTCCCAAATTATCAACATTCAGAGGCTTCACGCCTTTTTAAAATAATCCGCTTTTTTCTTCTTGAGACTACCAAAGAAAATGACCTCATAATTTCCCATGTCCGTCTGACATCTTTTGACCACTCATTTAACTTGTCTATTTTGATTTGTGTTTTCCTCTTAGCTTATATACCATCCTAACTTTGCAGCACCATTAAACTTGACTGAAGTACAACACATTTGTGAATTCAGTATAATTGGTGCTTCAGTTTTTTATATGAGCTTTATTGTGGAGTGTGTACTTTTCTACTTGCTAAATTAGTTGTTTGTATATTAATGCATGAGATGAAGTGTTTTGAAATTTAACTAACCGCACTCAAAATATCATTGGCAATTTGCTGGTGTACTGGGCTGGCATGTAGCAAAATATCCCTTTTCCAATGAACTGACCAAAAATAACTACTTTTATCAGGCTTACTTCAAATCTATGCATCTATATGCAGCAAATGTGCAATATGAGAGAACTATTTTATGTCCTTTACGTAAATGGAATTTATGTTGAACTTGTAACCATATATGAATGCCATCTCTCAGACAAATATTTAGACAGCTCAGTAGGTTGTTAAGTCTTCAGGAAGTACTTACAATGAGATTTAAAGTCCTGTTGAAAGCAGGTATTGCACAGGTACATGCATTTAGATTTGGAATTTGGATTGCATCATGAATAAATGTTACTCTAATGATACAATGTGTAAAAGTAGAAATATAACCCAAAATTTAGATTATGTTCACTCTGATAGGTACTTTAATTTGAACATGTATCCTTGTGGTATGTTTAACTTAGGAGAGCTTTTGTTATTTATATATCATTGTCAAGTGAAGACAAATAGTTTGGAAATACACATGTTACTGATTAATCTGAGCACTCATCACAATTATTGCTATTGATGGTTCCTGTGCAGTACAATGTATTAATTAGAGGGCTTCAGTACTAATGTAATAATTAGGATGTAAAATAAAAATTCCCATACAGTCACAAAGCAAATTATAAGCAAATAGGTCACAATCATTCAAAGTAGAGGATTTCAAATCTTCTGAGGAGGTTAGGGCTGAACACGGTGAAGCAAGCTTTACTTAGCACCTTATACATAATCCTTATACAAAATGGCATGTCTGAAATATAAAATATTGCATTGAACAAATTAATATCTGTCAACTTAATGGCCACAAAACATTAGCAAAAGCAAAGTAAAAATAAATCAAAGGACCAAAATTCGCTAGATGGACAGTTCAATGCATATTTTATTTTGCGAATCCTTCAGACTTACATCAATGAAAGCAATTAGCTCCTGATTCACTGTGAGATCGAAGGTCTGACTATTCCAACCTTGAATGTACTCAACAATTGAGAACCACAACATTGAGATTAAGTTTTTAAAAGATATACAATCTTCCAAATGAAGCAATTTCTCTTGACTTCAGTCCTAAATAATCAACCTACTGTCCTGAGGCTATGTCCCACCAACACCATAAACTATTCAAGACTTTGTTTCCTCAGTCAGGGAAAACAATCTCTCAGTGTCTGCCTGATCAAGCCCTTTCAGAGTTTAGTATATCGCAAGGAGATAATTTCTTATTCTTCTAAAAGTCAGGTGGAATATAGCTATTTACTCAGTCTTTCATCACAGGAAAACCCTTTTATCTTAGGAACCAATTTAACAAATTGTTATTATAGTGCCTCCTAGGTTAATAAATTCTTCCATAGAAATTGAGACAGTATTCGAGATGTGTTCTCTCCAAAGCCCTCTAAGATTGGCCTCCACAAAGCCTTCTTTCTTTTTGTACTCCAATCACCTTGCAATAAAAGCCAACATATTATTTCCCTGCCAAATTCAAATTAATCTTGTATTCTTTCTACAAACATCCAAGGGTAGCATGTGGCTCAGTGGTTAGCACTGCTGCCTCACAGTGCTAGGAATCTGCGTTTAATCCCAGCCTTGGGTGACTGTCTGTGTGGAGTTGGCATGTTCTCCCCAGGTCTGCATGGATTTCCCCTTGGTGCTCCAGTTTCCTCCCACAATCCAAAGACGTGCAGGTTGCATGAATTTGCCATGCCAAATTGTCCATAGTGTTCAGGGATGTGTAAGGTTAGGTGCATTAGTCAGGGGTAAACATAAGGGAATGGGTCAAGGTAGGCTGCTCTTCAGACTGTCTTGTGGGCTTGTTGGGCCAAATGGCCTGTTTCCACACTGTTAGGGATTCTATGATTCTTTCTAAAACAAACATTTACATCTTTCCTGTTTTATAAAATGTGCTCTTTCTAATGCTGTTAAAAAAAACTTATCCATTTCCACTCCACACTCCATTGTTATCTTGTCTCCTACTTATTTAACGTGTCCATATCACTGCAGCTGCTTTGTGTCCGCCCTACAGCATACATTCCCATCAAATTTTGTGACATCAACAAATTTGGAAGCATTCCTGACATAGATTGTAAATAACTTAGTCAGGAATGATCTTTGTAGCGCTGTAATAATTATGGACTGTCTATTTGAAAAAACCTATTTACCGTTCCTTTATTCCTGTTATTAACCAAACCTTCATTCCATATTAATACATTATTCTAATTTTATGAGACCTAATTTTGTATCTTAAAGTTCAAGATAATGTAAATTAACTACAGTACATTCCTGGCTCCCTGATAGTTAAAGTCTCAAAATCTCTAATAAACTTGACAATTGTGTTCTCTTTTGGAAAACCATGTTGACTCTGTTAGATCATGCTGGGATTTTATGAATCCATCATTAAAAATTCCTTTAAAATATTTCCACAGGTTTGTAAGCCCACGATGTGACTGTCAAGTCCTGGGGACTTTTCAGCTTTTGTTTCCTTAAATATGTCTGATATTCTTTTCTCCGCTGATACTAACTGCTTTTTTATATATAAGCCAATCTATTATGTGTAATTTGTGTTTGCTACCATGAGGATGGGAAAATATTTGGTTAATTTCCCTGCACAATCCCATGATAATTTCTCTGCCTCTATGGGACCAATATTTATTTTAGCTGCTTTACATGTCTGTAAGTGGGCAATATATAGTGGGTCTAAGTAAGGTTTAGGAATTGGCGCAGGCTTGGTGGACTGAAGCTCTATTGTATTATATGATAGTATTTTTATATTCCTGACTAACTTATTCTTATCTTTTTAAAACAATATTTTGATAGTCCTTTGTTGACTTCTGAACTCTCCCAAAACAGGCACACTATTTTGCAAAAGTGTAAACCTCTCATTTTAACCTAATATTAGACTTTAAGATTAGACTTACAGTGTGGAAACAGGCCCTTCAGCCCAACAAGTCCACACCGACCCGCCGAAGCGCAACCCACCCATTCCCCTACATTTACCCTTACCTAACACTACGGGCAATTTAGCATGGCCAATTCACCTGACCCGCACATCTTTGGACTGTGGGAGGAAACCCACGCAGACACGGGGAGAATGTGCAAACTCCACACAGTCAGTCGCCTGAGTCGGGAATTGAACCCGGATCTCAGGCGCTGTGAGGCAGCAGTGCTAACCACTGTGCCACCGTGCCGCCCAAAAAACAATGCTAAAAGGAGATAAGAAGTTGAAGCTTTTGTTTTGCATTCATCAGGGCTACACCAGGGTTACAAAAACAGACTTGAAATAAAGGTTCACCAATTTGTACAGCATGAGAGGATTATTTGGATCAATATTGGCATGGACAGGCAGCAAGAACTGCCAACATAAATTCTCAGAGTAGGTAGATCCTGATTGGTCCATGAATTGCAGTTAGGGGTGCAACAGAGGTTAACAATCTCCGTGATTCCTTTTTTCTGTACTGAAAAGAGTGAAAAGAACAAATTTCCTTTTCTAACATTAAACAGGGTCTGTGTTTTAACATATGCAGTTTCTAACCTCCACAAATGGATCATAACGTGAATCTTAAATTGGTTTCTGGTGTAACTATTAACACAGTCTGTATTATTTAATAAATGGCTTCCAGTCACAGAATCAGATCTAATATTGAACATAGATTCTGCAGTAGCAATTTACATGCAAAACATTTCTCTTTATGCAGAAAGCATACCACAGGTGCTATGACTGCATATCTGGTCTGGCCTACATGTGACTCCAGACGCACAGCAATTTTTCCACTGGCAAAACAGACTCAGCAAAGATGGTGGCACCGGAGTATACAATCCCAAGTTGCCTTGGGATTCCTCAACATTGACACCTGGTGGCTTCAGGTTAAACACGGGCAAGGAAACTTCCTGCTGAATACCATGTACTGTTCTCTCTCTACTAATCATTACTCCTCCAAGTTGAATAACAATTGGAAGAAGGACTGAGGGTTGAAATGTACTCCTGATGGGGCATATCAATATCCACCATCAAGAGTGACTCAGCAGCAGCAAGCTGGTTGGATCCTAAAGGACATAGCTGCCAGACTGAGTCTGCAGCAAGTGGCGAGGGCACCAACAAGAAGGAAAAACATACATGACCTCATTCTTACAAATCTGCTGGCTGCAGATGCATCTGTCCCTGACAGTATCACAATAGCAGCAGTCAAGAAGCACCTGGATGAACACATGAATATGAAGGGAATAGAGGGAAATGGATCCTGTAAGTGAAGACAGTTTTAGTATGGAAGGGAAAAGTGTGTCAGCACTGGTTTGGAGGGCTGAAAGGACTGTTCCTGTGCTATATTGTTTTTAGTTCTTTATGGTATCAGTAAGAGTGATAACTGCACAGTCCTTGTGGACTTAAAGTCCCGCCTTCACATTGAAAATAACATGTACTATATTCTGTGGCACTATTGCCACACTAACTGGACAGATTTCAAACAGATTTAGCAACTCAACACAGGGCATCGATGAGGTGCTGTGAACCATCAACAGCAGCAGAATTGTACTCCATCACAATCTGCAACCTCGTTACCCAGCATATCCCCCACCTAACTCCTATAATGAAGCCAGAAGATCAATCCTGGTTCAATGATGAATGCAGGAGGGGATGCGAGGAGCGGCACCAACCAAGCCTAAAAACTAAGCCTGGTGAGGTGATCAAACAGGACGACTTGCAACCAAAATGGCATTCACCCCATCAGGTCTACAACCTCCAAAGAGCACCTCACCGAGACTCCTGATATAATTCTGCATGGGGTTTGTTTTACCATAGCTAAGCAAATTAACCCGCACTTCCCTGGACAATACAGGGCCTTTTTATTGTGGCCAATCCACTGAACTAGCACATTTTTGGATTGTGGGAAGAAACCACAGCATCCAGAGGAATATGACACAGGGAGAATGCACTATCTCCACACAGACAGCCACAGCTGGAATCTAATCCATGTCCCTGGTACTGTGACGCAGCAGTGCTAACCATTATGCTGCCATGCTGCCCTACTTCTGAAGACTAGTGCTCCAGAACTTGCTGGTCCCATAGCCAAGCTTTTCCAGTATAGTTACAACACTGGCATCTATCCAACAATGTGGAAAATTGCTCAGGTATGTCCATACATAAAAAGCAGGATAAAACCAACCCAGTCAATCAGTCTACTCTCCATTACCAGTAAAATGATGGAAGGTGTCATCAACAGTACTATTAAGCAGCACTTGCTCAGCAATGGCCTGTTCAATGATGTTCAGTTTGGCCAGGACCACTCACCTCCTGGCCTCATTAAAGCCTTGGTTCAAAACTTAGTTTTTGTCTTAGGACAAAAGACCCAAGAGTGACAGGTCTTGATATCAAGCTTGCATTCGATTGAATATGGGCATCAAGGAGCTCCAGCAAAACTGGCATCAAAGGGTACCAGAAGATCAACTCTCCACTGTTTGGAGTCATAACCGGCACACAGGAAGATAGTCATGATTGTTAGAGATCAGTTCTCTTAGCTCCAGGGCATCTATGCAGGCGTTCCTCAGGTTAATGCCCTCGGCCAAAGCATCTTCAGCTGCTTCATCAATGACCTTCCTTCTATCATAAGTTCAGAAGCGGGGATTTTCACCAATGACTGCACAATGTCCAGCACCATTCACAACTCCTCAGATACTGAAGCGCATCATGTTCAAATGCAACAATCAGGCTTGAGCTGACAAGTGGCAAGTAACATTCACACCATAGAAATTTCAGGCTATGACTGACAATAACATCTAATCACTGCCCCTTGACATTCAGTGCCATCACTGAATTGTCACTATCAAAATCCTTGGGGTTGCCGTTGACCAGAAAATCAACTGGACCCAGCACATAAACATAATGGCTGCAAGGGTAGATCAGAGGTGAGCATTACTGTGGTGGGTAACTCACCTCCTCCTGAAACATTGACAGGGCCTGCAGTCTTTGCAGTACCAAATATCTCCAGTTGTTTCTTGATGTCACATGAAATGAATCAAATTGACTGAAGACTGGCATCTGTAATGCTGGGGGAGGAGGATATGTTGGAGGAGGCTATGTTGGATCATCCACTCAGCACTTCTGGCTGAAGATTTCTGTAAATTTGTGGAGAGATTTGAACCTGGGTCCCCAGAAAATTAATAGTCGAGTGATAATACCACAGGCCATTGCTTCACCACGTGCATGATGATGATCTGTATGAGGCAATCCCAATTCAAGTATTTTAAGGCGGACTTCAAAAATGCGATTTGAATGGAGTAGCAAGAAATCAGCAGAATAGAGTCCAGGCATTTAAAGGTGCCTTGTTTTAGTTATCACTCATTAAATGTTTACTGGAACATATTGGGAGATACTCTTACTTCCTGATAGGGGGAAGAAGCCTACAGATGACATATGGCTGTATGTTATCCTTGAGGTCCGCAGCAGCAGTATTATGGAGCCATGATCATTGATTCATTATCTTAAAGAGGCTTACTGGCCTTTCAGGGCAGGAAAACTGTGTACATTCACCCACATCCTGATGTTAATATCAATGCAAGCCTTTACTCGGCTATCTGAAGCCTACTCCAGGACACAATCTCATTTCAGTTTGCAAAGAAGAACAAAGAACAAAGAAAATTATAGCACATGACCAGGCCCTTCAGCCCTCTAAGCCTGTGCTGATCCAAATCCTCTATCTAAACTTGTTGCCTACTTTCTAAGGGTCTGTATCCCTTTAGTCCCTGCTTATTTATGCATTTGTCCAGATACATCTTAAATGATGCTATCGTTCCTGCCCTCTGCTGGCAATGCGCTCCAGGCACCCAACACCCTCTGCATGAAGAACTTTTCATGCATATCTCCCTAAAACTTTTCGCTCTCACTTTGAACTTGTGATTCCTAGTAACTAAGCCCCCCACTCTCGCTATCTACCCTGTCTACACCTCTCATGATTTTGTAGACCTCATTCAGGTGCCCCTTAATTTCACCTAATGAAAATAATCCTAATCTACTCAACCTGTCCTCATAGCTAGCACCCTCCATATCAGGCGACATCCTGGTGAACCTCCTCTGCACCCTCTCCACAGCATCCACATCCTATTGGTAATGTTGTGACCAGAACTGTATGCAGTATTCCAAATGTGGCCGATCCAAAGCCTTATACAACTGTAACAAGACTTGCCAACTCTTGTACTCAATATCCTGTCCAATGAAGGAAAGCATGCTGTGTGCCTTCTTGACCACTTGACTGACCAGCATCGCCACCTTCAGGGAGTAGTAGACCTGAACACTCAGATATCTCTGAACGTCAGTTTTCCCCAGAACTTTTCCATTTACTGTATAGTTCGCTCTTAAATTGGATCTTCCAAAATGTATCACCTCGCATTTGCCCGGTTTGAACTCCATCTGCCACTTCTTTGCCCAACTCCCCAATCTATCAATATTCTGCTGTATTTTCTGACTGTCCCCTTCACTGTCTGCTACTCCACCAATCTTAGTGTCATAAGTGTACTGCTGCCCATCCACGTATGTCTTGATTCTCACTCATATTTCTCTTCTATTCCATTGCACACAAAAGAGCACAGTGAATGACAGTGAGGCCAACATAACTCTCCAGTCATGTTGTAACTCACAGTGCCTCAACATCAGTAGAGTCACAGTGCCTCAAGATCAGTAGAATCTCAAAGTGTACACCTAGTAACTAGAGATGAGAGTCCAGTATGGTGATGATTCTTCAGAGAATGCTACTGCTTCTGAGGTGATGGCATTGCAAGACTCATGCAGACAACAAACTAGCTGCCCTCTATTAAAGCAGACAGTTTTTACAAAGGACCAAAAATAGAAATTGCTGGAAACGTTCAGCGGGTCTGGCAGCATCTGTGAAGAGAAATCAGAATTAACATTTTAGGTCCAGTGACCCATCCTCAATTGTTAACTCTGATTTCTCTTCACAGATGCTGTCAGACCTGCTGAGCTTTTGCAGCAATTTCTGCTTTTGTCTCCGATATTCAGCATCCACAGTTCTTTCAGTTTGCATTTAGCTTTTACAAATAATTTAGATTTACAAGATTGATTGTAATAAGTGCTAATTTGGGAATGCAGTGCAGGTGGAAGTTCAGTGCAGAGATTGAAGAAAGTGCTGCCTTTCATACTTCTTTCAGCCTCCAGTAGGACATGAATTTGGGGAAAAAAATAATTAATTAAGCTGTGAACTGACAATTTGGTGAGTCATAAGGTTTTATTCCTTGAAAGGTGGCAGTAGTTTGAACTGGTAGGAGGGAAATAGAAACATTGCAATTTAAAAGTATTATACGAATGGCTCAATTAGTCAACATACTCTACATAACAATGAATAACAGGGATATTTCTAAGCCTGGCATCTGACTAGTTAAGTAAAATGTAGTAAAGATGATGTATTACAACTTACCTCCAATGGGTTGTTTGTTTCCTTGATATGCTACTGTACAAAATTGAATTGCATTTGGGACTATGCATGTATGCAAAGACATTTTTTATGAATAAAGTATATTTTTGAAATTAAAAAATGATGTAATAACATGTTGAGTCAGTGAATACCATTGTGAACTACGGCAACAGCAACTATAGTATGTATCTGCACTCTGAGGAAGCTCAGCTCAGAGTTAATCGGCGAGACCCTGAGCTGCAAACACACAGTGTGTCATGGAGGGAATGTTCAATTGGCACTTTGTTTCAGGAGACAGTCACAATCCTTATTTTAGATACTTCTGATTGCATCTGTCCTCATGGACAAATATGTGGAAGTGTGAGTAAAGCAGATATGGGGAGCCAGAAGTTTGCAATGAAGGAACCTCCTCCCCTGCAACTGTAAGAGATGTAAGATTTTTCCAGCTTGTTAGAGTGAGATCAGAGAGTGCAGGATGGATGGCCATGATATCATATTGCACAGAACCATTAAACCACGGGGAGCAAAAAGGAATGCAAATGTGGTGACAATACAATTTGTGGGAGGAGGTCAGTCAAAAATACATTTCGTTGCAGCCAAGAACTTGAATCCAAAAGTCTGTAGAAGTGTTCATGGACTGGACAGCAACTTGGAATGGGAGGGAAAGGATTCAGTTGATGTATTGCATATGTGTAACAATGACATAGGCAGGACTGTGGAAGAGGTTCTGCTGAAGGAATCTGAACAATTAGGACCTAAGTTATAAAATCAGATTCCCAAAAGAACCTTCCTGACCAATGTGCAAAGTTTCATGGGGTAAATTGCATCAGAAAGTTGGAAGTGTGGCTCAAACATTGATGTAGAGGAAATGGGTTTTAATTCATGGGGCATTGGTACCAATACTAGGGAAAGAGGGAGTTGCACCATTTGACAGTTTTCACTGAAGCACATAAGGTCGAATGATTTAAATAGGGCTGCAGGGAAGGTTTTAAAGAAATAGTGGGAGTAGAATCCATGTGAGGGGGATTTGGAAAGTTTAATTCAAAGACCGAGGCAATAGTGCAGGATAATGATATATGTAACAGTAGCCAGAAAATAAAAGTAAGGGACAGAGTGTGAAAACAAACAGTGCACCAGCAAATATGGTCAGGGTACAGAACTAGCAGAGGTTGAGGAGATTTCAGGTAAAGAGAGATTAAGAATCTAATAAAATTGGCAAATGTGGTATGGAAGATGAGTATGTAGAATGTTTTAATGACAGTTTCCTGGAGCAGTACGTTATAGAACTAACTAGGGAGAAAGCTATTTTAGATTTTGTATTGTGCAATGAAGCAGGGTTAATTAGCAATGCCATGGTAAAAGACCCACTGGGAAATAGTGAACATAGCCATTAAGTTTGAAAATTACATACTCGAATCACAAACAAGAATCTTGAACTTAAACACAGCCAATTACATAGTGCAAGGGGACAGCTGGCTAAATAGATGAAGCAAATAAACTAAAAGTGGTAAATAAACAATGGTAAACATTTAAATAAACAATTCAAAATTTTAACAAAAAAATGCACTCTATTGAAAAATCAAAAATCTCAGTAAGAAAACTGTCCATAGATTACTCAGGAAGCTCAGGGTTGAAAGAAAAGGCTTAAAGTTTTGCAAAGAATATTTTTATTAATTGGGTCACTGGCAGTTGTCCTTACACTGAGTGGCTTTTCAGGCTATTTAAGAGGGCAATTAAAAGTCAACCACATTACCTTGGGTCTGCAATCACATGGAAACCAGACCAGAGAAGGATAGCAAATTTCCTACCAAAATAACTTTACTGAAGTGGATGGGTTTTACCACAATCACCGCTAACTTCATGGTCACCATGAGTTTTATCAAGAATATAAAAAAGAAAAGAATAACTCAAGTAAATGTTAGTTCCTCAGAAGAAGGGAAGTGATAAATTATAATGGGGAATGAAAAATGATTGATTTATTGGTTTATTGTTGTCACATGTTGCCACAAGATACAGTAAAAAAAGTTTTTTGCCAGCTATACAGGTAGATTGTATCAGGCAAAAGTGCATCAGAGTAGTAGAACAGAGTGCAGAATAAGTGTTACAGACTCAGAGAAGGTGCAGAGAGAGAGATCAGAATTAACAGTTGAGAGGTCCATTCAAAGTCTGATAGCAGTGGGGTAGAAGCTGTTCTTGAATCTATTCATACATGTACTAAAACTTTTATATTTTCTGCCTGACAGAAGAGGGTGGAAAAGAGTATAACCAGGATTGGCAGGGTCTTTGATTATGTTGGCTGCTTTCCTGAGGCATGGGATGTGTAGATGAAGTCTATATCTATAGATGGAAGGTTAGTTTCATGCTGGACTGGGCATGTTCGTGACTATGTAGTTTCTTGCAGTTTTGGGAGGAATGGTTGCCAACAGTTGCAATTTCAAGGGATTCCTGAGGAAGTAGTGATGCAGTTGTGCTTTCTTAACTGTTGTGTCATCATAGATCGACCAGAACAGATTGTTGATGATCATCACTCCCATGATCTTGATGCTTTTGACCATTTCCACCTTAGCACCATTGATAGAGATAGGAGTGTGACCTCCGTTCCAATTCCAGAAGTCAATGACCAGCTCCTTTGTTTTTGCTGACATTAATGGAGAATGGTGTCTTTACAACATCTCTTTCTCAAGCACTCAATCTCTTTCTGGTATTCTATCTCGCTATTGTTTGAGATCAAATCTACAACAGTGGCGTCATTAGGAAACTTGTAAATGGAGTTGGTGCAGAATTTGGCAACACAGTTGGCAGTGTATAATGTGTATAGTGAGGGCTGAGCATGCAGCTTTGCAGCACACCAGTGTTCAGGATTATGGTGGAGAAGGTGTTGTCACCTATGCTTACTGATTGCAATCAATGGTGGAGGCATATTCTGTGTCTATCTTTAAAGCAGAAGATGTCGATTGGAATTTTATAAGAGCCATGCTATTCCTGGCAGCAGAACTGAAAGTAAACAACATTTCTCCATTCTTGCTTTTACCTGCTTTCCATGTGATTACAACTAGAATTGTGCATGTATGTGACATTTTGCTGAGGGAAAGCTCTTCGGTGGTGAAACTCACCATCAGCTACAATGTGGACTGCATCATGAAAAAAACGTCTCAGCCTATCTTCATTGCCATGAACATGGGAGTTACTTAGAGGACATTGTGTACTCCTGCTTCCACTTCTTAGAGTTAATCTTGCAAGCTTAGCTGGCCTTCCCATTAAATGCATCATAAAATATATTATCTGAGATAACTCACAACAATAACTACCGAAATTACTTTTAACCAAACATTTCTGTACATCGGTAACCTTATCTTGAACAATAGATAAAGGTAAAGTCACCAGAATCCCAGATGATGAGTTTAACCAGAGTCAAAGGGTGTGGTTGAGAAAGTTGGTCTTTCATGGTGACCTTCACCAGTGTGACAATCAAACCCATGATGATAGGGTCACTCTGTACCACAAACATGCCATCCAGCCTACTGAATTATCCAATATCCTTTTCTTTCTAATTTCCATGTTAATGTCCAGAAATGTTGCTATACTCAACTGAATGGAATTCTTTTATACCACCAAATCATCCCTGGCATTTTTACATCTATTAACAATCACCAGGAAATCACCCATGTTCACATGGTTGATTAATTTATATACAAAGCCTATTCAAGGCAATGCAGACCTCCAAACTTGAGGGAGAAGAAAGGAGAGGGGAGGGACTAAATCAAAATGGAGTTGGAAGAGGTCAATCCAACCTTTCTCTTCTGCAAACGCTAGGATGTAATTGAAAACAGCTTTACATTGGTGATACGTATCATTGATGTAAATATATCACGGGTATAAACAAAGCTCTCACTTTCTCCGCACACAACATACACAGCATTCATTTAATCTTTTTATGCATTATCAGGATGTCAAAACTTCATATCCCACCAAATGAAATCACCTTGCATGCTGTTGTGGACTACATAAATCTCTCATACATTACACACCGGAAATATATAGTAACCTAGGACTAATTAGGAAGTAAGCTGATTAATTATTATCAGAAAAAAGTGCTGGAGAAACTCAAACAACTGAAATCTGATAATTCCCCAGAATGTGATGGCTTATATCTTAGAGTTCTAAAATAGATAGCTGCAGACACAATCATGCATTGAACATGATTTTTCAAACCTTACAGATCCTGGAATAGTCTAAAAATGCACAGTGTGATTAGAAACAGAGAAAATAAGAGCAGGATTAGGTCATCTCAAATCAACCAGCTTCACCATTCAATATGAACACAACTTGTCGAGGCCTGATGGCTCATGGTTAACACTACTGTCTCACAGCGCCAGGGACTCAGGTTTGATTCAACCCTTGGTCATATTGCAGCTGTACAGGAGATTGGTTTGGCCACTTTTGAAATATTGTGTGCAGTTTTGGTCTCTATCCTAAAGGAAAGATCATATGAAATTTGAAAGGCTTCAGAAAAGATTTGCAAAGTTGTTGCTAGGATTGGAGGGTTTAAGCTATAGGGAGAGGCTGAATAGGCTGGATCTGTTTTCTCTGGAGTGGCAAAGGCCTTATAGAGGTTTGTAAAATCATGAGGGGCATGGATAGGCTAAATAGACAAGGTCTTTTTGCTGGAGTGGGGAGTCCAGGACTAGAGGCCATAGGTTTAGGATGAGAAGGCAAAGATTTAAAAGGGACCTTATGGGCACCTTTTTCACGCAGAGGGTGGTGCGTGTGTGGAATGAGCTGCCAGAGGAATTGGTGGAGGCTGTGACAATTACAACATTTAAAAGGCATGTGGATAGGTGTACGAATAGGAAGGATTTTGAAGGATACGGGCCAAGTGCTGGCAAATGGAACTAGATTAATTTAGAATGTCCGGTTGGCATGGACAATTTGGACTGAAGGGATTGCTTCCATCCTGTACATCTCTATGACTCCATGACTGTCTTTGTGGAGTTTGCACATTCTCCCCAGGTATGTATGAGTTCAGGTTAGTGGATCGGCCATGCTAAATTTCCAATAGTGTCCAAGAATTTGCAGCTAGATGGATTAGCCATGGGAAGTACAGAGTTACAAGGATGAGGCCGATCTGGGTGGCATGCTCTTTGCAGGATCGATTTGAATTCAATGGGCCAAAAGGCCTACTTCCACATTGCAGGGATTATATGATTCTATGACTGATCATCCAACTCAGCACACTGTTCCAACTTCCACCCCATAATCCTTTAATCTTAAGAACTATAACTAACTAAATATTCTGACCTCAACTGCCTTTTGTCAAAGAGAGTTAATCACACTCACCATTCTGTGGGTGAAGAAATTTCTCCTCATTGCAGTCTTAAATTGTCTACACTGTATCATTAGACTGTGACACCTTGGTTCTGGATCACCAATCATTACAAACATTCTAATCATGTTAGAGTTTTATAGGTTTCTATGAGGGCCCCCTCTTTCTTCTAAACTGGGTAAATATAGTCCTAACCAATCCAGCCTCTCTTCATATGTCAGTTCTATCATCCCAGGAATCAGTCTGGGAAACATTTGTTACATTTCCTCCTTAGCCAGAACATCTTTCCTCAGATTATCTAAGCACAATACTTGGTCTCACCAAGGCCCTATGCAATGGCAGTAAGACATCTCTGCTCTTGTACTCAAACCCTCTTGGTACAAAGGCCAACATACCACTTGCCTTTTTCACCATCTGCTGCACCTACATACTTACTTTCAGTGACTGGGACATCCAGGTCTTGTTTGCATAATCGTGTTTCACAATCTTTTGCCATTGAGATAATAATCTGCCTTCCTGAATTTGCTACTAAAGAACAAGCATGATTTTACACAAAGGAAATTAGCTAAATAAATTTATTCGTTTTTTGAGGATGTATCTCGACGAAGAAGAACTAGTAAATGATGTACATTTGGATTGGCGAAGGCAATTCAACAACGTGTCACGCAAAGTATAAATATACAACTCATGAAGTTGAGGTTGATATATTAACATGGATCAGGGATTGATTAATGGGCAGGAAGGATAATATGGGGTAAATTGGGCATTTTTAAGGTGGCATTTTTAAGGTAACCAGTGGATGGCTGCAAGGATCAGTGCTTCAAGCTACTTACCGTCAATATAAATGACTGAGAAAGTATTTTCCAAGTGGAGGCAGGGACCACAAGTTGCAACCTGAAAGTTGGAGTCACAATCTCTGAGGCAACAATGCTTGACTTATACCCTGTTTGTTAAAAATCTTCTCCCCACCACTGATCACCAAGGGGTCACTACAATATTCAAGCCGCAAAATAGGATCATGAAAGGAAGATATGTGGGACTGAGATAATCACACAGTAATGTATTTATGCTTTCTGATGATAGAAAACTAGATTGGATTGTAAACTGTGAGTAGCACACAAAGTGGCTGCAAGACATATCGATACGTTATGTGATAGGTTATGTGATAGAATCATAGAATCCCTGCAGTGTGGAAGCAGGTCCTTTGGCCCAACAAGTCCATACCGACTTTCCAGAGTGTATCCCACCCAGACTCATTCCCCTGTTACTTTACATTTACCCCTGACTAATGCACCTAATCTACACACCCCTGAACAATATGGACAATTTAGCACAGCTAATTTACCTAACCTGCGCATCTTTGGATTGTGCAAGGAAACTGGATCACCCAGAGGAAACCCATGCAGACACGAGGAAAAGTGTGCAATCTCCAAACAGACAGTCACCCAAAGCTGGAATTGAACCCAGGTCCCTGGCACTGTGGGGCAGCAGTGCTAACCACTGAGCCACCATGCTGCCCCATGATGTCAGGTATGATGTAACATAGGAAGTCTGAGGTCATTTACTTTGATCAAAAGAACTTAAAAGCATATTTTTTTAAAAAGATATCAAATACATAAATGTGGATGATCAAAGGGACTTGGGTATACTTGTACAAAGAATTAAAAAAACATGTAATTAAAAAAAAATTAAACATGCAAATGCAGCAAGCAATTCGGAAGGCAAATTGCTAGTTGGTCTTTATTACAGAGGGATCGGTATAAAAAGAAAACTTTTTGATAAAATTGTACAGAATTCTTAGGTTAGATCATTAAATATATTCAAGGCTAAGATAGACAGTATCATTTTTAATCAATAAGGGAATTAAGGGCTATGAGGAAAACGCACAAATATGGAGTTGAAGATTATCAGATCAGCCATGATTAGATTAGATTACTTACAGTGTGGAAACAGGCCCTTCGGCCCAACAAGTCCACACTGATCTGCCGAAGCGCAACCCACCCAGACCCATTCCCCTACATTTACCGCTTCACCTAACACTACGGGCAATTTAGCATGACCAATTCACCTAACCTGCACATTTTTGGACATATTGATCTTATTGAATAGCAAGCAGATTCAATGGGCTGAATGGTCTGCTTTTTTTCCTATGCCTTATCATCTTTGGTTGGACTATTGGTTTGAATATTGTGTTCAATTTTGGTCTCCAGATTTAAGGAAAAATGTACTTGCATTAGAAGCAGTAAACCAAAGTTTCACTAAAATGATCCCTGGAATGAGATGCATTATCCAGCAGTTTAAGTTGATATTATCACGAATTTAGAAGAGTGAGATGATCACATTGAAAAACCCAATATTCTGAAGGGTGGTTTCCAACACACCATTTCCTCTGGCTCGGGAATCTAAAACAAGACAGCACAGTTCCAGAATAAGGGATTGATCAAATAGGACTGTAGTGTGAACAAACTTCTTTGCAAAGAACAAAAAACAGAAAGGCTTAGGAACAGGCTTTTCAGCCCACCAAGCATGTGCCAACACATGACACCTTTCTCAACTAAAAATCTTTTAGTGATGCCTATTTTTGTATTTGTCAAGGTTCCTCTTAAAAATTGTCACCATATCTACCAGTTCCTTTCGCAGCACATTCCAGACACTTACCACCCACTGCATCAAAAAAAAACTTGCCCCTGACATCTCCATTAAACTAGTTTTCATCTTAAACCTATGTCCCCTAGTAATTGACATTTCAACCCTGGAAAGAATCTTTTTTCTATCTATTCTATCAATGCCTTTCAGTATTTTGTAAACTTCTTTCAAGTTGCCCCTTAGCCTCCAATGTTCATGTGAAGACAAACCAAGTTTGTTCAATCTCTCCTCATAGATAATCCTTTCCAACCAGACAACACCCTGGTAAACCTTTTCTATATCTCCTTCAAAGTCTCCACATATTTTTGGTGAACCAGAACTGTACCCAAAATTCCAAATGCATCCTAAGTAAAGTTCTACCGTACTACAATGTGACTTGCTTATTTTTATATTTTATGTACTGACCAATCAAGGTAAGTCTGCCAAATGCCTCTTAACTACCTTATCCACTTGTATTGACACTTGCAGACAATTGCGGACCTGTACACTTAGCTTCTCTATATGTTAATGCTTCAAATAGTTTGCCATTTATTGTGTACTTCCTCCCTGCATTATATCTTTCAAATGCATCACCTTCACATTCATCCAGATTAAATTCAATTATCATTTCTCCACCCAAGTTTATCTATCTTGCCAATTGAATATTCGGAGTAAAAACTAAAATAAATAGTTTAGAATGAGGTCATTTTTGTTGTGGTTCTGTTCACCGAGCTGGAAATTTGTGTTGCAGACGTTTCGTCCCCTGTCTAGGTGACATCCTCAGTGCTTGGGAGCCTGCTGTGAAGCGCTTCTGTGATCTTTCCTCCGGCATTTGTAATGGTTTGAATCTGGCGCTTCCGGTTGTCAGTTCCAGCTGTCTGTTGCAGTGGTCGGTATATTGGGTCCAGGTCGATGTGCTTATTGATTGAATCTGTGGATGAATGCCATGCCTCTAGGAATTCCCTGGCTGTTCTCTGTTTGGTTTGTCCTGTAATAGTAGTGTTGTCCCAGTCGAATTCATGTTGCTCGTCATCTGCGTATGTGGCTACAAAGGATAGCTGGTCGTGTCGTTTCGTGACTAGTTGGTGTTCATAGATGCGGATCGTTAGCTGTCTTCCTGTTTGTCCTATGTAGTGTTTTGTGCAGTCCTTGCATGGGATTTTGTACACGACATTGGTTTTGCTCATGGTGGGTATCGGCTCCTTCGTTCTGGTGAGTTGTTGTCTGAGTGGCTGTTGGTTTGTGTGCTGTTATGAATCCAAGTGGTCGTATAGTCTGGCTGTCAGTTCGGAAATGCTCTTGATGTATGGTGGTGTGGCTAGTCCTTTAGGTTGCGGCATGTCCTCGTTCCGTAGCCACGTATGCTAGGAGGTAGAACCGGGCAGTGCGGGGTTCCCGGACTATGAGGTTGGAAGCTGTGGGTGGGAAATATCCTGAGGTGATGAGTTCTGTATGGTCTGGGAGATGATGGTTTGGTGATGGGGGGTGGGGTCATGGTCAAGGGGGCAGTAGGAAGAGGTGTCCTCGAGTTGGCGTTTGGCTTCAGCTGTGTAGAGGTCGGACTACCATTGTGCCCCCTTTATCAGCTGGCTTGATGGTGAGGTTAGGATTGGAGCAGAGGGATTAGAGGGCTGCGCGTTGTGAGGGTGAGAGGTTGGAGTGGAGGAGGGGGATAGACACATTGAGGCGGTTAATGTCCCGGCAGCAGTTGGAAATGAAGAGGTCAAGGGCAGGTAATAGGCCAGCGCAGGGTATCCAGGTGGATGTAGTGAGTTGGAGGTGGACGAAGGGGTCTTCAGAAGGTTGGTGGGAATCCTGATTACGAAAGTAAACTTGGAGGCGGAGGCGACGGATGAATTGTTCAACGTCACTGCCTGTATAAAATTCATTGATGCGTGGACGGAGGGGGATGAAGGTGAGTCCTTTGCTGAGGTCTGGGGGGATGGTGAAAACTCGGCAGGGCTGGGGGCTGGGAGCTGGGATCTGGTGTGGGTGTGGAGCTGGGAGTGGGGGTAGAACCTGTAACTGGAGTGGGTGTGGTGGTGGGGGGAATGGGGGTGGAGTCATGAGCAGGGTAATGTTCTGGGGGGTGGGGACAGTAAGAGTGGGGTCTGTGGGGGGCATGTCAGCAGAATGCAGGTGAGTGGCGCTGGTGGGGGCAGAAGTGGTGGTGACCATGGCACTAGGGGTGGCGGAAGTCACTGAGCGTGTGGCATAAGTGATGATGTGAGGGGCAGAAGTGATGTCACATGTGATGCATGAGGAATTGTGAGGGGTGGAAGTGGTTGTGGGAGTGGCCCTCCATCGCACAACCATCCTCCCACTTTCTCCAGACCAAAGGGATGGCCATGGGCACATGTATGGGCCCCAGCTATGCCTGTCTCTTTGTTGGCTACGTAGAACAGTTGATCTTCCGTAATTACACCGGCACCACTCCCCACTTCTTCGTCCACTACATTGATGACTGCACTGGCGCCACCTTGCGCTCCCGTGAGGAGGTTGAGCAATTCATCAACTTCACCAACACACTCCACCCTGACCTTAAATTTACCTGGACCATCTCTGACACCTTCCTCCCCATCCTGGACCTCTCCATCTCCATTAATGACGACCGACTTGACACTGACATTTTTTACAAACCCACTGACTCTCACAGCTACCTGGATTACACCTCTTCCCACCCTACCTCTTGCAAAAATGCCATCCCATATTCCCAATTCCTCCGCCTCCACCGTATCTGCTCCCAGGAGGACCAGTTCCACCACAGAACACACCAGATGGCCTCCTTCTTTAGAGACCGCAATTTCCCTTCCCACGTGGTTAAAGATGCCCTCCAACGCATCTCGTCCACATCCTGCACCTCCGCCCTCAGACCCCACCCCTCCAACCGTAACAAGGACAGAACGCCCCTGGTGCTCACCTTCCACCCTTCGCATAAACCAAATCATCCACCGACATTTCCACCACCTCCAAAAAGACCCCAACACCAGGGATATATTTCCCTCCCCACCACTTTCCGCCATCCGCAAAGACCATTCCCTCCATGACTAACTGGTCAGGTCCACGCCCCCCTACAACCCCCCCCTCCCATCCTGCACTTTCCCCTGCCACCGCAGGAACTAAAAAAACCTGCGCACACACCTCCTCCCTCACCTCTATCCAAGGCCCAAAAGGAGCCTTCCACATCCATCAAAGTTTTACCTGCACATCCACCAATATCATTTATTGTATCCGTTGCTCCCGATGCGGTCTCCTCTACATTGGGGAGATTGGACGCCTCCTAATAGAGCGCTTTAGGGAATATCGCTGGGATACCCGCACCAATCAACCACACTGCCCCGTGGCCCAACATTTCAACTCCCCCTCCCACTCTGCTGAGGGCATGGAGGTCCTGGGCATCCTTCACCGCCGCTCCCTCACCACCAGAAGCCTGGAGGAAGAACACCTCATCTTCTGCCTTGAAACACTTCAACCCCAGGACATCAATGTGGACTTCAACAGTTTCCTCATTTCCCCTTCCCCCACCTCACCCTAGTTCCAAACTTCCAGCTCAGCACTGTCCCTATGACTTGTCCGGACTTGTGCTACCTGCCTATCTCCTTTTCTACCTATCCACTCCACCGTCTCCTCCCTGACCTATCACCTTCATCCCCTACCCCACCCACCAATTGTACTCTATGCTACTTTCTCCCCACCCCCACCCTCCTCTAGCTTATCTCTCCATGCTTCAGGCTCATTGCCTTTATTCCTGATGAAGGGCTTTTGCCCGAAACGCAATTTTGCTCTCCTTGGATGCTGCCTGAACTGCTGTGCTCTTCCAGCACCACTAATCCTAAATGTGAGATTATGCACTTTGGTCACAAAAACAGGAAGGCAGACTTTTATCTGAATGGCGAGACTCAAAAAATGTGGTGCTGGAAAAGCACAACAGGTCGGGCAGCATCCGAGAAGGAATGTTGTATTTCTGATGAAGGACATATGCCCAAAACATCAACTCTCCTCCTCGGATGCTGCCTGACCTGCTGTGCTTTTCCACTGCCCCCTTTCTCAACTGAGTCTCCAGCATCTGCAGGCCTCACTTTCTCCTTTTATTTGATTGGTGGCAGTTTAGGAAAAGGTGAAGTGCAATGAGAGCTGAGTGTCACGGTTGAACAGTTGCTGAACGTTGGCACGTATATACAGCAGGCAATGGGGAAAACTAATGGCGTGCTGGCTTTCATAGCGAGAAGTTTTGACGATAGGAGTGGGGATGTCTTGCTGGGTGTGCTATACAGGGCCTTGGTGAGGCCACATCTTGAATATTGTGTGTACTTTTGGACTCCTCTTCTGAGGAAGGACATTCTTGCTATTGAGGGAGTCCAAGAGGATTGATAAGTATATTGCATTTGATATGATCTACATAGATTTTAAAAAGACTTTTGATAAGGTCCTTCAAGGCAAACTGTAAAGAAAGTCAAAGGCCATAGGCTCCACACCAAAGTGACACATTGGCTGAGAGGCAAGAAGCAGAGGGGCATGTTAGAGGGATATTTTTGTGACTGGAAGTCTACTTCCAGCAGAATTGCACAGGGTTCATAATGAGGTCCTTGATGTTTGAACATAGAACAGAGAACATTACAGTGCAATACAGGACCTTCGACCCTCGATGTTATGTCGACCTGTGAAAATAATCTGAAGCCTATCTAACCTACATTACTCCATTATCATCCATACATTCATGATGATTTAAATGCCCTTGAAGTTGGCAAGTCTACTGTAGTTGCAGGTAGGGCATTGCACACCCTTACTATTCTCTAAGTAAAGAACCTACTTTCTGACATTCATCCTATATCCATCACCTCTCAATTTAAAACAATGTCTTCTCGTGCTAGCCATCGTCATCCAAGGAAAAACGCGCTCTCTGTCCACCCTATCTAATCTTCTTGTATGCCTCTATTAAGTCACCTCTTAAACTTCTCTTTAATGAAAACAGCCTCAAGTCCATCAGCCTTTCATCATAAGACCTTCCCTCCATACCAGGCAACATCCTAGTAAATCTCCTCTGCACCCTTTCCAATGCTTCCACATCTTTCCTATAACGCAGTGACCAGAACTGTATGCAATACTCCAAGAGTCTTGTACAGCTGCAACATGACTTCATGACTCTGAAACTCAATCCCTCTGCCAATAAAAGCTATCTGAACTCCATCAACCACCACCCTCTGTCTTCTTTCAGCTAGCCAATTTCTGATCTAAACTACTAATTCACTCTCAATCCCATGCCTCCGTATTTTCTGCAATAGTCTGCTGTGGGGAACCTTATCAAATGCTTTATTGAAATCCATACACACCACATCAACTGTTTTATGCTCATCCACCTGTTTGGTCACTTTCTCAAAGAACTCAACAAGGCTTGTGAGGCATGACCTACCCTTAACGAAACCATGTTTACTATCGTAATTAAATTATTCCTTTCTGGATGATTATAAATCCTATCACTTATAATCCTTTCCAACACTTTACTCACAACCGAAGTAAGGCTCGCTGGTCTACAATTATCAGGGTTGTCTCTGCTTCCCTCCTTGAACAAGGGGACAACATTTGCTAGCCTCCGGTCTTCTGGCGCTATTCGTGTAATGACGACAGAAAGATCAAAGCCAAAGGCTCAACAATCTCCTCTCTAGCTTCCCAGGGAATTCTAGGGTAAATCCAATCCAGTCCAGGGGACTTATCTTTTTTCACACTTTTCAGAAGTGCTAACACTTCTTATGCATCTCAATCTGATCTAATAGCCTGTATCTCAGTATTCTCCTCGACAACATTGTCTTTTTCCTGTGTGAATACTGACGAAAAATATTCATTCTATCTTTTCAGACTCCATGCACAACTTGCCACTGATTTCGACTTAAATGTAGGGGTTATGATCAAGAAATTTGTGGATGATACAAAAATTGGTGAGCTGGTAAGCAGTGTTGAGGATAACTATAAAATTTAGGATGATGTCAATGGACTGTTAAATAATAAACCTGCAACCTTTTGAGTCCTTACCCTAAGCCCCACTGGAAACCTTGTCATCACATGAGCTGTGACTACAACCAATCCATGAGCTATTAATCTCCCCCAACAGCAGCTAATCTCTCAGTCTGACCTTTACCCTCTATGTGCCCAACTTTTGTTTTTTTTCTCTCTCTCTCTCTGGGCTCCATCTCCACTTTTTGTTTACTCTTCCCTTGTACCACCACCCCATCTTCAACATATATCTATAATTTTCTAGCCACAATCAACTCTGAAGAAGAGTCACTGGACATGAAATGTTAACTCTGCTTTCTCTCCACAGGTGCTGCCAGACTTGTTGAGTTTTCTCCAGAAATTACTATTTTTGTGACTGGTCAGGAGAGCAAGGAAGTGACAAACAGAATTGAACCCAGTGAAGTATGAAGTAATGCATTTGGGGAGGGCTAACAAGGCAAAGGATTAAACAATGAATGATAGGACTTAGGAAAGTACTGAATATTAGATGGACCTTGGTGTGCATGTTCACGGACTTCTCAGGTAGCAGGGTAATGTTGTTAAGAAGGTGTATAGAATACTTGCTTTAATTAGTCAAGTCACACTGGAAATATATAAAATGCTGGTCAGGTCACAATACTGCATGCAGTTCTGACCACACATAATAGGAAGGATCTGATTCTATGAGAGATGGTGCAGTGGAGATTCACCATAATGCTGTTTGGCCTGGAGGATCTAAACTAGGAGCAGAAGTAAGATTATCCAGGCCTTCAAGCCTGCTCTGCCATTCAATATGATCAAAGCTGGTTATCCAACTAAATATCCTGTTCCCACTTTTTCCCAATATCATACACAGAAATATACAGCACAGGTACAGGGCTTTGGGCTAACCATGTTCACACTGACCATGATACCACTCTAAAATAATCCTAACTAATCTCATCCCGCACATGGTCTATACTCCTCTATTCCTTGCCTGTTACCGTATCTGTCTAAATTGGGATTCACTTGGTGTTAGAGGTCTCGATGGAGCAGAATTTCTAAGGAGCATCCAGGAGGGTTTTCTACAGCATTATGTAAATGGTCCAACTTGGGAGGGGTCCATTTTGAACATGGTGTTGGGAAATGTGTCTAGCCAGATGGTCAGTTGGGGATTACTTTGGGAATAGTGATCACAATTCCGTAGGTTTTAGAATACTCATGGACAAAGACGAGAATGGTCCTAAGAGAAGAGTGCTAAATTGGGGGAAGGCCAACTATAGCAAAATTCGACAGGAGCTGTGGAATGTGGATTGGGAGCAGCTGCTTGAAGGTAAATCCACATTTGATGTGTGGGAGGCTTTTAAAGAGAGGTTGATTAGAGTCTAGGACTGACATGTCCCTGTGAACATGAGGGATTGAAATGGCAAGATTAGGAACCATGCATGACAAGTAAACCTGTGAGACTAGCTAAGAGGAAAAAGAAGCATATATAAGGTCTAGGTGACTGAAAACAGACTAAGCTTTGGAAGAGTATCGGGAAAGTAGTACCAATCTGAAACAAAGAATTGAGGGGGCTAAAAAGGGTAATGAAATATCTTTAGGAAACAGGGTTAAGGAAAATCCCAAAGCCTTTTATTTGTATATAAGGTGCAAGAGCGTAATGAGAGAAAGGGTTGGCCCACTTAAGGACAAAGGAGCAAAGTTATGATTAGATTAGATTACCTACAGTGTGGAAACAGGCCCTTCGGCCCAACAAGTCCACACCGACCCGCCGAAGCGCAACCCACCCAGACCCATTCCCCCACATTTATCCCTTCAACTAACATTACAGGCAATTTAGCGTGGCCAATTCACCTGACCTGCACATCTTTGGACTGGTGGGAGGAAACCGGAGCACCCGGAGGAAACCCACGCAGACATGGGGAGAACGTGCAAACTCCACACAGTCAGTCGCCTGAGGCAGGAATTGAACCCGGGTCTCAAGCGCTGTGAGGCAGCAGTGCTAACCACTGTTGCCACCGTGCCGCCCATTATGCGTGGAATCAGAGAAAATGGGTGAGATTCTTAATAAGTACTTTGCATCAGTATTCACTGAGGAGGGGGACATGATGGATGTTGAGGTTATGGATAGATGTTTGATTACTCTAAGTCAAGTGGGCACAAGGAAGGAGGAAGAGTTGGGTGTTCGAAAAGGCGTCAAGTTGGACAAGTCCCCAGGTCCAGATGGGATCTATCCCAGGTTATTAAGGAAAGTGAGAGAACAAATAGCTGGGGCGTTAACATACACCCTTGCAGCATCCTTGAATGCCAGTGAAGTCCTGGAGGAGTGGAGAATTGTTACTGATGCCCCCTTGTTTAAGAAGGGTAGCTGGGATAATCCAAATAATTATAGACCAGTCAGCCTGATGTCAATGTTAGGGAAGCTGCAGAAGAAGATACTGAGAGATAGGATCTATTTACATTTGGAAGAAAATGGGCTTGTCAGTGATAGGCAACATGGCTTTGTGCAGGGAAGGTCATGTCTTACCAACTTAATAGAATTCTTTGAGGAAGTGCCAAAGCTGATTGATGAGGGAAGGACTGTAGATGTCATGTACTTGGACTGCAGTCAGGTGTTTGATAGGTTTCCCCATGGTAGATTGATGGAGAAAGTGAAGTTGCATGGGGTCCAGTTTGTGCTAGCTAGATAGATAGAGTACTGGCTGGGCAGCAGGAGACAGAGACTGGTAGTGGAAGGGAACTTCTCAAAATGGTGAACTGTGACCAGTGGTGTTCCACAGGGATTCATGTTGGGACCAGTGGTGTTTGATATACATAAATGATCTGGAGGAAGGTATAGGTGGTCTGACTAACAAGTTTGCAGATGACACTAATATTGGTAGAGTAGCAGATAGTGAAGGGGACTGTCAGAGAACGCAGCAGAATATAGATAGATCGGAGAGTTGGGCAGTGAAATGGCAGATGGAATTCAATCTGGGCAAATGAGAGGTGATGCATTTTGGAAGATCCAATTCAAGAACGAACTATATGGTAAATGGAAAAGCCCTGGGGAAAATTGATATTAAGAGCGATCTGAGTGTTTATGTCTATTGTATCCTGAATGCGATAACGCAGAAGGCTACAGCATGCTTCCCTTCATCGAACGGGGTATTGAGTACAAAAGTTGGTGGATCATGTTACAGTCATATAGGAGTTTGGTTCGGGACATTTGTAATACTGCGTTTCATTCTGATTGCCACATCACAAGAAGGATTTGCATGCTTTGAAGAGAGTCTAGAGGAGGTTGACCAGGATGTTATCTGGTATGGAGGATGCTAGCTGTGAAGAGAGATTGAGTAGATTAGGATTATTTTCATTAGAAAGACAGAGATTGATGGGGGATCTGATTGATGTCTACAAAATCATGAGAGGTATAGACAGGGTGGATAGCAAGAAGCTTTTATTAGGGGTCATGAGTTCAAGATGTGGGAGAAAAGTTTAAGGGAGATATGCGTAGAAAGTTCTTTACACAAGGGATGGTGGGTGCCTGGAATGCATTGCCTGTGGAGTTGGCAGAGACGGACATGATAGTGTAAAAAGTGAGGTCTCAGACTCCTCCCTCCCCTTCCTAGACCTTTCCATTTCTATCTCGGGCGACCGACTCAACACAGACATCTACTATAAACCGACTGACTCCCACAGCTACCTGGACTCCACCACTTCCCACCCTGCCCCCTGTAAAAACTCCATCCCATATTCCCAATTCCTTTGTCTCCGCCGCATCTGCTCCCAGGAGGACCAGTTCCAATACCGTACAGCCCAGACGGCCTCCTTTTTCAAGGACTGCAGATTCCCCCCAGACGTGATCGACGATGCCCTCCACCGCATCTCTCCACTTCCCGCTCCTCTGCCCTTGAGCCCTGCCCCTCCAACCGCCACCAAGACAGAACCCCACTGGTTCTCACCTACCACCCCACCAACCTCCGTATACTGCGTATCATCCGCCATCATTTCCGCCAACTTCAAACGGACCCCACCACCAGGGATATATTTCCCTCCCCTCCCCTATCAGCATTCCACAAAGACCACTCCCTTCGTGACTCCCTCGTCAGGTCCACACCCCCCACCAACCCAACCTCCACTCCCGGCACCTTCCCCTGCAACCGCAAGAAATGCAAAACTTGCGCCCACACCTCCTCCCTTACTTCTCTCCAAGGCCCCAAGGATCCTTCCATATCCGCCACAAATTCACCTGCACCTCCACACACATTATCTATTGCATCCGCTGCACCCGATATTGGGGAGACGGGCCGCCTACTTGCAGAACGCTTCAGGGAACACCTCTGGGACGCCCGAATCAACCAACCCAACCACCCCGTGGCTCAACACTTTAACTCTCCCTCCCACTCCACCGAAGACATGCAGGTCCTTGGACTCCTCCATCGCCAGAACATAACAACACGACGGTTGGAGGAAGAGCGCCTCATCTTCCGCCTGGGAACCCTCCAACCACAAGGGATGAACTCAGATTTCTCCAGTTTCCTCATTTCCCCTCCCCCCACCTTGTCTCAGTCGATTCCCTTGAACTCAGCACCGCCCTCCTAACCTGCAATCCTCTTCCTGACCTCTCCGCCCCCACCCCACCCTATCACCCTCACCTTGACCTCCTTCCCCCATCACATCTCCATCGCCCCTCCCCCAAGTCCCTCCTCCCTACCTTTTATCTTAGCCTGCCTGGCACCCTCTCCTCATTCCTGATGAAGGGCTCTGGCTCTGGAAATGTCGAATTTCCTGTTCCTTGGATGCTGCCTGACCTGCTGTGCTTTAACCAGCAACATATTTTCAGCACGGACATGATAGTGGTCACTTAGGATGCAACTAGACAGATCCATGAATGGGCAGGGGGCTGAGGTATACAGATCGTTAGAAAATAGGCAACAGGTTTAGGTAGAGGATCTGGATCAGCATAGTGATGGAGGTCCAAAGGACCTGTTCCTGTGTTGTAATTTTCTTTTTTCTTTGTTCTAAATACCTTTGATAAGCTGGCATCATGTCTGCTTCCAATAACTTCTCTGGCAGCATGTTCCAAGCACCCACCAATCTTGTGTAAAAAATTTGCATTGCACATCCTCATTAAACTTTCTCCCCTCACATTCAACTTATGCCTCCAAAGATTTCATATTTCCATTCTGGGAAATAGGCTCCAACTATCCACCTGATGCACCCATTTTATAATTTTATATATGTCTATCATTTGCCCCTCAGCCTCGGACAATCTAGCGAAAACAATCCAAGATTGTGCAACCTCTCTCTATAGTTTACACACTCCAATCCAAGCAATATCCTGGCAAACCTCCTCTCAAAAGGCTCCATATCCTTCCTAAGGATGGTGATAGAACTATATATGATACTCCAAGTATGGCCTATGTAAAGTTGTACAGTACAACCTCGATTACCCCAAGAAGATCTCAAGGTCGTGTAAAAACGGTATCCATTATCCGAACAATCTGTTATCTGAACTCTCAGTTATCTGAACTCTCAGTTATCTGAACAAAATACTGCCCGCTCATCTCATTTGGATAATCAAGGTTGTACTGTATATTGCTAACTATATATAAACATCTCTACTAAGTGTGGCTTGCCAACTTTTATATTAAATGCCCCGACCAATGAAGGCAAACATGAAGACACCTTCCTTACTGCCCTATCGAATTGTGTTGTCACTTTCAGGGAGATATGGACTTGTACTCTAAGATCCCTTTGTATACCAATGTTCTTAAGGATCTTGCCACTTTCTATACATTTTCCTCTTGAATTTGAGCCTCCAAAATAAATTACCTGATAATTCTCCAGATCTGGAGAATTTATCTGGAGTTTTTCCATGCAACCTTCCAACTGATCTATATCCTGCTATGTCCTTTGATGCGTGCATTTTGTTTCATTGAATAAATGAAAGCAATTTGATTCACTGAATGAATATGTTAAGTTTGTTGCATTAAATCAATGAATAATGTTTGATACATTGAATGTGTGTTTGATTCAATGAATGCAGATTGTTTCATTGAATGAATGTATTAAACTCGAGACAATGATGTAATGATACAAGCTCTTCTCCTTGAATTAACACGTTCAGTTTATTTACACAACTCCACACAATTTTCATGTCATCTGCAAACTTTCTAAACAGACCAGCCACATTTTCATCTAAATTATTTTCTATATATTACAAACAACAGAGGTCAAAGCACTGATCCTTGCAGGAGACCACTGGTCACAGACCTCTAGCCAGGAAAACACCTCTCCAAAACTACCCTCTGGTCTTCTAATGACCAAGCCAATTTTGTATCCAATTTACCAACTCACCTGGATCCATGTGACTCAATCTTCTAAACCAGCCTACCATGAGAGACCTTGGCAAATGCTTTAGCAATATTCAAGTAGACTACATCCCTATTGTCATCACTTTTCCTTGTCACTTCCTCAAAGTACTCAATCAAAATTTGAGAGTCAAGTGCTGCCTGTGCCAAGCCATGCTGGCTATCCCTAATAAGTCCATTCTTTTCCAACTATGAATAAATCTTATCCCTAAGAATCTTTTCCAATAATTTCCATACCACTGATGAAAGACTCAATCCCCTATAAGTTCCTGATTATCCCTGTTGCCCTTCTTGAAGAAAGGAACAGCATTGATTATTCCCCAGTCATCAAAGATCTCACTGTGGCTAAAAAGGATACATAGCTCAGTGTCCAAACTCAAGCAATCTCCTTGCTTGCTTCCCTCAGTATTCTGGGATAGATCCTATCAGGAATTGGAGATTTATCTATATATTGTTTTTCAATTCACCCAACACCTCCTCTTTCATAATTATGATATACTATGAAATATCAAAAGAAAACCCTGTTACCATTATACATGTCCTTCTTTTGGTCCATACTGATGCAAAATATTCAGTAAGGATCTTACCCACTTCCTCCGGCTCCACACATAAATTGTTTCCTTTGTCCGAGAGTTTCCCTAGCTACCCCTTTTCTGTGAATAAAATGTCTTGGAATCCTCCTCAAAACTACTTGCTAAAGATATTTCATGGCCCCTTCTGGCCCTCCTCCTTCCTCATGTAAGTTCTTTCTTGCTTCCTTTTGTATTTCTCAAGGGGCTTACCTGATTTCAGTTATTTTCCATGTAAACTTTCAATCTCTCTTATCATCGAGGGTTATAGAGCCATAGAGATGTACAGCACGGAAACAGACCCTTTGGTCCAACCTATCCATGCCGACCAGATATCCCAACCCAATCTAGTCTCACCTGCCAGTACCCGGCCCAAATCCCTCCAAACCCTTCCTATTCATAAGCCCATCAAGATGCCTTTTAAAAGTTGCAATTGTACCAGCCTCCACCTCTTCCTCTGGCAGCTCATTCCATACACAAACCACCCTCTGAATGAAAAAGTTGCCCCTTATTAGGTCCCTTTTATATCTTTCCCCTCTCACCCTAAACCTATGCCCTCTAGCTCTGGACCCCAGAGAAAAGACTTTGTCTAATAATCCAATCCATGCCCCTCATGATTTTATAAAACTCCAGAAGGTTTTATAAAACTCCTCAGCCTCCAATGCTCCAGGGAAAACAGCCCCAGCCTATTCAGTCTCTTCCCATAGCTCAAATCCTCTCATCCTGGCAACATGCTTGGAAATCTTTTCTGAACTCTTTCAAGATTCACCACATCTTTCAGATAGGAAAAAGACCAGATTTGCACGCAATATTCCAACAGTGGCCTAACCAATGTCCTGTCCAGCTGCAACATCATCTCCCAACTCTTGTACTCAATAAAGGAAAGTATATTAAATGCCTTCCTCACTATCCTATCTACCTGTGACTCCACTTTCAAGGAGCTATGAATCTGCACTCCAAGGTCTCTTTGTTCAGCAACACTCTCTAGGACTTTACCATTAAGTGCATAAGTCCTGCTAAGGTTCGCTTTCCCAAAATGCAGCATGTCACATTTATCTAAATTAAACTCCATCTGTCACACCTCAGCCCACTGGCCCATCTGATCAAGATCCCGTTGTAATCTGAAATAACCTGGTAGCCGAATCTCTCAACTTCATAGTAAAATGCTGGTTCTGAACTAAGATCAACAGGCCTTTAAAAGATTCTAACATCAGATGTGGATTTACCCTCAAATAGCCTTCCCCTATCTAATTTCTCTGGTTCCTGCATAATACTGTTGTAATTGATATTCCCCCCAGTTTAGCACTTAGACTTTATCCTTATCTATAACTATCTTAACAATTAGGAACTATGGCCATTGTTCCCAAAAAAATGTTTCCCCACTTAACCATCAATGAGCTGGCCAGGCTCATTCCTCAGTACAGCCTAGCACAACTCTTTCCTCAATGGACTATCTACATATTGTTTCAAATAATTGTCCTGGATGCACCAATAAACTCTAACCCAATTAAGCCCCTAACAGTCAAGGAGTCACAATCAATATTGGGGAAGTTAAAATCAGCTACTATAACAACTCTGTAATTTTTATATATTTCTCTGATCTACCTATTCTCCTATCTCCCATTGACTATTGGGAGTCCTATAGTATAACCCTATCCCAGTGATTGCACCTTCCGTATTCCCACATGGCCTCAGTGGATGAGTTGGAGAAGAATATGAGGACTGCGGATGCTGAAAAGTTAGTCAAAAAAGGTGGCGTTGGAAAAGCACAGCAGGTTAGGCAGCATCCGAGGAGCAGCACAGGAAAGCGACATTCCTGCAATTTACTGTATGCACCCCTCCTGCATTAGATCTTCCAAAATATATTACCTTATATCTGTCCAGACTAATCTCCATCTGCCCTTGTCTTCAGCTTATCTGTATTCCGCTGTATCCCCTGACAATCTTCCTCACAATGCACAGATACCCAGTCTTTGTGTCATACGTAAACTTACTAATCAGGCCACCTACATTCTTCTCCAAATCATTTAAATACATTTCAAATAATACAGGTCCCAGCACTCATCCCTGTAGAACACTACTGGTCACAGATCTCCAATCAGAAAAATACCATTCCACCGCTACTCTCCGTCTTCTATGACTAAGCTAGTTCAGTATCCATCTTACCAGTTCACCGCAAAATCCATGTGACTTCATCTTTTAAATCAACCTGCGATGAGCAACCTTGTCAAAGGACTTGCTGATTTCCATATAGACAACACCTACTACCCTGTCCTCTTTAACCATCTTTGCCATTTCCTCAAAAAACTTGATTAAGTTTGTGAGACATTACATTCTCTGCACAAAATTATGCTTCCTATCACTAATGAATCATAATTTTCCAAATGTGAGTAAATAGCATCTTGAATAATCTTCTCCAATAATTTCTCTACTACTGATATAAGCTCACCGGCCTGTAATTTCCTGGATTATCCCTGTGGCCCTTCTTAAACAGAATGGCAGCTGTGCAAGTTGTTGAAGGGAATCCTGAGAGAGAGGATGTACATGTATTTGGAAAGGCAAGGACTGATTAGGGATAGTCAACGTGGCTTTGTGTGTGGGAAATTATGTCTCACAAACTTGACAGAGTTTTTTGAAGAAACAAAGAGGATTGATGAGGGCAGAGCAGTAGATGTAACCTATATGGACTTCAGTCAGACGTTCAACAAGGTTCCCCATGGGAGACAGGTTAGCAAGATTAGACCTCACAGAATAGAGGGAGAACTAGCCATTTGGATACAGAACTAGCTGAAAGGTAGAAGACAGAGGGTGGTTGTAGAGGATTGTTTTTCAGACTGGAGGTCTGTGACCAGTGGAGTGCCACAAGGATTAGTGTTGGGTCCACTACTTTTCATCTTTTATGTAAATGATTTGGATGTGAGCATAATAGGTTTGTTAATAAGTTTGCAGATGACACCAAAATTGGAGGTGTAGTGGACAGCGAAGAGGGCTACCTCAGATTACAACAGGATTTGGACCAAATGGGCCAATGGGCTGAGAAGTGGCAGAAGGAGTTTAATTTAGATAAAAGTGAGGTGCTACATTTTTGGAAAGCAAATCTTAGCAGGACTTATACACTTAATGGTAAGGTCCTCAGGAGTGTTGCTGAAAAAAGAGACCTTTGAGTGCAGGTTCATAGCTCCTTGAAAGTAGAGTTATAGGTAGATAGGATAGTGAAGAAGATATTTGGTATGCTTTCCTTTATTGAGTACAAGAGTTGGGAGGTCATGTTGCAGCTGTACAGGACATTGGTTAGGCCACTGTTGGAATACTGCATGCAATTCTGGTCTCTTTCCTCTCGGAAAGATGTTGTGAAACTTGAAAGGGTTCAGAAAAGATTTACAAGGATGCTGCCAGGGTTGGAGGATTTGAGCTATTGGGAGAGGTTGAATAGACTAGGGCTGTTTTCCCTGGAGCATCGGACGTTGAGGAGTGACTTTCTAGAGGTTTATAAAATCATGAGGGGCATGGATAAGATAAATAGACAAAGTTTTTTCCCTGGGGTGGGGGAGTCCAGAACTGGAAGACATAGGTTTAGGGTGAGAGGGGAAAGATATAAAAGAAACCTAAGGGGCAACTTTTTCATGCAGAGCGTGGTACGTGTATGGAATGAGCTGCCAGAGGAAGTGGTGGAGGCTAGTACAATTGCAACATTTTAAAGGCCATCTGGATGGGTATATTAATAGGAAAGGTTTGGACGGATATAGGCCGGATTCTGGCAGGTGGGACTAGATTGGGTTGGGATATCTGGTTGGCATGTACAAGCTGGACTGAAAGATCTGTTTCCATGCTGTACATCTCTATGACTCTCGTGGAGGGATCAACCAATAGGAAAATTAGATTTTGGAGATAGAAGGCTAAGATGAGAGTTAAGCACAGTTTTTTTTTCACCCAGAAGGTGTGAGGAGTCTGGAACCCACTACCTGAAAGGGTGGTTAAGTTAGAAACTTTTGTAAAATTTAAACAGTATTTAGATACTTGTTTTGTTATCGATTCCAGAGCTATGGACTAACAGCTGGAAAGTAGGATTGGTGTTATCAGACAATTGTTAACCAGTGTGAATATGATGGGCCAAATGGGCTCCTTCTGTGCTGTTAATTTGTATGTGTCTATCACGAAATCTTATCCCAAAGTTTTGAATATTATAGATCCAGAAACATTGTTGTTTTATTAAAATATTTAATCACAAAAATTAAAATATACAAATCACTTCCTGTATGTACAATATATTCTTGATATTGTGATCTAATTATCTGAATTCTGTTGGCATTTTTATTTAAATGTACAATGCCATTTTCCACAAATAAAAAGTGAAAGTGCATGAAAAACTCAGCAGCCATGTGTCATTAACAATCAACGGAGAAATAGCGTAAATGTTTCAAATCCAATATGGCTCTTCCATGCAACTGAATTCATCCAAACTCTTTTATCTTGAACAAAAACGGAAATTGCTGGAAAAACTCATCAGATCTCGCAGCATTTGTGGAGAGAAGTAAGAATTAATATTTCAGGTCCAGTGACCCTTCCTCAGGATTGATGGTAACAAATAAAAAGTTTTTTTTCATGTAGAAGATAGGGTGAGAGTGAGGAGAATGGGTAAGGAGTAAACAACAAGTGGAGATAGAGCGCAAAGAGAGAGAAGAACAGTTGAACAGACAAAGGAGTAAATAATGATCAGCCAAGTAAGTAGCTACTAATAGGCTCTATTAGTGGCTAATAATGAATTGTGTGTATCAGCAGACCATTTGATAACAAGGCCTGGTGTGTTGGGTTTGGGGTAAGGACATGGGGGAATGTGCCTCAAGCCCTAAAATTGTTGAAGTTGATATTGAGTCCAGAAGGCTGTAGAGTTCCCAAGTGGAAAATAGATGTTGTTCGTTCTCTCCAATCTAGATTCTGAAATCTGCTATGTTGCTCCACTTTGTAGCCTAATTAAATTTTTATCTGGGCCACTATTCCTTATTCATTTTGAAACAGGGTCTTTACCTAATATCTGAGGTCAAGTTCACTAGGACAGCTCCTAACTTTGACAAGCTTTGTGTCTAATGTGAACTCTCAGTCATTAGGAGCATTGAGTGGAGAACTGAATATGAAGCACAGTGCAGATAATTTTAACAGTCATGGTTTTCTGGTGATTATAATTAATCAGTAAATAATTAATGAGTTCATTAAAATTAATCAGTGGAAAATTAAGAAATCCACAAACTGACCATGCTGACCTCCACACTATCCAATTCTCTAATCTACACTCCTGTTGGATGACACTTTGTACTGGAACAGCCTTACTAAATTTATATGAATATTAATGGATTAAAAATAGCAAATTTCAAATTATATATACCACAGTGTTTCAACATCATAAGTTACTTAGACAATCTGGAACTAACATATGTAATGAGTTTCATAACAATTTCCTCTCTTTCCCTTGCAATTTCACTCCTGAACAAATGATCAATTATCTTTTTTGGAGCATGTTCAATTAAATAAACAATCCAGTTTTAGTCCTATAGTTTTAATCTCTGTAACAGGAAATGTATTATTGTCTTGAAACATAACAACAAGCAAAGATCCGTGCTAAGGCTGACCTTGTTTCTATGTGCCAGTTATACAATGATGTTATACTTGCATGTTCATCCTTTCCATTTATGGTATTGTTCCCAATATTACATCAAACAGATATCGGTCATACTGATAGGGTACAAAGTTATTAAAATAGCAACTAAATATATAAATTACCTAAATTAAAATAAGGGAGATGTGCTGAGGGTATACAATTTGGCATATTAACAATCTACTTCTCAGTCAAATTCACATTTGGACTGTATTCACAATGACTTCACTTGTTCCAACAGTGTGGCTGCTTGCATAGTGTGAATATGATTACTGAAGGACAAGCTCTAACCAGCTACTAACTAAAACAGCCTTTGGAAAAACTGCCTGTCTTCCCCTTGAGAAGGCACATAGTGTCACAGAAGGAGAATAAACCAGGCTGTGAGAGAATACATTTCAAAATCAATGAACATATATTGTTGGGAAAAGTTAAGAGAACACAATTTCAGGTTTTAGATCTTGCGAATAAGCTGCTCAAGATGTTCTCTCATGGTTTATGATATACAATCCCATTGACTATGTTATTACTTTGTAGGTCCCTCGTACCTATCAATTATTCTGAATAGTGCTGGACATAACAGGGATAATCAGTTTGGAGTGGTCACGAATATCCAAGCAGTATCGTTGGCAGACACATGAATAAAGTAAGTATGTGGACATTTATTTTTACAAAAAAATTGGGGCAACTTATTGAGGGCAGTCAACATCAGAACATACTTTTGATGTCACATTCGCACAAACGAACTATTACACTGGAGCAAGATTTTTTCCCCTACATAAAGAAAGTCAAAACCCACACATAACAGTAACGAAGAAAGATCAGAACATTTTCTGCAGAAAGATGGGCCATTTCAAAATCCTTGTGCCCTATCAGACAAATTAAAGCAAATCAAGCATGAAATGAAGCAGAAGAGCCCTGAGATAACAGTCCTCTAAGTCGTTTACAGATTAGGATATGGAGGTGCATCTCGTCTTTGGCTGCGGAGGCGGCCAGCTCTGCTCTCACAATGCAGTCTGTGCCTGTGATTTACCTTCACTTCCATCACTGAAGTAAAAGCCACGTTTGCAAAATATTGTTTGCTGACAGCATTCAAACAGTATTAAACTGTTGGGTCTTCTTTACCATCTGCTGGCTATTAAAAGCAGTTTTTTTCTGTATAAAAAAATCCAATTAGGTAATTTAGGTTTTCTGAAACCTCTACATTTTTCAGTATACATACATAAGATAGTTACGCAATGGGGGTAACTCAGTAATATACAGGACTAAACATGAATACAGTGCATCTTTTAAGTAATTTATTTTAAAAAGAAAGACTTTGGCTTAAAAAATTTTTGCACAATAAAATCATGCATCTTGTTTGCTATTTGTAATTTTAATATAAGATTACAATTCTAATAAACCTTCAAACTTCCTGGAATATAATATAATAGATAGAAATTTGTTTTTTTAATATCTAAACTGCACTTTTTATGTCAGTCTACTTAAAAGTTCTACTGTCATGCAATTACTGCTGTGTGTTGTGTTTTCACCAGGTAACACTGATCTGTATCAGGAAAACTAAAATAAGAATACAGTTATAGAATCTCAGTTACTTCTGTTACAACTAGAGCTACTTGCTACTGCATTTCAATTTCAGTCAAGTTATTCAACAAAGTGAATTAAGAGAAATAGTCATTAAAACGGCTATATACTGAAATGAACATTTACATTATTTTTAAATTTATTTGGTTCAAATATTAAAATTAGGCAAGTGATAACATTGAAAAATAAGTTCTTTTGTTGAACAAGGCATATTTAGGTATGAGAAAAGTAAAACAATACCATATAATTTGGTTTTATTCAACCATTCACTTAGATTTACAATCATAATTTGTGGCTTGCTTCACAAAACTTTTAAACTGTTGAATTATTTTCTTTGTTATCATGAAACACAATTCTTCCCACTGTCCAGCTCTACATCAAAATTTTAATTAATTTTAAACTTAAGGGGTTAAAAATTTGTGTCTTAACCCGCATATGGATGCCGAGTGTAATCTCCGCAAGAATAGAATAGAATGGTTTGCTGCATGATAGCCCAATCCCATCAATAGGAAAGAAGCAGCTCCATCAAATTATAAATGAATTCATCCCTCCATTTGGAATGTGGGAGTTTAAGATGAGTTTTATTCAAACCGTAACAAAAAAGGAAGAAAACATTTAAATTCATCTCACAATCCAGAATTTACTTAACGACTGGCTGCGCCTTGTGATAAACCAAATGATGATCCAGCAACATGTCTTTATCCAAGGTTTGGTTAATTAAAGCCTGCTTGTTTGTTGAAAAGATGATTAATATGCCAATGAAAATTGCATAATTGAATAAGACAAACTCACAGAATCATAAAAGCGCATGTGTTTTTCCCCCCATGCTTAAGCTTGGAATTCTGCCCTTTGAATGTGAATAATCCTAAAAAAATTACAACTAAAGAGAAAAGATTTTGCCATGGTTTCACTGTGATTTTCTTTTAACACAAATGCCTATACCATTATCAAAATAGCGACTGAGTTATGAGGGAGTTTGGAAAAATCTTGTCCTGTTGCTTAAGATATTCAGGTTTTTGCAAGTGACCTTGAATTGAAAGTGTTTGAGAAAAAGCAGCAGCTATAATGAAAAACAAAAAAAATCCAGAGACTGGGTTAGAATAAGTTATTTTTCAAGGAACAAAATGCATGAAACTTAGATTTGTGGAATATCACATCGCAGAACGAAAATTTCCAATCCTATTTAATGCATATAATTAGGGAGGATTCAGTACAAGTTGACCAATCTTTGGTTTCCAAGATACTGTATGTTATAGGCTTGGGGGGTTCAATCAATGTTGCTTTGATCTCTGCTGGAACTATAATTATTTAACATTGTTACAAGGATTTCTATAATCCATCCTACCATTAAATCCCTTTTACGCCCTCATCTTCTGAAGCCTAATCTGCATCTATACGCTTGGTTTGTCTGTTTAACTTGTTTCATCAGTCACCTCCTTCCCAGAACACCCATGTTGATGTACTTTTAATGAAACAAGGAATTGCTTGTAATGAGAGGAACTCTGCAGGTTTGTGCCTCTGTCTTTTAGCCACTTTGTATTCTTGTTCTTTACAATTAATAGGTTCATCTACGTCTTAATTCAATAATGATTTCAGAGTACAGTGCTCACTGAGGAAAGCTATACATATTTTAAATAAATTTATATCTTTCAGAAATCATGTCTTATGAGCTTGACCTTATGTGCTGTAACAATGTAAACAGATTGTCATCTCAAGATCAGCTTAATTTCACAGAAGTCTGATTGAATTAATCCAAACATTAATAGTTCAAAAACAGATAAGCGTCTTGCTACAATGGTTTGATGAAATTGGAGGGGGGGGGGGGGGGGGGATGGTGGCAGAATTCAGGCAAGGTTGGTCAGATGACAGGAGGGCACAGTACTTGCATGTTGTGCGGGCATAGGAGGGGGATTCAGCAGTTGGGAAGCAGAAGAAGATCTGAGATTGGGATAAAAGTCTATATGCCAAGGATATTGAAAAGGGGTCAATTTGGAGCAGAAAGCAGTGGTTGTCCTGTGAGTCATTTGCAGATCTGTAACTTCATCACTTTTTATTAGTGGTCTGTAATGTTAGTTTCCAAACAATGTTGCAACAGGGACCTCAGACAAACATTTCGGCTCTTACTTTTCACACACGCTTCACTGCGTATATAACTGTGCCTGCATTTCCTCCCTGCTGCTTTGAACACTTCAGAAGCCATGTGGAGCCTGAAAGCTTGGCACTAAGTAAGCACTTATTTCTGGTGAGCGTAGAAAAGTCGATCTTCTGTAATTACATTGGCACCACTCCCCACCTCTTCCTCCACTACATTGATGACTGCACTGGCGCCACCTTGTGCTTCCGCGAGGAGGTTGAGCAATTCATCAACTTCACCAACACATTCCACCCTGACATTAAATTTATCTGGACTATCTCTGACACCTCCCTCCCCTTCCTGGACCTCTCCATCTCCATTAATGATGACTGACTTGACACCAACATCTTTTACAAACCCACTGACTCCCACAGCTACCTGGATTACACCTCTTCCCACCCTACCTCCTGCAAAAATGTCATCCCGTATTCCCAATTCCTCCGCCTCCACCATATCTGCTCCCAGGAGGACCAGTTCCACCACAGAACACACCAGATGGCCTCCTTCTTTGGAGACTGCAATTTTCCTTCCCACGTGGTTAAAGGTGCCCTCTAACGCATCTTGTCCATATCCTGCACCTCCGCCCTCAGACTCCACCCCTCCAACTGTAACAAGGACAAAACGCCCCTGCTGCTCACCTTCCACCCTATCAACCTTCACATAAACTAAATCATCTGCCAACATTTCCACCACCTCCAAGCGGACCCCACCACCAGGGATATATTTCCCTTCCCACTCCTTTCCGCCTTTCGCAAAGACTGTTCCCTCCGTAACTACCTGGTCAGGTCCACGCCCCCCTACAACCCACCCTCCCATCCTGGCATGTTCCCCTGACACCGCAGGAATTGCAAAACCTGCGCCCACACCTCCTCCCTCACCTCCATCCAAGGCCCTAAAGGAGCCTTCCACATCCATCAAAGTTTTACCTGCACATCCACCAATATCATTTATTGTATCCGTTGCTCCCGATGTGGTCTCCTCTACCTTGGGGAGACTGGACACCTCCTAATAGAGCGCTTTAGGGAACATCTCTGGGACACCTGCACCAATCAACCACACCGCCCTGTGGCCCAACATTTCAACTCCCCCTCCCACTCTGCCGAGGACATGAAGGTCCTGGGCCTCCTTCACCGCCGCTGCCTCACCGCCAGACGCCTGGAGGAAGAATGCCTCATCTTCCGCCTCGGAACACTTCAACCCCAGGGTATCAACATGGACTTCAACAGTTTCCTCATTTCCCCTTCCCCCACCTCACCCCAGTTCCAAACTTCCAGCTCAGCACTGTCCCTATGACTTGTCCTAACTGCCTATCTTCTTTTTCACCTATCCACTCCACCCTCCCTCCCGAACTATCACCTTCATCCCCTCCCCCACCCACCAATTGTACTCTATGCTACTTTCTCCCCAGCCCCACCCTCCTCTCACTTACCTCTCCACCCTTCAGACTCTCTTCCTGTATTCCTGATGAAGGGCTTTTGCCCGAAACATTGATTTTACTGCTCCTTGGATGCTGCCTGAACTGCTGTGCTTTTCCAGCACCTCGCTAATCTAGACTCTGGTTTCCAGCATCTGCAGTCGTTGTTTTTACCTACTTCTTTCTGGCGAGTTTTAAGAAGATTCCTAGAG